>NC_090375.1:194599246-194904133 GCF_036365525.1 Heterodontus francisci
GACACACACACACACAGAGCGACACACACACACACAGAGCGACACACACACACACAGAGCGACACACACACACACAGAGCGACACACACACACACAGAGCGACACACACACACACAGAGCGACACACACACACACAGAGCGACACACACACACACAGAGCGACACACACACACACAGAGCGACACACACACACACAGAGCGACACACACACACACAGAGCGACACACACACACACAGAGCGACACACACACACACAGAGCGACACACACACACACAGAGCGACACACACACACACAGAGCGACACACACACACACAGAGCGACACACACACACACAGAGCGACACACACACACACAGAGCGACACACACACACACAGAGCGACACACACACACACAGAGCGACACACACACACACAGAGCGACACACACACACACAGAGCGACACACACACACACAGAGAGAGAGAGAGCGACACACACACACACACAGAGAGAGAGAGCGACACACACACACAGAGAGAGAGAGAGAGCGACACACACACACAGAGAGAGAGAGCGACACACACACAGAGAGAGAGAGAGCGACACACACACAGAGAGAGAGAGAGCGACACACACAGAGAGAGACACACACACACAGAGAGAGCGACACACACACACACACAGAGCGACACACACACACACAGAGCGACACACACACACACACAGAGCGACACACACACACACACAGAGCGACACACACACACACACAGAGAGAGAGAGCGACACACACACACACACACACACACACAGAGAGAGAGCGACACACACACACACAGAGAGAGAGAGCGACACACACACACACAGAGAGAGAGAGCGACACACACACACACAGAGAGAGAGAGCGACACACACACACAGAGCGACACACACACACACACAGAGCGACACACACACACACACAGAGCGACACACACACACACAGAGAGCGACACACACACACACAGAGAGCGACACACACACACACAGAGAGCGACACACACACACACAGAGAGCGACACACACACACACAGAGAGCGACACACACACACACAGAGAGCGACACACACACACACAGAGAGCGACACACACACACACAGAGCGACACACACACACACAGAGCGACACACACACACACAGAGCGACACACACACACACAGAGCGACACACACACACACAGAGCGACACACACACACACACAGAGAGCGACACACACACACACAGAGAGCGACACACACACACACAGAGAGCGACACACACACACACAGAGAGCGACACACACACACACAGAGAGCGACACACACACACACAGAGAGCGACACACACACACACAGAGAGCGACACACACACACACAGAGAGCGACACACACACACACAGAGAGCGACACACACACACACACAGAGCGACACACACACACACAGAGAGCGACACACACACACACAGAGAGCGACACACACACACACAGAGAGCGACACACACACACACAGAGAGCGACACACACACACACAGAGAGCGACACACACACACACACAGAGAGCGACACACACACACACAGAGAGCGACACACACACACACAGAGAGCGACACACACACACACAGAGCGACACACACACACACAGAGAGCGACACACACACACACAGAGAGCGACACACACACACACAGAGAGCGACACACACACACACAGAGAGCGACACACACACACACAGAGAGCGACACACACACACACACAGAGAGCGACACACACACACACAGAGCGACACACACACACACACACACACAGAGACACAGAGACACAGAGAGAGCGACACAGACACACACACACAGAGACACAGAGACACAGAGAGAGCCACACACACACACAGACACAGAGACAGAGACACAGAGAGAGCGACACACACACAGACAGAGACACACACACACACAGACAGAGACACACACACACACAGACAGAGACACACACACACACACAGACAGAGACAGACACACACACAGACAGACACACACACAGACACACACACAGACAGACACACAGACAGACACACAGACAGACACACAGACAGACACACAGACAGACACACACACACACAGACACACACACAGACAGACACACACACACACAGACACACACACAGACAGACACACACACAGACAGACACACACACAGACAGACACACACACAGACAGACACACAGACAGACACACAGACACACAGACACACACACAGACACACACACAGACACACACACAGACACACACACAGACACACACACAGACACACACACAGACACACACACAGACACACACACAGACACACACACAGACACACACACAGACACACACACAGACAGACACACAGACAGACACACAGACAGACACACAGACAGACACACAGACAGACACACAGACAGACACACAGACAGACACACAGACAGACACACACAGAGAGAGAGAGAGAGAGATTTCAGGATAAGGCGTATGGACCAATAAACAATTGACTGTGCTATTTTAAAATCCACAAGAAAACCTGCTGCTGCCCATTTGAAAAGTAAAATACCAAGGGGCTAAACTCTTAACACAAATACACTTGCTGCAATCAGTTGGGGAGATGAACAGTGGGAACCACGTGGCCATAACAATGATGAAATTATGCTGTACACTTCCTATAATGGGGCTCCCAAAACTACAGTTAGTACTCTTAACTGTGGCCTAACCATTTCTTTATACAAATTTACCATTACTGTTTTCCTCTTGTACAGTCTGACCCTATCCATAAAACCTAAAAAACTACTGGCCTTTTTATCCTATGGCTTTACCTTCCTGCACTCACTCTTCCAAGAAATTATGTCTTTGTACCCTAGATCTCTCTGGTCTGTCAGCATCTTTGTATTTAGCATTTACGCTCAATCCTCACTTTTCCTCCCTCTATGTATTACTTCACACTCCTCTAATTTGATGTTCACCTGGACTGGTCTGTTCATTTCACTGAAGTAGCTCTGCCAGCTGTTCGACAAGGGTTTTTGCAAAAAGTTGAAGCTTACAACTTTCTACATGTTCGAAACAGTTATGTAAAATTGAACTGAACAGTTTCAACATTGTGCTACCAAGTGGATGCGATTAATAACCACCAGTGTAATGTTTGAGGGATTGCACCATGCCCAGGTGTGCAAACCCACTAAGAAATTAGAGTTCAATCTTGAGTCCAGGATCAGTCCGAGAATGAAGACATTTTTAAGGTTCAAAGGGGTCTGATGTAGTGACGTTGCAGCCTGGTTCATTTCACTGGGCAGCACAGTGGCGCAGTGGTTAGCACTGCAGCCTCACAGCTCCAGTGACTCGGGTTCAATTCTGGGTACTGCCTGTGTGGAGTTTGCAAGTTCTCCCTGTGTCTGCGTGGGTTTCCTCCGGGTGCTCCGGTTTCCTCCCACATGCCAAAAGACTTGCTGGTTGATAGGTTAATTGGCCATTAGCAATTGCCCCTAGGATAGGTAGGTGGTAGGGAAATATAGGGACAGGTGGGGATGTGGTAGGAATATGGGATTAGTATAAATGGGTGGTTAATGGTCGGCACAGACTCAGTGGGCCGAAGGGCCTATTTCAGTGCTGTATCTCTAAATAAAAAATAAAAAAATAAAAAACCTCATTACTGTGACGTAAACTCACCAAATATGTGTCCATTGTTCCTTCCAGCTTGATTTGGTCAGTTAATGGAAATTCTTTACCTTCATTTGATAATCCAAGCTTCTGCCTGATACTCCTTTTGCGCTGTTTTTGAAGGCAGTAAGGAAGTAAGGATTCCATAAACTGGTTGATTATTTGTGAGGTGATGAGTAAGGCAGCCAGATTCTAGAATAACACAAAATCAATTGGGCATGTTACAGATTATTTCTCTTCTTTTAAAAAAAATTTAGAAGTTTAAGATTTTTATTTCTTCTCATTGACCTTTCTCCCTTCAACCCAAAAGATCAGTTCAAAAGACGCTGGATGACTTTGTGCACCTTGCTCAAACAGCCATTACTCATACAAGCTCCAGCAGCGAATGCCTGAATACTACTGCATGTAGGGGTTTCACACCGTCACCTCATACTGTCGTCTTCATAGAATCACACAGCACAGAAGCTGGTTATTTGGCCCATTGTACCTGTGCCAGCTCATTGAAAGCTATCTAATTAGTCTCACTTCTGTGCTTTCTCTATAGCTGTACAATTTTTTTTCCTTTTCAAGTATTTATCCATTTCCTTTTAGAAAGTGACTATGGAATCTGCTTCCACTGCCCTTTCAGGCAGTGCATTGCAGATCACAACACTCACTGCATTAAAAAAAAAAATCCTCCTCTTCTACCCCCCACACCCCAGTTCTTTTACCAATTGTCTTAAAAGCTGTGTTCTCTGGTTACCAATCCTCATGCCAATGAAAACAGCTTCTCCCAATCTAATCAAAACTCTTCAAAATTTTGAATCTATTAAATCCCCTTAACCTTCTCTGCTCGAAGGACAATCCCAGCTTCTCCTGTCCCTCCACAGAACTGTAATCTCTCTTCAATTCTATCAAATCTCCTCTGTACCCTCTCCAGGCATAAACATCCTTCCTAAAGTGTGGTGCCCAGAACTGGACACAATCCTTCAGCTGGGCTCTAATCCAGTGATTTATAAAAGTTAAGCTTAACTTCCTTGCTTTTGTACTCGGTGTCTTTACTTATAGAGTCCAGGAGCACATATGCTTTCTTAATTTGTCCTGCCACCTTCAAAGATTTATATATTTGAACCCAGATCTCTCTGTTCCTGCACCCCTTTAAAATTGTACCAGAAAGACACCAAGCACACTTCAACCATCAGAAGCTGAAATATTAGCCAATTTTCTTTCCCCTAATGCAGTGACACTGAAGTCATCCAGCTAGGATCAGCTCAAATCAGTCCAGGCCAAGAATTAAACCAAAGAGCTTTCTGCTCTAGAAGACCGACTTACTGGCTGGTTCATCTTGCTGAGCCTTCAAGGGAGATCTAACTATCATTTTAAATCTTGAATTGTTTGTGCTCATGTCATTATTATGAGTTAGAGATTAGATTTATTACTTTCAATGATAGTGATTTTCAAACAATTGCAAGCCAGTACAAACATTAAGGACTGCAGCAGGAATAACAAATCATTATTCAGAATGCATTCAGAGTCATAGAGAGTCAGAGTCAAAAAGCACAGAAACAGGCCCTTTGGCCCATCGTGTCTGTGCTGGCCATCAAGCACCTAACTATTCTAATCCCATTTTCCAGCACTTGGCCTGTAGCCTTGTATGCAATGGCGTTTCAAGTCCTCATCTAAGCACTTCTTAAATGTTGTGAGGGTTCCTGCCTCAACCACCTCTTCAGGCAGTGCGTTCCAGATTCCAACCACCCTGAGTGAAATTTTTTTTCCTCAAATCCCCTCTAAACCTCCTGCCCCTTACCTTAAATCTATGCCCCCTGGTTATTGACCTCTCCGCTAAGGGAAAAAGTCTCTTCCTATCTAACCTATCAATGCCCCTCATAATTTTGTAGACCTCAATCATGTCCCCCCTCAGCCTTCTCTGCTCTAAGGAAAACAACCCAGCCTTTTCAGTCTCTCTTCATAGCTGAAATGCTCCAGCCCAGGCAACATCCTGGTGAATCTCCTCTGCACCCTCTCCAGTGCAATCACACCCTTCCTATAGTGTGGTGCCCAGAACTGTACACAGTACTCCAGCTGTGGCCTAACTAGCATTTTATACATCTCCATCGTAACCTCTCTGCTCTTATATTCTATGCCTCGGCTAATAAAGGCAAGAATCCCATATGCCTTCCTAACCACCTTATCAACCAGTGCTGTTGCATTCAGTGATCTATGGACATGTACACCAAGGTCCCTCTGACCCTCTGTACTTCCTAGGGTCCTACCATCCATTGTATATTCCTTTGCCTTGTTAGTCCTCCCAAAATGCATCACCTCACACTTCTCAGGATTAAATTCCATTTGCTACTGCTCCGCCCATCTTACCAGCCCATCTATATCGTCCTGTAATCTAAGGCTTTCCTCCTCACTATTTATGACACCACCAATTTTCGTGTCATCTGCGAACTTACTGATCATACCTCCTATCGTCACGTCTAAATCATTAATGTACACTACAAACAGCAAGGGTCCCAGCACCGATCCCTGTGGTACACCACTGGTCACAGGCTTCCCCTCACAAAAACAACCCTCGACCATCACTCTCTGCCTCCTGCCACTAAGCCAATTTTGCATTCAATTTGCCAAATTCCCCTGGATTCCATGGGTCTTACCTTCTTAACCAATCTCCCATGCAGGACCTTATCAAAAGCCTTACTGAAGTCCATGTAGACTACATCAACTGCTTTACCCTCATCTACACATCTAGTCACCTCCTCGAAAAATTCAATCAAGTTAGTTAGACACGATCTCCCCTTGACAAAGCCATGCTGACTATCTCTGATTAATCCCTGCCTCTCCAAGTGGAGATTAATCCTGTCCTTCAGATTTTTTTCCAATAGCTTCCCAACCACTGATATTAGACTCACTGGCCTGTAATTACCTGGTTTATCCCTACGACCCTTCTTGAATAATGGTACCACATTCACTGTCCTCCAGTCCTCTGGCACCTCTCCTGTGGCCAGAGAGGATTTGAAAATTTGTGTCAGAGCCCCTGCTATCTCCTCCCTTACCTCACATAGAAGCCTGGGATACATCTAATACGGGCTTGGAGATTTATCCACTTTTAAGCCTGCTTAAACTGCTAATACCTCCTCCCTTTCAATGCTAGTTTGTTCAAGTATATCACAATCCCTCTCCCGGATCTCTACACCTACATCGTCCTTCTCCATAGTGAACACAGATGAAAAGTATTAATTTTAGTCATGCAATTAAATGTTCCAGGGCATTTTATGTGGTGAGCATGAAGTGGGAGAAAGGTGGAGGGAGTTGAAGGAAAAAAATGATCAAACTGTATCTTTTGACTTTGGATTTTCTCTATGAAAAAGGCAGGGACAGATAGAGAGCAGAGTGGGTTTAGGGAAAGAATTCCAGAGCTAAACGTCTGATGGCTGAAAGCTTAGGCACAATGCTGCAGCAGAAGAATGAAAAGGTACACTTAGATCAGATTCAGAAGACTTGAAGGATTCAAGCTGGGTCTGGGAGCTGCAGCAGTCTCCTCTACATTGGGAAGACTAAATGCAGATCATGTGACTGCTTTGCTTGAACACCTCCGATCAGTCCAAAAGCATGACCCCGGGCCTCCGGTTGCTTGCCATTTCAACACTCCCCCCTCCCCCCCCCCCCCCCTGCTCTCATGCCAACATTTCTGTCTTTGGCTTGCTCCAGTGTTCCAGGGAACATCAACGCAAGCTCAAGGAGCAGCACCTGATCTTTCGATTAGGCACTCTCCAGCCTTGCGGACTGCACGTTGAGTTCAATAACTTCAGAGCATGACTGGCCTTTTTTCTAATATTTTATTTTTTAAATATGTGCCTGCTTTTCATGTAGTCAGAGCTGCTCATTATTCTGCTAATAACACTCTCTGGACTAATGCTTTGTCGTTCACCACAAAAATTAACATGCTCTTTGCCTTTGGCCCAGGACAGCTTTATTATTGAATGTCTCCTGCCCTCTACCCTATCGAACACCTTCCCCTTTGTTCTCTCCCCCACCCCCCTCCCCTTCACTTTCTTAAAACTTAATTCTTTTCTAACCGTTGCCAGTTCTGATGAAAGGTCACAGACCTGAAATGTTAACTTTGCTTCTCTCTCCACAGATGCTGCCAAACCTGTTGAGTATAACCAGCACTTTCCATTTTTATTTCAGATTTCCAGCATCTGCAGTATTTTGCTTTTATTATATCAGGGAGCTGCATGTCAGATTTGAAGTTTAGCGTTGGTTAAACACAGAAAAAAGAAATGCATTTCTATAGTGCCTTTTACAATGTTGGGATGTCCCAAAGTGCTTTACAGCCAATTAAGTACTTTTGAAGTACTGTTGTAATGTAGGAAATACTGCTGCCAATTTGTGCACAGTAAGGTCCCAAAAACGGCCAGATCATCTGCTTTTTTTTTTATATGTAAAAGAGAGGTTGATTGAGGGATACATGTTGGCTAAGGCACTGAAGCTGTTCATCTTTTGAGTTCAAAGAGAGAGAGAAGCTGGGTGGAAATTCAAATCGACATCTGAGGCACAAAGTTTCAGAATTATTCTGTCAGCAGTGAGCACGTGACAGTGTTCATCTACAACTGGACATCTGTCATCTAGTTAAATAACAAGGTGACCTTTGTGGATTAAGGACTGCAAGTGCGATGGTGGAGTTGGACATCAATGGTGCACACAAAGGAAGCAAGATTATACTGTGGACAATCAGTGGGCAACAGACAGTTAAAGAACAGAAAGAGGCCTAGAAGGACAAGCTATCAGGGGAAGATGTACACCAGGGCAGTGATTTACCCATTTGGATAACAAACATGCAGTACCAAAATCAGCAAATCTGAAGTATAAACAAAACAAGGAGAGATGCCACTTTTAGCAAAATCCTCCAGAACTAAAGTGGCTTTACGAAAGTCTTTTTTCCGCCCTCTATCAGTGACATTCAGCAGACAAATTAATCAAGCCACTTCAATTTCAAAATATTTTACCTGTCGCAGAAGTTTCATATCCTGAAGAATAAATGCGATATAGAAGAGGGATGCAAAACAGTTTATGAAATTGAACTGAAAAACAGAGAAGTGCACGTGTAAGGAAATGTTTAAGACAAGATTTTAAGTTGATGACAAAACTCCAACATGCACCATTAGTTTTCTAAAGAAAAACTCTTCAGTCAAGTTTCGGTTTCCTGCTGTTTATGTTGATAGTTACTTCAGCAGCATTGAAGTTAACTTGAGTCACGTTCAGCCAATAAATTTTGAGCATAATTATAAACAGTGTAGAGCCAGAGTCGTAATGGCACAGAAGGTAGTCATTTGGACCATCAAATCCAGCTCTTTGAGGAGCAATTCAGTCAGTCCCATTCCCCTGCTCTATCCCTGTAGCCCTGCAAGTATATTTATTATTGTTTGGTTGTGTGGCCAATCACATTAAATCAGTGTCTTCTGGTTCTCAACCAATCTGCCAATGGGAACAGTTTCTCCTCATCAACTCTGTCTAGACCCCACATGATTTTGAACACCTCCATCAAATCTCCACTTAATCTTCTCTTCTCCAAGGAGAACAACCCCAGCTTCTCCAATCTATTCACGTAAATGACTTCCCTCATCTTTGGAACTATTCTCATGAACCTTTTCTGCGCCCTCTCCAATGCCTTCACATCCTTCTTAAAGTGTGGTGCCCAATATTCCAGCTGAGGCTGAACCAGTGTTTGATAAAGGTGGGTTGAATGGCCTGTTTATGTACTGTAAAATTGCACATATGTAAAAGGTTGAGGCAACAATGATGTAGCCAACTGTAGATGAGTTGACTTTACAAATAAGGATCTGGGCCAATTTTAGTACTTCTGTCATTACCCAGTTTGGATCAGCTAGCTCTACACAGACAGCAGGACAAAGGAACAGGTGGAGACCATTCAATCCCTCGAGGCTTTTCTGTCATTCAATGAGATTATGCTTCATCCGTATTTTAACTCTATCCATCCACCTTGTTTCCATATCCTTTTTACACCCTTGACTAGCAGAAATACATCAAGCTCAGATTTAAAATTATTAGCTGACCTCCAGCACTTATACCACCTGTGTGGTGTTTCCTAACTTCTCTCCTGAATGGTCTGGCTTTAATTTTAAGGTTATGTCCCCTTGTCCTAGACTTTCCCCACCACTGGAACAAGATTCTCCCTACTTACCCTTATTAATTCCCTTCAAAAAGCTAAAAGCCTCAATCATATCACTCTTTAACCGTCTATATTTTAGGGAATAGAAGCTTAGTTTATGCAATTTCTCCTCAAAATATACTCCTTGGAGGCCTGGGTCCTTAGTACACCGTGAGTGACTTCTGATGTCGGTAGCAGTTTGACTAACCATTCTAGTTAAACATTAAAATAACGTTATTTAACAGATTTACAGACAAACATGCTTACCAGCAACACTTTCAGAACTAAATGATTCTGATAAGACGACTCAAGCCTGTGGTTTTCTACAATGCAAAATATGTATAACAGTCAACTATCACGTCAAATAAGGGTGATTCTTAAGGAGAGAACAAAGAGTAGAAAATCGTTCAAATATATTTTCTCAAGAAACAAGTACCGTACAATATTTCAATGATTATTTAGAAATTATCAGAGCCACGTTTTATTGGTTAGCATCTTTGTTGGTTTTACAATATCATTGTTGCCAAGTTGTCGAACAAAACCCAACAGAGTAACAATACCGCAGTAACAAACAGCCGAGGAGGTGCTCTTGAAAATGCAGAAGGGTCTCAGACTTTTGTGCCACTGTACATTTCCATATGGGTGGGGGGGGGGGTGACGGGCAGGGCGGTGGTGGGAGAAAGATTTTCACTGTTTGCTATGAAAATATTAATTTATTCAGTAGCATTAAGTTTAAATTAGAGGTTGCATCTTTACCAAGTTTAAAATGGCTGCTCAGGGACACCGTAACTCAAACAGTCACAAAATTCAGTTTGATTTGTGCATGAAATGTGCTTACTCTCTGTTACATACCATGAAATCTCTTGACCATATTCTACCTAGTGCACAGGGGCAGACTATTATGCAATTTTTGATTGTTACAATCTCTTAAGATAATGTAATGGAGATGCAAGAATGTTATCAAGTATGAAACATGACACCCAAGTGACTTGAAATAGTGCTTTAATAATAAAGACTGAAATATTCCCTATTTGAAGGCTCCTCATCCAGCGACAGAGGCATCTATAGGTAAGATCAGGAAAAGAAAAGAAAGAAAAGAAAATGAACGAAGAATGAAAAAGAATGGACAAATTAATCTGCAGTTATATAGCGCCTTTCACAACCTCAGGAAGTCCCAAAGTGCTTTACAGCGAATGAAGTACTTGTGAAGTGGAGTTACTATTGTACTGTAGGAAACGCGCCAGCCAATTTGCGCACAGCAAGCTCCCACAAACAGCAATGAAATATTGACCAGATCACCTGTTTTTGTGATGTTGATTGAGGGAGAAATGTTGGCCAGGACACCAGGGAAAATTCCCCTGCTCTTCTTCAAAATAGTGCCCTGGGATCTTTTACATCCACCTGAGATGGTGCCTCACTTTTAACATTTGATTTTCTGACTGCAAAGTAGTTATAACTGTATGCAAAGGTTCACCTGCTGTGGTCGAATGAAGGGGATGCAATGCAAAGTTCAGAATCCATAACCTAGCTCCAATTGGACTGCAATAGAACAACAGCTCACATTTATTTTGTGCCTTTAACATTGTAAAATGTCCGAAGTCACTTCACAGGAGTGCAGAGAAAATTTGACACCAAGCCACATCACTTCTAAGGAGATATGAGGGGTCTGGACAGAGTAGATAGCGAGAAACTGTGAAAGGATCGAGACTGAGAGGGCAAAGATTTAAAGTAATTGGTAAAAGAAGCAAAAGCAACATGAGGAAAACCTTTTTCACGCAGCGAGTGGTTAAGGTCTGGAATGCACTGCTTGAGGGTGTGGTGCAGGCAGGTGAATTGAAGCATTGAAATGGGAATTAGACTGTTATATGACAATGTGCAGGGTTATGGGAAGAACGCAGGGGAGTGGCACCAGGTAAAATGCTCTTTTGGAGAGCCGATGCAGACATGATGGGCCGAATGGCTTCCTTCTGCGCTGTAACATCGCTGAGATATTAGGACGGGCAATTGAAAGCTTGTTCAAAAAGGTAGGCTTTAAGGAGAGTGTCGCGGTGGGGGGGGGGCGCGGCAAAGGACACACACACACACACACAAAAATCCATTAGTTATAAAATGAGACAACTCGAGGATGTGATGCAGTATTTAAATGCAATTCCAAGGCTATATAAAATGAAACAGCATGATATTTATAATCTAATCAAATGGCGGAACAGGTTCAGGGGGCTGAATGGCCTCCTCCCATTCAAGAAGAATCTCTTTCATTGCCCGCTAAGCAACAGTTTCTCCACTGCATTAATCAGTACATATCAGGTCTGTAAATCTTGGAAGACACATTTCCCCCTCAGCAGATACCTGAGTAGTGGTGAAGTCCACAGTCATTCCTGCAAAGTAGTTGGATGTGTGTGTGCCAAATAGAGGAAATTCTGCACTTGTTTTATGTGATTTAGATAGTTGGGGTGAACTAATTTTTAAAACTAAATGGCTTGCCATGTGGCAAAGTTGAAGTCCGGTGACTACAACACATAACTGGTTGCATGGAATCAGACCAAGTAAGTCATTGTATTCAATGGAAAAAAGGGTCTCTTTATTGTTTAACCAGTTGGGTTAAAAACTGTTCGGCAGCTTGAGCATTTTATTTAAAATGTTAATATATGCAAATTAAAAAGCTGTAGAATGGACAATTTGAAAGTCAAGAAATCTGAGCCATTAAAGCAAATGTGTTCAGGATGAGGCATGCGATCAAATAGTAATAACTCACTCCATAAGGCACGAGAGCTGTTAAGCTCCAAGTCGGTTTGCATACAAACATACGAATTAGGAGCAGGAGTAGGCCACTCGGCCCTTCGAGCCTGCTCTGCTATTCAATAAGTTCATGCCTGTCCAACCTTTCCTCGTAAGACAGCCCACCCATGTCTAGTCAACCTTCTCTGTACTGCCTCCAACACAACGCATTTACATCGTTCCTTAAATAAGGAGACCAGTACTGTACACAGTACTCCAGATGGGGTCTCACCAATGCCCTGTACAGCTGAAGCATAACCTCCTTACTTTTGTATTCAATTCCCCTCATGATAAACAATAACATTCTATTAGCTTTCCTAATTACGTGCTGTACCTGCATACTAACCTTTTGCGATTCATGCACTAGGACATCAAGATCTCTCTGCATCTCAGAGCTCTGCAATCTCTCACCATTTAGATAATATATTCCTTTTTATTCTTCCTGCCAAAGTGGACAATTTCCCACTTTCCCACATTATACTCCATTTGCCAGGTCGTTGCCCACTCACTAACCTATCATTATCCCTTTGTAGCCCCCTTATGTCCTCTTCACAAGTTACTTTCCTACCTATCTTTGTTTCATCAGCAAATTTCGCAACCACACCTTCGGTCCCTTCCTCGAAGTCATTTATATAAATTATAAAAAATTGAGGCCCCAGCACAGATCCCTGTGGCACACCACTCGTTACATCTTGCCAACCAGAAAATGACCAATTTATGCCTAGTGTTTCCTGTTAGCTAGCCAATCTTCTATCCATGCCAAATATGTTACCCCCTACACCATGAGTTTTTATTTTCTGCAATAAACTTTGATGTGGCACCTTATCAAATGCCTTCTGGAAATCGAATTACAGTACATGCACTGGTTCCCCTTTATCCACAGCACATGTAACTCCCTCAAAGAACTCCAATAAATTGATTGAACATGATTTCCCTTTCACAAAACCATGTGGACTCTGCCTTATTATCTTGAATTTTTCTAAATGCTCTATTACATCTTTATTAATAGCTTCTAACATTTTCCCTAAGACAGATGTTAAGCTAAGTGGCCTGTAGTTTCCTGCTTTCTGTCTCCCTTTTTGAATAAAAGAGTTACATTCGCTATTTTCCAATCTAACAGAACTTTCCCCAAATCTAGGGAATTTTGGAAAATTAAAACTAACGCATCAACTATTTTACTAGCCACTTCTTTTAACACCCGAGGATGAAGTCCATCAGGACCCGGGGACTTGTCAGCCTGCAGCTCCAACAATTTGTTCAGTACCACTTCCCTGGTGATTGTAATTTTCTTGAGTTCCTCCCTCATTGCTAAGCTTCAGGATCTTTAGCCAAATCCATGACTGACCTATAATTTGCATCATCCAAATTGCATCTTAAAGGTTTATCGAGGGACAAGCCAATTGTTTCATTTGAATGCCCCCGTTGCTCAAACAGCAAGAAACACATTCTACAAAAGGGCATATTAAATTCTTGTGGATTATATTGTCTTATTTTTCAGTGGTCTGCTGATTGAAGTGGTAAATTAGATACCCAATGTATTATTTAGCCCGTCAATAAAACTGACCAAGCAGTTTAGCCTGTATGTTGTGGAGTGGGCATTAAAACATGAAGCAGTACATTTTAAGAAAAACAAAAATAAAATATACCTAAATGGCATCATAGAAAGATATCAAAGGACACAGACAAAAAAGAAAATCCTCAAAGTGCTGCAGTCCAGCTAAAAACAGTCATATAAACGACAAATGGTGTTGAGTTATTTTTTTATACATATGGCACTGGATATAAATTCAAGGAACTCATGTAGATTTTGTATAAGACATTGGTTAGACCATAGTAGTTGGAATAATGGATGTAGTCCTAGGAAGGATGGTAAAACAATTAAAAGGATACAATAAAGTATTATTCTAGTAAACCAAGGAATGATCAATGTAGTTATGAAGAACATTAATAGGGACCTAAGAGAGACTTTCAAAATTATGAAACATTTTAAAGATTAAAGAAATTGTTTCCACTAACTGATTAGAACAAAGATTGTCACTACAATGAAGGTGAAATTTAGAAGAAACGTTTTCACAGAGTTATTATAACATGGAATGTTCTACTGTAAGTAGCTATTGAGGCAGAGTCAGTAATCATTTAAAAAAGGGAATTAGATAAGCGTTTCAAAAAGAATACAAAGGGTAAGGGCAGGAAAATAGGATTTGAGCCCATGTTGAAAGTTGGCACAGGTACAGTGGAACAATTCACCTCCTTCTGTACTGTAATTTCTACAAATGAGTTTACTCTTTGGAAAATGTTGCCACTGTTGCAACTTTCATTATTCTACAACTGGCACTATAGCAAGCTGACCAGCTCAGAGTCTTGGCGATTAAGTTGATCAGAAGCCCAGAGTCTTCGTGATTGTTGACTCATTAACTGACTACTGTTTCTCTGTTTTTACATATACTTTGCTCCAGAATGAAAAGGAGTTAAAAACAATCAGTAGTGTATCAAATAAACGTAGATCACCCTCCAAAGATTTTCTCGCCACCGTAGCAGCCACAACCATAGAATCATAGAATGTTGCAGCACAGGAGGCCGTTCACTCCACCGTGCCTGTGCTGAATCTTTGCAAGAGTTATCCAAGTAATCCCTCTCCCCCTCCATTCCCCATTACTTTCAAATCTTTCAAGTATTTACCCAATTCCACTTGGAAAGTTACTGTTAAATCTGCTTCCATCACTCGTTTATGCAGTGCATTCCAGATCATCATAACTCACGATGTACAAAAAAAACTCTCATCTCTCCTCTGGTTCATTTGCCAATTATCATAAATAGAACTCATTAGTTCAGTTAATGTAGAAATTGGTCAGCTTTAATTGTACAATAAAATAAATTAATGCAAGGACTTTAAACTCAAGTGACCTCACCATTGAGACCAGTCTGTACTTACCCCATGACGTTAAGTATTCAGCAGCTTGTCTGTAGATGCGATTCATGATTTCAATAACTAAAGCATAAATGACACTGGGGAGATACAGCAGGACGGAGCTGAATACTGTCTCAGCCTCTTTATCATAGGCTAAGGCCTGTTCCTCCATGTGAAAGTATACCATCATAACTAAAAGGCAGACGTAGAGGCTCAAGCAGACAAAGGGCACGGAAACCAGGTAGATGCGCAGCTGCCTCTTGTAATGAGGATATGTGGGCTCTTTTCTGCCAGTTGCTGGATTCACTCCCAACTTTCCATGAAAACCAGGCCGAGGTTCTTCAAACGTTTTCTTCATCGTCAGCGTCCCCCACTTATAGGCAAGTTTAGCGCACCAACGCTTCCAGACTTCCAGGACGATGGTCGACCACACAAGGTTGAAGGTGGCAAACAATATGAACTTATCGTAATCTTCCCATGTAAATATATAGTAAGGCACTCCAATTGCAGCCATGGGAAACAAGGCAATGGTGAAGTACTCCAAAAAAGCAAAATAGAGCGCAATACTCTGTCCAAAGTATTTCTGGATCACATCTGCAAAAGAAAAAAAAATAGAATTACTAACCATTAAAAACAGGAAATACACAATTTTGAAATGTACTGATGGAAGCCAAGACCAACTTAAATATTTGAATTTCAGCCCAACACTCCTGATATTCCTGCTGACACACTGGCCATCAACACCCATGCACAATTTCCTAAACATTTGCCAGATCTCTTGTTGCATTTCTTGTGGTCTTCGTTATTTGTTTGTGACCAACAGGGATGATGTACCTAGTAAATTAGAAAGTATTAAAGGGTCACAAATTAATAGCAAATAAGTCAATCTGTGCCTTATTGCACATCATTCTGCAATTGCAAACTGGGATTTTGGGAATCAAATTACCCAACTTTTTTCATTCTTCTGTGAAGTACATCACAGAAATTTGCATATAATTTTGCTTGCAGTTACATTGGATGGACATGAAGTGCAACGGATAGAAAGTGTGCACAACAGCGCCATTTGTAGATGATTTTATGTACACTGGTAGATCTCCTGTGGTGTTGGCCACTGTTAATTGAACGATGTGCTGTTGAATAACCAGACTGTATGACTTGCAATGTAGAAGTGAGATGACATCAACTGTAATAAAAGATAGGCAAATGTGATAAAGTACTTTAACAACTAGGTTATATTTATCAGGAAAGACTGAACAGGCTGGGACTCTTTTCTCAACACAGGATCTTAATGACCTCCAACAGGCCAGCCATGAAAGTATTTAATAGGTAAATCCAATATGGAATTCAGGAAAACTTCTTTACTCCAAATGGTGAGTATGCAGAGCTTACATGAAGTAGCTGAGGCAAATAGCACAGATGTATTTAAAGGAGAAGTTAGACAAAAACATAAAAAATAGGAGCAGGAGCAGGCCATACGGACCTGCTCCGCTATTCAAACAAGATCATGGCTGATAGTCTAATTCAGTACCCTGTTCCCGCCTTCTCCCCATATCCCTTGACCCCTTTGGCATCAAGAAATATATCTATCTCCTTCTTGATTATATTTAATGACTTGGCCACCACTGCCCTGTGCGGTAGAGAATTCCACAGGTTCACCACACTGAGTAAAGAAATTTCTCCTCATCTCGGTTCTAAATGGCATACCCCGTATCCTGAGACTGTGACACCTGGTTCTGGACTCCCCAGCCATCGGAACATCCTCCCTGCATCTAGCCTGTCCAGTCCTGTTAAAATTTATAGGTTTCTATGAGATCCCCTCTCATTCTTCTAAACTCTTGTGAATATAGGCCTAGTCCACCCAATCTCTTCTCATATGTCAATCCTGCCATCCCAGGAATCAGCCTAGTAAATCTTCTTTGCACTCCCTCCACGGCAAGAACATCCTTCCTCAGATAAGGAGACCAAAACTGCACACAATACTCCAGATGTGGTCTCACCAAGGCCCTCTATAATTGCAGTAAGACATCCTTGCTCTTGTACTCAGATCCTCTTGCAATGAAGGCCAACATATCATTCGCCTTCCTAATTGCTTGCTGCACCTGAATGCTTGCTTTCAGCGACTGGTGTACAAGGACACCCAGGTCTCATTGCACCTCTCCCTTTCCCAATCTATCACCATTCAGATAATAATCTGCCTTTCTGTTTTTACAACCAAAGTGGATAACCTCACATTTATCCACATTATACTGCATCTGCCATGCATTTTCCCAGTCACCCAACTTATCCAAATCACATTGGAGCCTCTTTCCATCCACCTCATAGCTCACTATCTCCCACCACCCAACCCCCCCCCCCACAGCTTTGTGTCGTCTGCAAACTTGCAAATGTTACCTTTAATTCCCTCACCCAAGTCATTAATATATATTGTGAATAGCTGGGGCCCAAGCACCGATCCCTGTGGTACTCCACTAGTCACTGCCTGCCACCCGGAAAAAGACCCATTTATTCCTACTCTCCGTTTCCTGTCTGTCAACCAATTCTCAATCCATGCCAGTAGATTACACCCAATCCCATGTGCTTTAATTTTGCACGCTAACCTCTTATGTGGGACCTCATCAAAAGCCTTCTGAAAATCCAAATACACCATGTCCACTGGTTCTCCCTCATCTATTCTACTAGTTACATCCTCAAAAAACTCCAGTAGATTTGTTAAGCATGATTTCCCTTTTGTAAACCCATGCTGACTTTGCCCAATCCCATTTATGCTTTCCAGGTGTTCTGCGATCACATCCTTTATAATAGAATCTAGCACATTCCCTACTACTGATGTAAGGCTAACTGGTCTGTAGTTCCCTCTTTTTTTCTCTCCCTCCTTTTTTAAAATAACAAACATACGAGGGAGAAAGGAGAAGGTGCTTATGCTGATGGGGGTGAACAGAAGATTGGTGGGAGGAAGCTTGTGTTAAGCGTAAGCATTGACAGAGTAACGAACTTGCATCAAACTCCCATCTGTGCTGGGAAACCAACTTCAAAATGCCACCTGCCACCACTGGGCTTTGGACACTATGGACACCCCACCCCCCGCTTCCCCACTTGCTTGCTGCAGGTCTTCTGGTCCTACTAACCACTCACTCACTGGTCGCCTCTCCCTACTGAGAATATGGCTCATCAAGCTCGACCCAAGTCAATTGCCACTCTCCCAAACTGAGATTCCAATACTGATTCTAAATGCATTTTTAAAAAATATAAACCTGTAACTGCTAACCTTAATCAGCTTACAACAATGGGACCTGATGGGAGGGAGTAGGGGTATGTTCTGGAGAGGCAAGACCCCCAAAAGCACATTATGTTCTTTAATGAAAGGCAGGCAGGTGCGACTTATAAAGGGTGCACCATGCTTATCAGCCTTCTGCCCCAAATAATGGAAAGAGCAAGAACCTGAGGGAAAGGCAGGTTGTGTATCTGGTGCATACAGCATGCCTCCGTTCAAAAAGTAAAGACAGTGACAACAGACAAATATTCTCTTTTCCTCATTCTGGGCATCCTCCACATCCCATAACAGACTGACCAAGTATCACAAATATGAAAAAGCGGGAACCCTCGCAAGACAAAAAAGACTACAACCACTGGGACAGATCTGACAAAACGTGGATCATTTGTGTCACCCCTCCCAAATTCCTTCGTTGACTCGACATCTTTTTATATTAATTATGCCTCTATGAAATGCCTAATGACGTCTTGCTATGTTAGAGGCATTAAATAATTTTCAGTCCTGATGCCTACCGTTGTCCTTGCCACAAATGTTAATTGATCTGTGCTTTTACCATCTTGTTTTTCAGAACATAAGAACATATGAAATAGGAAGAGGAGTGGGCTATGTGGCTCCTCGAGCCTGTTCCACCATTCAATAAGATCATGTCTGAAATTCATCAACTACTCCACTTTTCTGCCCCTATCTCTTGATTTCCTTAATGCCCAAAAATCTATCGATCCTAATCTTGAATATATTCTCAATGGCTGAACATCTGCAGCCCTCTGGAGTGGAGAAGTCCAGAGATTCACAAACCACTGAGTAAAGAAATTTCTCCTCACCTCAGTCCAAAATGGCCAAACCCTAACCCTGAAACTAAGACCCCGAGTTCTAGACTGTCCAGCCAGGGGAAACAGCCTTTCAGTATCTATCCTGTCAATCCCTCCAAGGATTTTTGTTTTTTTACAACTTGTCAATGGGATCACCTCTCATTTTTCTAAACTGCAGAAAATCTTACTCATTCTCTCCTCATTGATTCCTGAGCCAAGACAACTGCCCAATCTAATGATCCTTTGTTGCACCCTCCAAGGCAATTATATTCTTCCTTAACTAAGGGGACCAAAATTGTACATGGTACCCCAAGCATAGTCTCAACAAAGTCCTATGTAATTACAGTAAGACTTCCTTACTCATTCTCCAACTGTCTTGCAATAAAGACTAACGTACCATTTGCCATCCGAATTACTCATGATAGTAGCATGTTAGCTTTGTGATGAGTGCACAAGCACCCCCACAAATCCCTCTGCATACCAACATTTACCTGTCTCTGCCACCCGGAAAAAGACCCATTTATTCCATTATACATTTACCAGTCTCTGGTAAATGGCAGTTCCGAAGAAGGGTCACTGACCCGAAACGTTAACTCTGCTTCTGTCTCCACAGATGCTGCCAGACCTGCTGAGTATTTCCAGCATTTCTTGTTTTTATTTCAGATTTCCAGCATCTACAGTATTTTGCTTTTATTTTAATTTACCAGTCTCTCCCCTTTAAATTAATATTCTTTCTACCAAAGTGGATAATTTCACATTTCCCCACATTATACTCTACCTGCCACCTTCTTGCCCAATCACTTAACAAGTCTATATCTCTTTGCAGCCTCAGTTTCCTCCTGAGAGCTTATTTGTTTGTTTCAGATTTTCGGTGTTTCTCTGTCCACGTCTATTTCCAGGCTGCTTTGAATGAGCTGTAGCATTCCGACTGGCTCTACGTAGAGATGACTATACCAATCTGGCGTGGTATTGCCAGGTTTAAATGACAAGCTTGTCAGATGCAACAATGGCACTGCTCATATTTCTTGCACCTTTGAAATCTGACCTCCCTGACATACAGAGGAATCATTGAGGCAAATATTCCATTGGCACTTGTCTATCTCCATTAGGAGTACAGAACTTAGTGAACTAAGGCCTAGGTTGGGTTTTCAAAAGAAGGCGGTGAAACAGCTAGTTTCTTTGTTGAAGCAACAGGGGCCAGGACACTTTGAGAGAGGAAGATAAAAGCTCATGTCTTGCAAGCCTGACAAGCCTCATACAAGCAGCAACTTGTGAACATAAATTGATCAGCCCTTGTAAAAGTTGGGAAGAGAGCTGGCTTCCCATTGCACGCCTAGAGCAGTCTGTTCATGGCCAACTTTAAGCATTTGTGAAAATTCTGACAGAACATTTTCCAGGGTATGTGTTTTGTTTATACGGACTGACAGTACAAATAAAACATTTGAAAATGTGGATTGCATTCCCATTCTCTTCCTAAATTTCATCAAGGAGTTTCTACTCAAAAATAATTTTGGTGAATCATTTTAACGCATTTCAGGTTCCACCAGATTTTGTCCTTTACTTTCAAACCTTATCTAGCCAAATGTGATTTTTTTTGTTTAAACTTGACCACACAGGGAGTAAAAGTTGTATAGGAAGAGGTGTACGAGGGCATTCCAGGAGCAGCACCAGGCAAACCTAAAAATAAAGTGTCAGCCTGGTGAAGCTACAACACAGGACTACCTGCGTGCCAAACAGCAGAAGCAGCATGCAATAGACAGGGTTAAGCGATCCCAAAACCAGATCTAAGCTCTGCAGTCCTGCTACATTCCATCATGAATGGTGGTGGACAATTAAACAACTGAGGGGAGCAGGAGGATCCACAAATATCCCCATCCTCAAAGATAGGGGAGCCCAGACATCAGTGCAAAAGATAAGGCCGAAGCATTTACATCCATCTTCAGCCAGAAATGTCGAGAAATCTCCTCCCAAGATCCCCAGCATCACAGATGCCAGTCTTCAGCCAATCCAATTCACTCCACATGATATCAAGAAACGGTTGAAGGCACTGGATACTGTAAAGGCTATGGGCCCTGACAACATTCCAGCAATAGTACTGAAGACTTGTGCTCCAGAACTAGCCACAGTCCTAACCAAGCTGTTCAAGTGCAGCTGCTACACTGCAATGTGGAAAATTGCCCAGATATGTCCTGTGCACGAAAAGCAAAATAAATCCAACCTGGCCAAGTCTACTCCCGAGCAAAGTGATGGAAGGTGTCAGTGACAATGCTATCAAGCAGCACTTGCTTAGCAATAACCTGCTCAGTGACGCTCAGTTTGGGTTCTGCTAGGGCCACTCAGCTCCTGACCTCATTACAGTCTCGGTCCAAACATGGACAAAAGAACTAAACTCCAGAGATGAGGGGGAGAGTGACTGCCCTTGACATCAAGGCAGCATTTGAGAGGGTATGGCATCAAGGAGCCCTAGCAAAACTGGAGTCAATAGGAATCAGGGAGAAAACTCTCCACTGGTTGGAGTCATACCAAGCACAAAGGAAGATGGTTGTTGATGTTGGAGGTCAATCATCTCAGTCCCAGGTGTTCCTCAGAGCAGTGTCCTAGACCCAACCATTTTCATCTGCTTCATCAATGACCTTCCTTCCATCATAAGGTCAGAAGTGGGATGTTCGCTGATGATTGCACAATGTTCAGCACCATTCACAGGCTGCTTCAGTATCTGAGGAGCCATATCCATATGCAGCAAGACCTGGACAACATCCAGGTTTGGGCTGATAAGTGTCAAGTAACATTCACGCCACACAAGCGCCAGGCAATAACCATCTCAAACAAGAGAGAATTTAACCATCTCCCCTTGACAGTCAATGGTATTACCATCGCTGAATTCACCACTATCAACATCCTGAGGATCACCATTGACCAGAAACTGAATTGGACCAGTCACATAAATACTGTGGCTACAAGAGTAGGTCAGAGGCAGGGAATTCTGCAGCAAGTAAATTACCTTCAGTCTCCCTGATGCCAGTCCACTTCTACAAGGCACAAGTCAGGAGTGTGATGGAATACTCTCCACTTGCCTGGGTGGTGCAGCTCCAATAACACTCAAAAAGCTTGATACCATCCAGGACAAAGCAGCCCACTTGTTTGGCACCCCCTCCACCACCTTCAACATTCACTCCCTTCACCACCACACAGTGGCAGCAGTGTGTACCATCTACCAGGTGCACTGCAGCAACTCACCAAGGCTCCTTAGACAGCACCTTCCAAACCCACAACATCTACCAACTAGGACAATGGCAGCAGATGCATGGGAACATCACCATCTGCAAATTCCCATCCAAGCCACACACTATCCTGACTTGGAACTATATCGCCATTCCATCACTGTCGCTGGATCAAAATCCTGGAACTCCCTTCCGAACATCACTGTTGGTGGATCTGCACTCCAAGGACTGCAACGGTTCAAGAAGGCAACTCACCATCACCTTCACAAAAGCAATTAGGGATGGGCAATAAATACAGGCCTAGCCATCCCACATACGGATAAAAAAAAAACCTGAAGTTAAAAGACTGTAATATTCATCATTCTTTCTCACTTTAAAAAAAGCAAAATACCTTTAGAGATATTTACTGTCACTCTAGCAATGATTTGTATTGACACACAGCTCAGGGCAACTGGACTGTCAATAACTGCCAGCCTTGCCCACAATGTCCACATCCTGAGACAAAAAATGAATATAGATCAAGATAGATGCTAGATCAAAATCCTGGAACTCCTTCCATAACAGCATGGTGGATGTACCCGCACCAGATAGACTGCAGCGGTTCAAGAAGGAAGCTCACCACCACCACCACTTCAAGGGCAATTGGGGAAGGGCAACAAATGCTGGCCTTGCCGGTGATGCCCATATCCCATGAAAGAATTTTTTTTTTTTTTTAAAAAGAGGTGGGGCTGTATGTTGACAGCAGACATGTGGAGTCACCAATGGAGTACATGTATATGGAGTTACATCATTGAGGAACTCCAGAAATGATTCTGGAGGAAGAAAGAAGTTATTTTTTTAAAATTTGTTCATGGGATGTGGGTATCGTTGGCTAAGACAGCATTTATTGCCCATCTCTAATTGCTCTTGAGAAGGGCAATTGATGGAGATATGTTGATTGCATGTGAAGAGGCAGCAGTGCAAACGTGCAAGGGCAGACTGACGGAGAGGAACTATGGAGGAGAATGGGGGTAATTGACCATTTTCAACATTACAGTGGACAATCAGAAGGAATAAAATGCCACATCTGAAGTCACTGAGTAACAGACCAGCTGAACATCACTTCCCAAAATCTACTTGAGCAAACCTTTCAGGTGCACTCCAGTCCCCACTTCACAGACACAATCTTCCCCCTCCACTCCAGAGAGGTACCTTACCCTCCTTCTATCCCTTCCACGTCACTGGGTACTCTTCCTCTTCAACACCTCTAGTCTAGAGAAACTTTCCCGCTCCAATCCCCCACTTCACAAACACTGCCGCCTTAATGTGATCCCATCAGCAACTCCTACTCGACGGTGCTGCTTTGTTCAGGCGGTGTAATCTGCTCTGCAAGCAGAAATTCCTGATCGTGTGACCAGGAATCTCCAATTGCAGCCCAGTCCCAAATGATGTAGGAAGTCAGTATTGCCATCACTGTCAGCCAATGAGTTGAAGACAGGCGAGGCGGACAGCAAGACTCACAGAAAGCAGTCTATTTACAACAAAAAAAGTTTATTTACTCAGCAGTGTCCCTATAACCTGTTTCTATGAACTTATTCCTTTTGTTTTAGAATAACCAATGAGGAGGCCCCTCAACGTTCCAGGTACTTTGGCACAGGTCTGGCCCATACTCCACTCCTGTGCCGTGGCGGTCACCTGAGCCATTTTCCACTTTATCTGGAGATGCAAAATGGACCGGGTCCGGAGGGACACAATGTTCAAACCACTGGATAAAAGCTGAAAAAACGTACCCAACATTGCCCTCACCCTGATGACCACCTTAGTGTGCAACTGTATCAAGCTGTGCTTACAGCCCCAGTACACAAACACCAAGTGTCACTACATGCTGAGGTTCTCTGTCCTCAATGTTTGCGAAGGATGGGTCTGGCCACATTGCCGCAGAATGCTCCATCCAGTTGGATCGTGCCGTACCACCTATCCTTCGTGGAAAAGTTTCTGCAGAAAAACACCTTTGACCACCAATCCATCAGACAGGGTCTGCATGGAATGTCCTCAAGGCCTTACGGGAAAATGAGATGGTGGATCCTGTCAGATGGTTCCCCAAGCAGACTGCCAAAGTCATTTAGCAGAATGCCTCATCACCAGAACTTTCAAACAAGCACCAAGACGTAGCTTGGCTGGTGGTGAGAAGAGCCCTCCCCGTCAGATTCTTCCTGCACGCCCGGAATCTCTCAGTCTCCGCAGGCTGCCCTCCGGGTGACTGTGGTGAGGAAGAGACTGTTGCCCACCTCCTTCTGGAATGTGCCTTTGCAAAGCAGGTGTGGAAAGAGATGCAGTGGTTTTTGTTGAGGTTCATCCCAAGCAGCTCTGTAACAGAGGAATCGGTGTTCTACGGGTTATTCCCAGGGACGCACACCGAGATAAACATCAACTGCTGCTGGAGGACCATCAATTTGGTGAAAGACGCTCTTTAGTCTGCCCGAAACTTACTGGTCTTCCAGTGCAAAAAGTTGCCCACGACCGAGTGTTGCAGACTGGCACATTCCAAGGTCCAGGACTACGTGCTGAGGGACGCAGTAAAGCTTGGGGCAGCCGCGGCAAAGGATCAATGGGAAAAGACCACTGTGTAAGGTCCTCCCGCCATAGTGAACCGAGGAGCTGGATCCATGGGAAACCCCTCGGGCTGGACACAGCAAAAATGGGTTTTCTGTAAAATGTATTTTGCATGCAAAATGGAATGGAAGGGTTGTGAGGCAACTCACTCCTGTATTGAAGAAAACAGATTTCTTTTGCACTTTCTGGGATGTCACTTTGGTGCTGTTTTGAACTGTTTTGTAATTTTTTTGTTTTTTTTTACAGAATTTTATGAAGAAAGTATATTTGAGAAAAAAAGTTCGAGACACTGTGAAGAGGAGATTCTTTTTTTTGTTTTTAAGATGAATACAGCATGTTGCTGTGATCTGGAATGCGCTGCCTAGAAGGACGGTGGAAGCAGATTCAACAGTAACTTTCAAAAGGGAACTGGATAAATACTTGAAGGGGAAATAAAATTTGCAGGGGCTATGGGCAAAGAGCAGGGGAGTGGGACTAATTAGATAGCTCTTTCAAAGAACCAGCACAATCACAATGAGCTGATTAGTCTCCTTTTGTGCTGTACCAGTATAATCAATTTTAACTACAGCAAGGAGAACTCATAACTGAAAGTACAGCAGCACCTTCTGATAAAACTGGGTGATTTCTCCAGTAAAATGCAGGTGAGTGGAGGATAGTTACATACTACAAACTATGCGCTTAAAATCAATCCCAGTCACTTAGTCTCCAGGCATGATTGACAGGGGAATTACCCAATCATCTCCATTCTGGCTGGGAATAATGGTGTCAGGACATGCAGCCAATGAAGTATCAGGAGAAAGAATGCCAGTGCACAGAGCACAGTAATTCCTGGCCAGATGCTTTGGAGCAGTAAATAAGCTGTTTCAATACAAAGTTGTGAAGGCAGATTCTCTGCTCCAGGGAACAAATACTGCATATACACTAAAATATTTGGCTGCATTGCTGATTATGGTAACTTGGAGTTTTCACGCAAATAAGACTTTGGATGATTTACCTCATTCATGAACTTACCAAGAGGCTGTAAGGCAACCTTTACCTGCCTATACCAGATGAAGCTGAGCTTTTTCAGTTCTGCCGGGTCATGTAGAGGATAGAGTTGAATTAGAAGTCCACTGGTTTGCAAACGGCGAACTAGATGAAAATACACATTGCTCTTATTTCACAAGTGTCATCCAAAAGACTCGAGGTATAAAAATGTTGCAAATACACAAAATGTTGATAACAGTAACATTCAAGGTTGATTGCAGTGAAAACTGACAGTTCTGTATTACTGTATGTGAACAAATGAAGTTATTTACAAAAGATCCCTGTTCCCGTGCATTTCTACATGCAAGGGAGAGTATAAAACCTTGAAGTTAAAGGACCTGGAACAAAACTAACAATTTTGCATGGAGTTGGTCACAAGTCTAACATACAGCAAAACCATTTGACACAAAACATTGGGTCTAGTTGTACAATGCAACACACTGTTGGGGTGCTATCCTTCAGCTCTTCAGGAACCAACTCTACCTGTTGCCTTCAAAAACCTCAGGAGCCACTACTCACAGGTAAAACCTCAGAACACCCTCTTAAGCCAAGAAGAAAGATCACAGAAACTAGGATTATTTTCAGTACAAGAAGATTTGATAGAGGGGTTCAAAATTACAAGGGGTTTTAATAAGGTAAAATAGGGTGAAAACTAATTCTATTGGCTAGCGAGTCATTAACGAGAGGACATAAGTTTAAGAACACAAAGAACAAAGGGAGAGTTTAGACGACTTTTTTATGCAAATTGTTGTTAGGATACATTCACAGAATCATATAGCAAAGGAGGTGACTATTCAGCCCATTGATTCTGCACCAGCTCTTTCCAAGAGCAAGGTAGCAAACAGCAAAACCAATAGAAAGCCTGAACTATATAACCAGAGTACAAAGGAAGTAGAGATCAAAATGTCTAGTGCTCTGATAAGAACATGCCTTCAGTGCTGTGTCCTGTTTTGATCACTGAAAGAATAGCTCTTTCAGACAATTAGAGCAATTGACCGAATGATACTATACAATTCTAGGATTAGCAATTTAATTGAAGAGTTTTGCTTGGTTTGGATGCAAGATGTTGGTCATGTTCAGCATTTCATTTTGTTCCAATTGAAAAGGTCAGGAAACATCCATAGGGTTAATCCACTTGTCCACTGCTGACACTACCTCATGTGCAAGTCAGCCGAGACCAGTTAAAGCCCTGGCAATTATTCTCGAACAGCCCAAGGAGCACTGAAGCCAATGGTGACACCTTTCCACTGCTCCAGCTGAGATCTAACTTTGCCCAGACTTGGGATCAAATCTGGAACCTCTCTGGGCAGTATGCCTGAGTGATGGAACCTTTGGGACCCAACGCTATTCCAGTGGCTCAGAGCTTTTACCTTCGAGCACTGGGCCATAGAAACATTTGCAGTTTAACATTCACCTGTTTCTAAACTCACCCACCCCGCACCCCTCCCCTCCACCCTCTTCAAAATTGGTCTTCAGGCAGACACACAACATCTACAAAAAAAAACTATGACTAAATACATTTCCCCTTAGACTTGACTGACATTAGCTTGTTCCACTTCACAAAAACAGAAGCTCTACAGAATCACCTCGTCGGAACCAGGCTTTATATACAATTATAATTCTCCTTTTTCCCTTGCACCAACATTCTTTCTGACATTTAATTTCTCCTGCCCTCCACCCTATCACAGACCTCCCCTTTTGTTCCTTCCTCCCCTCCCCGCTTTCCCTATCTCTGTACTTGTTTAAAACCTGTTACATCTCTAATACCTTTCAGTTTTGACAAAAGGTCATTGACCTGAAACATTAACTATTTCTCTACATGGATACTGCCTGAGCTGCTGAGTATTTCCAGCATTTCCACCTTTTATTTCATACTCTCTTAATTCTTCCTGAAATAACATTCTGATCAGAGCCACTGGTTTATAAGACTGAATAAGTGTTATTGTTGTATGGGCTTTGTGACATTCTCACCAGTGTCTCAGACTACATTCCATGATTCCACCTATTTTCTTGTGGAACGCCCCAACCAACACTACCCCCCACACACAACTAGATCATGCCTTCTGGCAGCTGTTAGTTCCATCACCTTACTATTTCTTTCCCATTTTTCTGATCCTGAAGAGTCAGGTGAGGCTGAAATGCAGAAATATGAGGAACTTACTGATTGATTTTCCAGGATAGAGTTTGGCTTGTGGATGACCAGGGACCATGGTCTCATTTACTGCTCTCAGATTTTCTAATTCACGCTTGATAATGTACTGCTGTTCTGCCATTGTAAGAAAATCGCTGTCGTCATCTGAAAAACAACATGCATTTATACAGTGCCTTTAACATAGCGAAATGGCCCCAGGTGCGTTATCAACAAAATTTAACACCAAGCCACATAAGGAAATATTTGGACAGGTGAACAAAAGCTTGGTCAAAGAGATAGATTTTAAAGACTACCTTAAAAAGGAGAGAGGGGCAGAGAGGTGTATGGAGGGACTTCTTTGCAACTGAAGGCGCAGCCGCCAATGGTAGAGCAATTAAAATCGAGGATGTGCAAGAGGCCAGAATGTACAAATGGTAGTTGACCATTATTGCAAGAGGGTTAGAGTACACGAGTAAGCAAGTGTTGCTGCAATTGTGCAGGGCTTTGTTGAGTACTACAGTTTTGGTATCCATACATAAGGAAGGATATACCTGCTTTAGATACAGTGCAACAAAAGGCTCACTAGATTGATTCCTGGAATGAGTGGGTTGTACCATGGGGGGAGGTTGAACAGACTAGGCCTATACTCCCCAGAGTTTAGAAGAATGAGGGTGATCTCATTGAAACATATAGCGTTATGAGAGGGCTTGACAGGGTAGATGGAGAGGCGGTTTCCCCTGGCTAGCTGCAACTAGGGGTCATAGTCTCAGGATGAGGAGTTGGCCAATTGGAATTGAGATGAGGAGAAATTTCTTCACTCAGAGGGTTATTTGGAATTCTCTACTGCAGAGGGCTGTGGATGCTCAGTCGTTGAGTATATTCAAGACTGAGATCGATATATTTTTGGACACGAGGGGAATCAAGGAATAAGGCAGGAAAAGTGGAATTGAGGTCAAAGATTAGCCATGATCTTACTGAATGGCAAAGCAGGCTCAAGAGGCCACATGGCCTACTCCTGCTCCCATTTCCAATGTATTATGTTCTTATGTATGTTCTTAAAATTGGAGGAACACCCGAGATCTCAAAACGTTTTGGGGCTGGAGGAGGTTACAGAGATAGGGAGGGAATGAGCCCATGAGCAATTTGAAAACAAGGACAAACATTTTAAAATAGAGACACTGCTGGACCGGGCGTCAACAAGGTCAGCAAGCATATGGGGCGATGGGTAAATGGGACTTGGTGCCAGTCAGGATGCAGGTAGCAGAGTTTTGGATGAGCTCAAGTTTAGAAAGAGTGCAAGGTGGGAGGCCGGCCTGGAAATGTGTGAAATAGTTGAGTCAAAGCAAAATAGTTCATAAGTGAACTTACAGACAACTGCCTGTATCAAGTTAGCAAATCTCAGCTGTGGCATGACAGATATCTTCAGTGCTCCAGGATAGGGATGGGATAATGGACCCCAGTTCATACACAGTTCCAACTATCTTCTGGAAGTGAATGTATGTGGATCGGATGAAGACAGGATTAGGTTTTGACTGTGTTAACCTATATGGTTATAGTTAAGATTCACTCTTGAACAGTGGTTATCCGAGTGAGCTACCAGTGGCTACTGGTCTTCGGCAGCATTGGGAATAGTGGGGCTGATATAACAGGTGGAGAAGGAACCTGAAGTTTGGCACAAACGCAGGCTGAATGTAAAGTTTGGCTCACTTGTGGAATTCCAGATGTCTATCAGCAGTTTAAAGGTGGGGTAGGACATGACTCTGACAGCACTGGGGCTGAGGTGGGAGAAATCCCATGTCTGGTTGCACTGATTTGTAACTTTTAGGGATCTCTGCAAGAATTACATATGTATGCATTTATGTATATAACTGTCTTGGACAGCTGTAAGAAAATATAGACATTCAATTGCCAACAAAACACTAGTGGTAATTAGTTTTCAAAATACAATTCATTTATATTTTATTTGAAAAAGCAAATTCGGATGTGGAAAGGTACAGTGTGTATGTCTCTCTTACTTTGCCTGGCATGTTAGTAATTAGATCTTTACATTTTCTAACCATCAGCATAAAATAAGCAATAATCAGGCTGTCCTAACCTTCTATGTGAAATAATTAGAGCCTGTGCGCTTCAAAATTCAACTTAAAAAATCTTAAAGTCACTGCCCAGGGCAAATTGCCCAGGCTTTGGGCGAGATTGAGGATATCATGTTAAACCTTTAAGTAAGGCACTAAAAGACACAAAAGGCAATTTAATAGATAGCTTTAAATCATGTCATTTTGAAACATATTTAACATTTTTGTTTAATACCTTAATTTGGACAATTGACATTTCAATTACATTGTAAAGGAATTTTGTTTCCAAAATGTATTGGGAGAGATTAGTGGGAATCTGATGGGCAAATTGCATACTTATGAGTGATGAGTTTTTTCAAAAATCCCATTAAAAATACATACACATGGAGGAAGATACTACTACCTAGACTTACGAGGGTCTCACATGTTTTCTCTAGTCCTGTGATCACAAATGGAGTTCAATAGGACTAAAATACATACTCTACACAGTGACCATACATAAAATTATGCTTCTACTTTTTAGCCGAAAAACAAAAAGTCGAATGGAAGTCTAGCTTTGGATAAAGTGCAGCTGACTCCTATACTTGCTGACTGTCCTTGCAAAGCCTTGGCTGTTGAACAGACCACTTTAAACAGTTGGTTGTCGGCCATATTATCAGAAGCACAGCCAGGTTCAGTGCTCACTCTCTTCAGTACCAATCCCCTAGTCCACTTTACGCAATGCTAATCTCCTGCTCCCCTTTATACTCATGTGCAAAACAGCTATTCGATTTTAAATTCCAACCAGCGGCAGAAATTTCTCCCCTAAAACACAACTAAGCGCTTTACATTTTATTAACCTGTACCAATAATTAACAACTGCATTAAAATGAATTAAACCACTTGCTATGTCATCAATTCACTGAAACAGGGGGTCTCTACTAGAATTCAGTAACTGATAGTGACCAATAAGCTTGGCTGGATATTAAACATCTTGGTTTTGAGGTCCTTGTTGAATGCACGCAACATTTCAAATAGTTTGCCACTAATGAAATAGTTAATGATAAAACTTACCTGTAAAATTTTTGTAGTATTCCTTGTTGTGATAAGTAAAGGCTCTCATTGATCCATCCCGATACTCCTTAACAAAACCCAAGCTTTCAGCTCCCAGCAGTAACCTTCTCCAAGATGCTCCGATAAGATATATTTTGGAGTTTTCATCTTGGTCCTTTAAAGGTCTAATACTCAAATAGGCTCCTTTAATATAAATGGTGAATTCTTTAATATATTAGAGGCCTTACAGTAAACAGCCAACTATCTTTTGATTCCACAAGGACCACTTTAGTGGTGACTATGATAGTGGCAACATTCTAATTATGGCTTATTTTATTTTAATGTACAACAGGTACAGAACATATACAAACACAATACTGGCACTGCTCATAGGTAGATTGCAGTGCATTAATTATAAAGGCAAGAGCACGATAGCATGAAACAGACAACGAATTTGTATAATACTTCCAGATCTCCCATAATGTTATTTGCGGTTAGTCAGATTTTTGCAAAAACAGGGAGGCTTGCTCATCAACATTGGGAGCTGCCCTGGGATTTGGCAAAAATGGGGTGGGGCTCTCAAGAAGGTAGCATTAATTTGACGTCCCAGGAACTCTGGGGAAGGAGGCTCAGGGAACACTGGGGCACGTCCTGGGACCTGGGAAGTATGATCTCAGGGTCCAGGAATGCTGAGTAACGTCCTGGTATCAAGAAGCACTGAAAGTGTAGTCTAGGGGTTGAGAGTGCGAGGCGGGAATCGCAGGATCTCCAGTTTGGGTGGGGTGGTGTTGTCGGTGGTGGCAGGAAGCTTTGGCAGAGCTGTCTGCAGCTCCAGCAATGGGGAAGAGATGGGGAGTTGAGAGTCGGGGGAAAGAGGGGGTGCCAGGAGAAATAGTTTGGGGGAAGCTGAGCTGGGTTTAGCAGCCTTGAGGTGAAGGGGTGACAGAAGAACAGGACCACAACTGCCATGGGCCCCTTTCAGACCATAACAGCCCATCCCCCAGCCTGTTTTCAGCCTCAGTCTCCACCCCAACTTGTCCACAGCCCTTTTTTTCCCATCTGTAGACAACCCCAAACCACCATCATTTACCCAGACAGTTTCTGTTTTTCCATTTCTCCAGTAAAATGTGGTGTGTGGGGGTTTCCTTCAGCTTTCCTTGGTTCTGTTTTTATATAAAAAGCAAAATACTGCAGATACTGGAAATCAGGAAAAAAAAAGAGAATGCTGGAAATACCCAGAAGATCTGGCAGCATCAGTGGTGAGAGAAACAGAGTTAAAAGGCCTGATTTTAACACTAAGTGAATGGGTTTTGAGTGATTTAAAATCTCATCTAACAGTTCAGGTCGACGATGAAAGCATTTCAGGTCAGTTCTGATGAAAGGTCATCAGCCTGAAACGTTAACTCTGTTTCTCTCTCCACAAATGCTATCTGACCTGCTGAATATTTCTAGCATTTTCGGTTTCAATTGCATTTATATAGCACCCTTAAAGCAGTATAACATCCCAAGGCACGACACAACAGCGAATATCAAACAAAATTTGACACCACTGTTTCCAGCATTTTCTCTCTATTGAACTTGTGATTTGCGCATTCCTCTCAAATTTTGCTTGAACTCTTGATTTTAATTTTTTTTTTAGATCAACAAAACAAACTAAACACATCCCAGAACAAAATTCTCTTCAGCTACATGCCATCAAAATGTACATATGCTCAGTAATAACTGTAAATAATTTCTTCAGATCACGTAATAGATATACAAGTGCATCATACTCACCGCCCAAGTGTTTTCTGTCTTTTATTCTTTGAATGAGCCATTCTATTGTCTCTTCCTGAGTATCTTTGGCAAGCTCTAGTATCACTAGTGGCGTAAAAGTAAGTTCAATGTCTCCAGCAGTGGAGCGATTTCTTTTCATCCTTGTAGCACTTTCTGAAACAGGTAAATAACTGCAGTAAAACATCGCAAAAAGCACTGTTGCAGGTGGGCTGTGCTAACAACAGTACAATATTAGGGGAGGGCTCCTGTACAGGAACCACAACACTAGTTGTCAAAACTAATATTCTGAAGTCATTACCATAAATCTCCTGTGCATCTACTTCAAATAGTGCCTTGGGATTTCTTATGACCAACTGAGAGGGCAGACAAGGTACTCAGTTTAACATCTCATCTGAAAGACAGCACCTCTGACAGTGCAGCACTCCTCCCTTAGTAGAGCACTGGGAGTGTCAGCCTAAATCTTGTCTTCAAGTCTCTGAAGCAGAATTTGAACCCACAACCTTTTGACTCAGAAGTGAGAGTGCTACCCACTGAGCCACAGCTGACATTAATTAATTACTTCTGCTATAGAATTCAGACCTGCCCTTGCTATAGGCTCTCAGGTTCAGCATCACCAGTCGCCTATAAGCGTAACCTGTAATCCCCATAATCAAGAATATACTTCTGCTGTTCAATATTTACTGTGCCTGGGACCATAACATTAGGACTCATTCGTGTATACTGGAATCTGTGATCTCGCACGTACCCCATGTACAGTTTCTCCTATCTTTCAGAAGACGAACTGATGAGAACACGAGAGATGAGACGAACGTCAAACCAGCAACCATCCTTTCAGTACCTTACCAGAAACATGCAAGATCCTGAGGGGTCTTGACAGGGTGGATGTGGAAAGGATGTTTCCTCTTGTGGGAGAATCTAAAACTAGCGGTCATTGTTTAAAAACATTTAAGACAGAGATGAGGAGAAATCTTTTCCTCTCAGAGGGTCGTGAGTTTTTGGAACTCTCTTCCTCAAAAGGTGGTGGAAGCAAAATCTTTGAATATTTTTAAAGACAGAGGTAGATAGATTCTTGATAAGCAAGGGGAGGTGAAAGATTATCAGGGGTAGGCGAGATGTGGAGCTGAGGTTACAATCAAATCAGCCATGATCTTGTTGAATGGCGTATAAGGCTCAAGGGGGCCAAGTGGCCGACTCCTGCTCCTAACTTGTATGTTCACATGTAATCTCCCCAGTTCAGCAAGGCCTCCTGCTATGCTCAAGGAATGCAAGTTGTGACGGAAATCACACCGGCAAATGGAAACATATTAATTACATCACATAGAACACTACTTGAACTTTTTACTGGAGATTGAACATAACTTGTTTAAAAGGACCACAGAGCAGAACAGCAAAAACATGGCTGAATATTTGCATTCCAAAGGTTTGCATAGAGAGACAATGGGAGTGCTCCCAAATTCAATTAGCGCGATGAGTTTTGTCAATCACGATGATCAGAGGACATTGAGAGCCATTGACTTTGTAAGAGACAGCACTCCAACCACAAACCGAGTGTGTCCAGTAAGCTTTGAAAAATCAACAATCCACCCCAGAAGATGGCGTTTCAAACAAAGAGCTGGGCACATGACGAACCTGCTGGCCAACCCAGGGACTTTTTGAATTGCGCCACACAGAAAGGGGGGACTGCAACTAAACTTCAAGAAGAAAGCACCTCTCTCTTTCGGTCTCTCTCTCAAGCAAAGTCCCAGGGACCCACAGAAGCAGCTTAAGCCTCAAGATGGAGGGACCTCTTCAGCCTTCTAGTACCAGAGAAGCAAGTCTGCAAGTGTGCACTGGCCCTAGCGAGAACTACAAGACTGCAATTCCAACCAAAGACTTTACAGCAAAACTAAAGACTGTAACTGAATTCCATTTAATACTCCAAACCCTCCCTCTTTAATTCTTTCTCCTCCTCTGTATCTATGTGTGTGCGTGTGTTTATCTCACATGCATGCTAGCATCATTGCATCATGTATTTTAGTAATTTTAACTGAGTTAGAGTGATAAGATTAATAAACGTACATATTTCTTCTTTAAGCCTAAGGAAACCTGTCTGGTTGGTTCATTTACAATTACAATCAGAGATCAGCGAGTAAGGACTCACTGAAGGGTTCAGCTAAAAACATTTAAAAGTTAAATCCTGTTACAGCCAAACCAGGAAAGGGGCAGGAGGGGGGTCCCGAGACACTTTCCTCACACGGTCGTAACAGAAATTTGGGGGCTAGCATCCAGATTGGACACACAAAACAAGAAATTGGAAGTGGGAAATCCAATTGTTCCCCATCAAAAAGAGAAAAGATTTCAATACAGGTTTTCTTGTGGTTGTGGGTGCTAGAATACTAACATATCTGCGACTGAAGCCAGTAACTCCACAAGTCAGGGTTAAGTAACTTGAGATAAATTAAAGGCACTATCCATGGAGGAGTTGAGAAATATGGTTGAGCAGTGTGGGATCACTTTCCGTGCCAAAGCTAGGAAATCAGAACTACTAAGACTAGTGGCCAACCATTTTTCCCCCGAGCCCGAAAAATCAGAGACAGGGTTAGAAATAGACTATATGTTAGCAAAGATACAACTGGAACAGAGAAAACTTGAATTAGAAGACAGGGAGAGACAGGAGAACAAAAGAGACAGGAGAGGGAAAAAGAGAGGAAAGAGAGCAAGAGAAAGAAAAACAGGAGAGAATGAGAGAAATAAATTTCCTGAAGGAACGGGAGGAAAGAGAGCACAGGCAGCTTGAGTTAAACAGGGGGTGACAGAGTAACCCCAGTGAAAGCATGGCCAAGATGGAGAATAGTAATTCGGAGCTATGTACTGAGTTTTTAAAATTTTCCGAACTGATTCCAAAATTCAATGAGGGAGACGCAGAAGCATTCTTTGTGTCTTTTGAAAAACTTGCAAGGCAGTTAAAATGGCCAGCTGAGAGTTGGACTCTTCTGCTACAAAGCAAGCTAACAGGAAAAGCCCACAAGATTTATTCCCTGTTGCCAGATGAGAGTTCATCAAATTATGAATGGACAAAAAAATGCTATCCTCGGGGCGTAAAGGTTAGTACCGGAAGCCTATCGCCAAAAGTTCCGAACTCTCAGGAAACAGACTGGTCAAACGTAGTTGGAGTTTGAGAGGATTAAGCAGCTGGCTTTTGACCAGTGGTTGAGAGCTCTTAAAAGTGTAGCCCAGCTATGAAAACCTCAGAGAGGCAATTCTGCTCAAGTAATTTAAAAACTCTCTTCCCCTCTCCATAAAGAACCATGTGGAGGAACAAAAAGTACATAGAGCTAGGCAAGCCGCAGTTCTGGCTGATGAGTTTGCTCTAATATACAAGACAGTTCCACAAGGGAAAACCTTTCCTAGTCACCCCCACAAATCCAAAAAGGACAAAGGGTGGGAAGGTGCAGCTCAAGCAGTCCTGGGAGAGAAAGAAAATTTGGAACACAGTGGTCCTCCTCCAGCCAAAAAGGATAGTGCTGTAAGTAAGAGCAAGACCCGGAGACCTGTTTAGTTTAGTTTAAGAGATACAGCACTGAAACAGGCCCTTCAGCCCACCGAGTCTGTGCCGACCATCAACCACCCATTTATACTAATCCTACACGAATTCCATATTCCCACCACATCCCCACCGGTCCCTATATTTTCCCTACCACCTACCTATACTAGGGGCAATTTCTAATGGTCAATTTACCTATCAACCTGCAAGTCTTTGGCATGTGGGAGGAAACCGGAGCACCCGGAGGAAACCCACGCAGACACGGAGAACTTGCAAACTCCACACAGGCAGTACCCAGAATTGAACCTGGGTCGCTGGAGCTGTGAGGCTGCGGTGCTAACCACTGCGCCAACCTGTGTGCTTCCATTGTAATAAGGCAGGTCATCTAAGAGCTGACTGCTGGAATCTTCGGGGAAAGACTGTATGGTTATTCAGGATACACCCACTCAGTGAAGGAGAAAGAACCCTGATGGAAAGCACAGTTGAACACGTTGTGGCTTTAACTGCAGCAGCAGTAAGACCCAGAAAACATACTGCTGCGGATGCAGGAAAATTTAATAGGATCCCTGAACGTTATCAAGAGTTCATGTCTAAAGGGAGAATAACCTCATACCCGTCGAGTGGGGCAAGCAAGCCCATAGTAATCCTCAAGGATACAGGGGCCACCAGATCCCTTTTGCTGGGAAAAGGCATGACCTTACCCCCAGAGAATGCAGTAAATACCTGAATGGTGGTGAATAGTATTGGAGGCCAGTGTGTGCCCATACCTTTACACTGGGTGCACTTGGAGCGTGACCCAGTTTCAGGTGACGGTAGGGATTCTCCCTAGTTTGCCTGTGGACCGAGTTGACCAGCTCCTAGGTAATGATCTGGCAGGGGTGAAGGTGGTAGCTTCCATAGTAGTGAAAGAGACACCAAAAGAGGTCAGAGAGACAAAGTCATTCTAACATTTCAGGTGGAACATAAAAACAGGAGGACATCAAGTGCCTCGATCCTATTCTGCCCATCAGCTGGATCATGGCTGATCTGTATCTTAACTCTAATCACCTGGCATTGTTCCATAACACTTAATAACCTTGGCCTCACAAAAATAATCACTTCAATGTGACTATTAGTTATCAGAACTTTGAAAATCAGCTGTCAATAGCTGCAATACCTGCACATTAATAAAATATTAATTTAAAAAAGCAGCTTAAAAATTACAATTCTAAAAATCACAGAGCCAGAAAAATGTTGGCTCCACACAAAGGACAAGTCAACTAGCTCAAAAAGAAAACAAAGATTTGCATATACGTAGCACTCTTCATAGCCTCAGGACATCCAAAAACACTTTACAGCCAACTATGTACTTTTGAAGTGCAGTCACTGTTACAATGTAGGAAAAATGGCAGCCAATTTTGCAGAGCAAACTCCCACAAACAACAATGTGATAATGACCAGATAATCTGTTTTTATGATATTGATTGAAGGATAAATATAGGCCAGGACACCAGGTGGAACTCCCTTGCACATCTTCAAAGTAGTGCCATGGGAACATTTATGTCCAAATGAGGGGGCAGACAGGCCTTGGTTTAATGTCTCATCTGAAAGTTGGCACCTCTGACAGAGCTGGGATGGAGGAAGTTTCAAAGATAGGAAGGGGGAAAAAATCTCAAAGTGATTTAGACACAAAGCTAAGAATTTTAAATCAGAGGCCTGGGGGTTGGGGGGGGGGGGCGTGGTGGTGGGAAGACTGGGAACTAATGTGCATTGTGGAGGATAGGGGTTTTAAGTAGTAAGTCTTGGTACAGGACAGGATGCAGGCACTTTGGATGAGCTGAAGTTTACAGAGAGTGGAGGATAAGAGGCTGGCCAGACAAGTAATGAAATAGAGGAGTCTGGAGGAAACAAAGGCATGGATGAGTGTTGCAGCAAAATATGGATAAGGTAGGTGGAGGCAGGCAATGGTGGAGAGGTGAAAAGGGGCAGGAAAGAGGAAAATACTGGCAATACGCCGAGTCTGGCAGCATCAGTTGAGGGAAAGCAGGGTTAACATTTCAGGTCAACAGCCTTTCATCAGAAGGGAAGTTGGGGGTAGGGACATCAAGAGTTGAGTGGGAATGGGATCAATGAAACTGGTGGGTTCTAGTGAACAAGTCAAGGCCTGACAGGATGTGAGGTAAGACAGGAGAGAAACACCCAGGTTTAAGGTTGGAAGCAGTGACAGAGAGGATGTCATGGATGATTTTTGGGTTGGTTCGGTGATGTGGCAGTGGCAGAAGCAGAAACCTGATCAGGGCACTGCAGGAAAGGTGGGCACGGATTGAGAGACAACATATTCCTGTACTGAGAGAGCTCTGCATTGTAGCAATACCACCTTTTGCTTGGACCATTAAGCTGAGGGTCCCACAGGCCTGACCTGAACAGAAAGATCCCACAGCATTATCTCAAAGACAACATGGTGTCTCAGGCCAACCTTTCCCCCTTCAATCCACCTTCGGCCATTCATCCTGTCAGTTGGCATGCCTTGGCCAGATTGGCTGCTGCAATTACCCACAGTCCCTGGTTAGTGTTCTGGGTGTGGTTAGGGCCAGTCCCAGTGGAAGTTGCAGAACCTCCCAATCCCAGCCTCACGCCGACAGGCCAGACGTCTCCGCACCCAGGAACAGGCCACTATTCACGAGCGTCCTCCCCAACTCTGCCGCGAAGTGGCCTCACCCTTCACTCACCAGCCACAGGCCTCCGCTGCTCAGCTACGGCTCGGACACCCGAAGGGGCGAGGCTTCCAACACGGCCGTCAATCAACTTCGGTCCCACCCCTTAACACGTCACCGCCACGCCCCCTTTATGACACGCCCATCCTCCTCAAACGTCATAATAAAAGCAAAATATTGCGGATGCTGGAAATCTGAAATAAAAACAAGAAATGCTGGAACCACTCAGCAGGTCTGGCACCATCTGTGGAAAGAGAGGCAGAGTTAACGTTAATTCTGCTTCTCTTTCCACAGATGCTGCCAGACCTGCTGAGTGGTTCCAGCATTTCTTGTTTTTACTCCTCAAACGTCATACGTCTGTGTATATGTCCTCATCCTGCGCAGCCTTGTTATGGCATCCTCGCCCAGGCTGGTACTAATGCATGGGACTCAGCTGGTACTAATGTATGGGATTCAGCTGGTGCGAATGCATGGGATTCAGCTGGTGCGAATGCATGGGATTCAGCTGGTGCGAATGCATGGGATTCAGCTGGTGCTAATGTATGGGATTCAGCTGGTACTAATGTATGGGATTCAGCTGGTGCGAATGCATGGGATTCAGCTGGTGCTAATGTATGGGATTCAGCTGGTGCTAATGTATGGGATTCAGCTGGTACTAATGTATGGGATTCAGCTGGTACTAATGTATGGGACTCAGCTGGTGCGAATGCATGGGATTCAGCTGGTACTAATGTATGGGATTCAGCTGGTGCTAATGCATGGAACTCAGCTGGTGCTAATGTATGAGATTCAGCTGGTGCGAATGTATGGGATTCAGCTGGTGCAAATGTATCGGATTCAGCTGGTACTAATGCATGGGACTCAGCTGGTGCTAATGCATGGGACTCAGCTGGTACTAATGTATGGGATTCAGCTGGTGCGAATGTATGGGATTCAGCTGGTACTAATGCATGGGACTCAGCTGGTGCTAATGCATGGGACTCAGCTGGTGCGAATGCATGGGATTCAGCTGGTGCTAATGTATGGGATTCAGCTGGTTCTAATGCATGGGACTCAGCTGGTGCTAATGTATGGGATTCAGCTGGTGCTAATGTATGGGATTCAGCTGGTACTAATGTATGGGATTCAGCTGGTGCGAATGCATGGGACTCAGCTGGTGCTAATGTATGGGATTCAGCTGGTGCTAATGTATGGGATTCAGCTGGTACTAATGTATGGGATTCAGCTGCTACTAATGTATGGGACTCAGCTGGTGCGAATGCATGGGATTCAGCTGCTACTAATGTATGGGACTCAGCTGGTGCTAATGTATGGGATTCAGCTGGTACTAATGTATGGGACTCAGCTGGTGCGAATGCATGGGATTCAGCTCGTGCTAATGTATGGGATTCAGCTGGTACTAATGTATGGGACTCAGCTGGTGCGAATGCATGGGATTCAGCTGGTACTAATGTATGGGATTCAGCTGGTGCTAATGCATGGGACTCAGCTGGTGCTAATGTATGAGATTCAGCTGGTGCGAATGTATGGGATTCCGCTGGTACTAATGCATGGGACTCAGCTGGTGCTAGTGCATGGGACTCAGCTGGTGCGAATGCATGGGATTCAGCTGGTGCTAATGTATGGGATTCAGCTGGTTCTAATGCATGGGACTCAGCTGGTACTAATGTATGGGATTCAGCTGGTGCGAATGTATGGGATTCAGCTGGTACCAATGCATGGGATTCAGCTGGTGCTAATGCATGGGAATCAGCTGGTGCTAATGCATGGGATTCAGCTGGTGCTCATGCACGGGACTCAGCTGGTACTAATGCATGGGACTCAGCTGGTGCTAATGTATGGGATTCAGCTGGTGCTAATGCATGGGATTCAGCTGGTGCTAATGCATGGGATTCAGCTGGTGCTAATGCATGGGATTCAGCTGGTGCTAATGCACAGGACTCAGCTGGTGCTAATGTATGGGATTCAGCTGGTACTAATGTATGGGACTCAGCTGGTGCTAATGTATGGGACTCAGCTGGTGCTCATGCACGGGACTCAGCTGGTGCTAATATATGGGACTCAGCTGGTGCTAATGCACAGGACTCAGCTGGTGCTAATGTATGGGACTCAGCTGGTGCTAATGTATGGGACTCAGCTGGTGCTAATGTATGGGACTCAGCTGGTGCTTAAGTATGAGACTCAGTTGGTGCTCATGTATGGGACTCAGCTGGTGCTAATGTATGGGACTCAGCTGGTGCTAATGCACAGGACTCAGCTGGTGCTAATGTATGGGACTCAGCTGGTGCTAATGTATGGGACTCAACTGGTGCTAATGTATGGGACTCAGCTGGTGCTAATGCACGAGACTCAACTGGTGCTTAAGTATGAGACTCAGTTGGTGCTCATGTATGGGACTCAGCTGGTGCTAATGTATGGGACTCAGCTGGTGCTAATGTATGGGACTCAGCTGGTGCTAATGCACAGGACTCAGCTGGTGCTAATGTATGGGACTCAGCTGGTGCTGATGCATGGGACTCAGCTGGTGCTAATGCACAGGACTCCGCTGGTGCTAACGTATGGGACTCAGCTGGTGCTAATGCACAGGACTCAGCTGGTGCTAATGTATGGGACTCAGCTGGTGCTAATGTATGGGACTGAGCTGGTGCTAATGTATGGGACTCAGCTGGTGCTAATGTATGGGACTCCACTGGTGTTAATGTATGGGACTCCGCTGGTGCTAATGCACGGGACTCAGCTGGTGCTAATGTATGGGACTGAGCTGGTGCTAATGTATGGGATTCAGCTGGTGCTAATGTATGGGATTCAGCTGGTGCTAATGTATGGGATTCAGCTGGTACTAATGTATGGGATTCAGCTGGTACTAATGTATGGGACTCAGCTGGTGCGAATGCATGGGATTCAGCTGGTACTAATGTATGGGATTCAGCTGGTGCTAATGCATGGAACTCAGCTGGTGCTAATGTATGAGATTCAGCTGGTGCGAATGTATGGGATTCAGCTGGTGCAAATGTATCGGATTCAGCTGGTACTAATGCATGGGACTCAGCTGGTGCTAATGCATGGGACTCAGCTGGTACTAATGTATGGGATTCAGCTGGTGCGAATGTATGGGATTCAGCTGGTACTAATGCATGGGACTCAGCTGGTGCTAATGCATGGGACTCAGCTGGTGCGAATGCATGGGATTCAGCTGGTGCTAATGTATGGGATTCAGCTGGTTCTAATGCATGGGACTCAGCTGGTGCTAATGTATGGGATTCAGCTGGTGCTAATGTATGGGATTCAGCTGGTACTAATGTATGGGATTCAGCTGGTGCGAATGCATGGGATTCAGCTGGTGCTAATGTATGGGATTCAGCTGGTGCTAATGTATGGGATTCAGCTGGTACTAATGTATGGGATTCAGCTGGTACTAATGTATGGGACTCAGCTGGTGCGAATGCATGGGATTCAGCTGCTACTAATGTATGGGACTCAGCTGGTGCTAATGTATGGGATTCAGCTGGTACTAATGTATGGGACTCAGCTGGTGCGAATGCATGGGATTCAGCTCGTGCTAATGTATGGGATTCAGCTGGTACTAATGTATGGGACTCAGCTGGTGCGAATGCATGGGATTCAGCTGGTACTAATGTATGGGATTCAGCTGGTGCTAATGCATGGGACTCAGCTGGTGCTAATGTATGAGATTCAGCTGGTGCGAATGTATGGGATTCCGCTGGTACTAATGCATGGGACTCAGCTGGTGCTAGTGCATGGGACTCAGCTGGTGCGAATGCATGGGATTCAGCTGGTGCTAATGTATGGGATTCAGCTGGTTCTAATGCATGGGACTCAGCTGGTACTAATGTATGGGATTCAGCTGGTGCGAATGTATGGGATTCAGCTGGTACCAATGCATGGGATTCAGCTGGTGCTAATGCATGGGAATCAGCTGGTGCTAATGCATGGGATTCAGCTGGTGCTCATGCACGGGACTCAGCTGGTACTAATGCATGGGACTCAGCTGGTGCTAATGTATGGGATTCAGCTGGTGCTAATGCATGGGATTCAGCTGGTGCTAATGCATGGGATTCAGCTGGTGCTAATGCATGGGATTCAGCTGGTGCTAATGCACAGGACTCAGCTGGTGCTAATGTCTGGGATTCAGCTGGTACTAATGTATGGGACTCAGCTGGTGCTAATGTATGGGACTCAGCTGGTGCTCATGCACGGGACTCAGCTGGTGCTAATATATGGGACTCAGCTGGTGCTAATGCACAGGACTCAGCTGGTGCTAATGTATGGGACTCAGCTGGTGCTAATGTATGGGACTCAGCTGGTGCTAATGTATGGGACTCAGCTGGTGCTTAAGTATGAGACTCAGTTGGTGCTCATGTATGGGACTCAGCTGGTGCTAATGTATGGGACTCAGCTGGTGCTAATGCACAGGACTCAGCTGGTGCTAATGTATGGGACTCAGCTGGTGCTAATGTATGGGACTCAACTGGTGCTAATGTATGGGACTCAGCTGGTGCTAATGCACGAGACTCAACTGGTGCTTAAGTATGAGACTCAGTTGGTGCTCATGTATGGGACTCAGCTGGTGCTAATGTATGGGACTCAGCTGGTGCTAATGTATGGGACTCAGCTGGTGCTAATGCACAGGACTCAGCTGGTGCTAATGTATGGGACTCAGCTGGTGCTGATGCATGGGACTCAGCTGGTGCTAATGCACAGGACTCCGCTGGTGCTAACGTATGGGACTCAGCTGGTGCTAATGCACAGGACTCAGCTGGTGCTAATGTATGGGACTCAGCTGGTGCTAATGTATGGGACTGAGCTGGTGCTAATGTATGGGACTCAGCTGGTGCTAATGTATGGGACTCCACTGGTGTTAATGTATGGGACTCCGCTGGTGCTAATGCACGGGACTCAGCTGGTGCTAATGTATGGGACTGAGCTGGTGCTAATGTATGGGGCTCAGTTGGTGCTTTTGCATGGGTCTCAGATGGTGCTAATGCGTGAGGCTCAGCTGGTGCTACATACATACGAACATACTAACTAGCATCAGAGTAGGCTATTCGGTCCCTCGAGCCTGCTCCGCCATTCTATAAGATCATGGCTGATCTGTTTGTGGATTCATCTCTAATTTCCTGCCTACCCCCGATCTCCTTTGACTCCCTTGTTTGTCAAGAATCTGTCTACCTCTGCCTTAAAAACATTCATTGACCCAGCCTGTACTTCTTTCTGGGATAGAGAGTTCCACAAACTCACAACTATCTGAGAGAAAAAAATTTCTCCTCATCTCAGTCTTAAATGGGAGACCCCTTATTTTCTATCTCAGTTAAAAAGTACCTGGACATGCACCTGAAGTGCTGTAACCTGCAAGGCTACAGACCAGGTGCTGAAAGGTGGGATTAGAACGGGCGGCTAGTTTTTTCAGCCAGCACAGACACGATGGGCTGAATGGCCTCGTTCTGTGCGATATACTTTCTCTGGTGTCTCTGGTCTATAAAATATAAGAGCAGGGAGGTTATGCTGGAACTGTATAACTCATTGGTTAGGCCACAACCTGAGTACTGTGTGAAATTCTGGTCACCTCATTACAGAAAGGATGTCATTGCACTAGAGAGGGTACAGAGAAGATTTACGAGGATGTTGCCAGGACTGGAAATATGCAACAATGAGGAAAGATTGGATAGGCTGGAGTTATTCTCCTTGGAACAGAGGTGGCTGAGGGGAGATCTGATTGAGATGTACAAAACTTTGAGGGGCCTGGATAGAGTGGAGGTGAAGGGTCTATTTACCTTAGCAGAGAGGTCAGTGATGAGGGGGCATAGATTTAAAGTGATTGGTAGATAAATTAGAGGGGAGATGAGGAAAAACCTTTTCACCCAGAGGGTGGTGGGGTCTGGAACTCACTACCTGAAAGGGTAGTTGAGGCAGAAACTCTCAACTCATTCAAAAGGAGTCTGGATATGCACCTCAAGTGCCATAATCTGCAGGGCTACGGACCAAATGCTGGAAGGTGGGATTAGAAAGGGTGGATCGTTTTTCGGCCGGCACAGACACGATGGGCCAAGTGGCCTCTTTCTGTGCCTTAAACTTTCTATGCTTCTATGATCCTGTGGTATGTGACTCAGTTGGTGCTAATGCACGGGACACAGCTGCTGTTTATGCATGGAATCAGCTGGTGCTAATGTATGGGGTTTAGCTGGTGCTACATACTTACAAACATACGAACTAGGATTAGGAGTAGGCTATTCAGCCCCTCAAGCCTGCTCCGCCATTCTATAAGATTAAGGCTGATCTGTTTGTGGACTCATCTCTACTTCCCTGCCGACCCCCCGATACCCTTTGACTCCCTTGTTTGTCAAGAATCTGTCTACCACTGCTTTAAAATCATTCAATGACCCTGCCTCCACCACTCTCCGGGGAAGAGAGTTCCACAGACTCACAACCCTAGAGAAAAAATAACTTCTCCTCTTCTCTGTCTTAAATAGGAGACTTGTCTGCTCTCAACTCGCTCTCACCAGCTTCGGAAACAATTGAAGACAAATGAACCCCAAGAGAGAAAAGTCTCCTACAGTGAACAAGGTTTAAGAAGAATACTGGACTCCAACAAAAAGCAAGACTACTTACAAAAAGGGACTACAGTGAGGTCGAAGCACAGTTAAAACCCCTCTTCCGAGATTGCCTCAAACCTCTCCATTTTATTTTTCTTCTGCTCTTTTCTGTCCCGATTGGAATGTGTATCGCATATGCATGCTAACGTGGGGCGCGGTGTGTATACATGGGTGTTAACTGAATTAAAGTTTAAGTTTCAATAAATTTCACTTTTCTTCTTTAAACCGAAGAAAACCTGGTGTGCTCATTTCTTTGCCTTATAATTGGAAAGTGGTGAACAAGGGTTCACCAAGGGGGGGAGCTCAAAACACAGTATGTTTAAAAGTCAAGTCCTGTTACAATAAGACTAGGTGAAGACAGTAAAAGACCCCCAGCCACCTTTCACACCTGATCATAACATCTGCCTTAAAAACATTCAATGACCCTGCCTACACCGCTCTCCGAGGAAGAGAGTTCCACAGGCTCACAACCCTCTGAGAGAAAAAAATAATTTCTCCTCTGTCTTAAATGGGCAACCACTTATTTTTAAACTCTGCCCCCTAGTTTTAGTCTCTCCCACAAGGGGAAACATCCTTTCAACATCCACCCTGTCAAAGCCCCTCAGGATCTTATATGTTTCAAAGAACAAAGAAAATTACAGCACAGGAACAGGCCCTTCGGCCCTCCAAGCCTGCGCCGAGCCAGATCCTCTATCTAAACCTGTCGCCTATTTTCTAAAGGTCTGTATCTCTTTGCTTCCTGCCCATTCATGTATCTGTCTAGATACATCTTAAAAGGCGCTATCGTGCCCGCGTCTACCACCTCCGCTGGCAACGCATTCCAGGCACTCACCACCCTCTGCGTAAAGAACTTTCCACACGTATCCCCCCTAAACATTTCCCCTCTCACTTTGAACTCGTGACCCCTAGTAATTGAATCCCCCACTCTGGGAAAAAGCTTCTTGCTATCCACCCTGTCTATACCTCTCATGATTTTGTACACCTCAATCAGGTCCCCCCTCAACCTCCGTCTTTCTAATGAAAATAATCCTAATCTACTCAACCTCTCTTCATAGCTAGCGCCCTCCATACCAGGCAACATCCTGGTGAACCTCCTCTGCACCCTCTCCAAAGCATCTACATCCTTTTGGTAATGTGGCGACCAGAACTGCACGCAGTATTCCAAATGTGGCCGAACCAAAGTCTTATACAACTGTAACATGACCTGCCAACCCTTGTACTCAATACCCCGTCCGATGAAGGAAAGCATGCCGTATGCCTTCTTGACCACTCTATTGACCTACGTTGCCACCTTCAGGGAACAATGGACCTGAACACCCAAATCTCTCTGTACATCAGTTTTCCCCAGGACTTTTCCATTTACTGTATAGTTCACTCTTGAACTGGATCTTCCAAAATGCATCACCTCGCATTTGCCCTGATTGAACTCCATCTGCCATTTCTCTGCCCAACTCTCCAGTCTATCTATATTCAGCTGTATTCTGACAGTCCCCTTCTGCTACTCCACCAATCTTAGTGTCGTCTGCAAACTTGCTAATCAGACCACCTATACTTTCCTCCAAATCATTTATGTATATCACAAACAACAGTGGTCCCAGCACGGATCCCTGTGGAACACCACTGGTCACACGTCTCCATTTTGAGAAACTCCCTTCCACTGCTACTCTCTGTCTCCTGTTGCCCAGCCAGTTCTTTATCCATCAAGCTAGTACACCCTGGACCCCATGCGACTTCACTTTCTCCATCAGCCTACCATGGGGAACCTTATCAAACGCCTTACTGAAGTCCATGTATATGACATCGACAGCCCTTCCCTCATCAATCAACTTTGTCACTTCCTCAAAGAATTCTATTAAGTTGGTAAGACATGACCTTCCCTGCACAAAACCATGTTGCCTATCACTGATAAGCCCATTTTCTTCCAAATGGGAATAGATCCTATCCCTCAGTATCTTCTCCAGCAGCTTCCCTACCACTGACGTCAGGCTCACCGGTCTATAATTACCTGGATTATCCCTGCTACCCTTCTTAAACAAGGGGACAACATTAGCAATTCTCCAGTCCTCCGGGACCTCACCCGTGTTTAAGGATGCTGCAAAGATATCTGTTAAGGCCCCAGCTATTTCCTCTCTCGCTTCCCTCAGTAACCTGGGATAGATCCCATCCGGACCTGGGGACTTGTCCACCTTAATGCCTTTTAGAATACCCAACATTTCTTCTCTCCTTATGCCGACTTGACCTAGAGTAATCAAACATCTGTCCCTAACCTCAACATCCGTCATGTCCCTCTCCTCGGTGAATACCGATGCAAAGTACTCGTTTAGAATCTCACCCATTTTCTCTGACTCCACGCATAACTTTCCTCTTTTGTCCTTGAGTGGGCCAATCCTTTCTCTAGTTACCCTCTTGCTCCTTATATGTGAATAAAAGGCTTTGGGATTTTCCTTAACCCTGTTTGCTAAAGATATTTCATGACCCCTTTTAGCCCTCTTAATTCCTCATTTCAGATTGGTCCTACATTCCCGATATTCTTTCAAAGCTTCGTCTTTCTTCAGCCTCCTAGACCTTCTGTATGCTTCCTTTTTCCTCTTAGCTAGTCTCACAATTTCACCTGTCTTCCATGGTTCCCTAATCTTGCCATTTCTATCCCTCATTTTCACAGGAACATGTCTCAGCTGGTGTTAATGTATGGAACTCAGCTGGTGCTAGGATATGGTGCTCAGCTGGTCTCATGTATGGTGCTCAGCTGATGCTAATGCATGGGTTTCAGTTGATGCTAATGTATGGGACTCAGCTGATGCTCCTGTATAATGCTCAGCTGGTATTGTGTATGGGACTCAGATGGTGCTAATGTATGGGGTTCAGCTGGTGCTAATGTTTGGTATTCAGCTAGTTCTAATGCAAGGGACTCAGCTGGCACTAAGGTATGTTGCTCAGTTGATGCTAATACAGGGCCCATCCATGCCAGGTGTGCTATTACATGTAGGTGCTATAGTTTGGGCCTGCACTTGATGTTAATACATGTGCGTGTGCGAGTGTTTCAGCATGCACAATTACTAGTGCACCAAAGTTACAGTCAGTAGCACATTTCAGCATTTCAATAGAGTCCAAATGATTGAGATTCATCGTCAATTTTGCCACCAACCTAGAGTCTAGTCCTTAGGGGCGTTATTTCAGACAATCCAGCAATAGGTTTTTCTGCCATTATTCCTGTTTTCAGTGTTCAAGAATCTGATATTTCCTGGTAGAAACAAAGTCTTGCATTTCTATTATTATCTATCTTGCCCTATCTTTACAGCCAGTGAAGTACTTTTGAAGTGAAATCACTGTTGTAAATGTAGGGAATGCAGAAACCAGTTTTCACACAGCAAGCTCCCACAAACAGCAATGAGACAATGACCAGATAATCTGTTTTAGTGATGTTAGGTAGGAAGGTCCAGGAAGGTAAAGCGGTATAAAGTAACACGATTACAGTTGCACAAGAGACAGTTTCAAAGACTGATTTGGTGCTGTGAGAGGGATGAAAGCCTGTTTGGACAGATTCAAACAGAGTTTCTTCGAGATGGGGGCGGGGTGGGATTTGGATGGCAACAATGCATTCAAAGACCTTAAACAGGAAAGGAAAATTGACTGTCGGGCAATAATCAAGAGCTGGCAGATGGGTCAAGTGTTTTTTTTAAGGAGGGGACAATGATGCCAGTTTTGGAAGGGAGGGGAAGCATGAGGAAAGGAAACTATTATCGGTGTCAGCGAGTATGTGGGCTAGGAAAGGATGTTGAGTGAGCAGAAGTTGAGTGGAAGGGGATAAAGAAAAAAGGTGCTGGAACTCATGGTTTTCATGAGTTTGGAGACAGTAGGAATGGAGAAACTGAAAAAAAGGGCAGGATACAGGAATGGGGTGGGCAGGAGACAGAGGAGAAGTTCAGGGCAGAGAGAAAGGTGGAAATAAAGCAGCTATGTAAATATTCTTGACACATAGAAAAATGACCAGGAGGAAAAGACCAGCTGGTTCATCAAGCATGCCCTCACCATGAGGTTGGAGCATCATGATTAAATACTCCAACCTCATCTCACCTCACGCAGCCAAACAATTTCCTGGGACAGGCAAAAAACAAAAGAAAAACAAGGGCTGATAAGGGGAAAAAATACTGTGGAAATTTCCTCTCCGACCCCTTGTCAGGTGATCAAGATACATAGCTGTTATATGATGTGAGCCTGCCCCAGTCAGGAATCAGTCCAGCTCCCTCTTGAAGGCAGAGAGTCAGCACCCACCACATCAACCAGCAACACATTCCAGAGGCTCACTACGCTCTGGGGAATGAAGAACCACCAGTCCACTCCTACTGTTACACAGTTCAACAATGATATTTGATGTCAAGAAGTTTCCTGAGAATTCCATCATCATTCCATTTTTACGCCACGTGTGGTTAGGATCTGGAATACACTGCCTGATTGTGTGGTGGAGGCAGATTCAATCATGGCTTTTAAAATGGAATTAGATAATTATCCAAAGAGAAAAGACTTTCAGGGCTATGGGGAAAAGGCAAGGGAGTGTGACTAGCTGAGTTGCTCTTGCATAGAGCCAGCACAGACATGATGGGCTGAATGGCCCCCTGTGTTGTAACCATTCTATAATCCCATGGACTGTTAAGCTCTGCACTACCTCCTGGTTCTCGAGATTGTGGATGTTCGCTGGGCTGAGTCTTTCTCCCCCTCATCGGACTAATATCAGGAATCTGATCACCCCTTTAGTCATTGGGACTCTGACGCTTACGAAGTTGTATAATTGTCTAGTCGTTCATCTAACTGTTTCAGGGTCTTTCTGGTCAAACAACCATATCCCTGGATCATCATGGAACTGCTTCCAAAAATCCATCTCTTAGCATTAGCTGACAAAAAAAACCATGGTAATTTTTTTACGTTTTCATTTTGCAGTCTTAATTTTCATTTCCCCCCTTAAGTCAGAATGAAATCACCTATCTGCCCTATTTGCTTGAAATTACTCTCCTTCCATGTGATGGACACACCTAGCTTGCTGCCCAGGTTGCATGTCTGGCTGGAGGATCTATGGAAAGAACCAAACTACATAAATTGGGTCAGATGAATGGAAAACCTTGAGAGATGTAAAAGTTCCGCGACAGTACAAAGATGAAGTTTATCAAAGTGTGAATGTTGACAATCATGAATATCATTCAAGTAAAAATACAGATCACATGGCTTTCGCATGCAGTTAGAACTGATGATCTCAATGGGATTTATGGATTGGCAATATTTTAAAATATCAAAATGTTTGTGTAAAATGAATATCCCCCTGGTATCTCTGCAGAGCTGGCGTATCTCTGCAGTCAGGGAGTTTAGTTGGTATCTCTGATGGGCTGGGATATCTTCTTGTTATATTTGTGGAGAGGAGGAGGAGTAGCCTCATTGATTAAAGATACTATTACAATATTAGTAAGAGAAGATATAGGTAAGGGAAAGAAATCTGCAGAGACTCTATGGTTAGAATTGAGGAAAAGAGAGGACTTACTACTGTAATGGCAGTTGTCCAAAGGTCTCTTGATAGCAGCGATGAAGTGGCAGAATGTATTAGTTCAGAGACTGGAGAGGCTTGTAGCAAAAGCAAAGTTGTTTTAATGGGAGACTTTTAGTTTCATTAAGATCGGGAAGAGCAGAGTAGCTTAATCAGAAAGGTAGTGAATATTCTTGTGTGCATTCCAGTTCATTTTCTGATGCAATATTTTCTAGAACCAACAAGAGGGCAACCCATACCATTTAGTAATGAGTATTGAACTAGATTTAGTTAATAATCTAACAGTAAGGGAACATTTATCTAACAGTGATCCCAACATGATGAAATTCAATGTTAGGTTTGAGGAAGGGAAATCACCTTCCAAACCTGCGACCTTTGCCATCTAGAAGGACGAGGGCAGCAAATCCGTGAGAACACCACCAGCTCCAAGTTCCCCTTCAAGCCACATACCATCCTGACTTGGAACTCTATCGCCGTTTTTTTCACTATCACTTGGTCAAAATCCTGGAACTCCCTTCCTAACAGCACTGTGGGTGTACCTACACCACATGGACTGCAGCGGTTCAAGAAAGCAGCTCACCACCACCTTCTCAAAGGCAATTAGGGATGGGCAATAAATGCTGGCCTAGCCAGCGACACCCACATCCTCCCGAACGAATGAAAAAAAAACTTAATATGGTTACTAAGATTCTAGATTTTGGTAAGGCTAACTTTAACAGGATGAGATAGAGACTGACAACAGCAAACTGGTCAAAACCATAATCAGGTAAAACTACAGATGAACAGTGGGAAGTGTTCAAACAAGGATTTAGTTTAATACAGGACCAGTATATACCCGCAAGGAGAAAAAGCTTTACTTATCAAATAAAACAGCCATGGTTGACAAAAGAGGTGAGAGGTACCATAAAACTAAAGGAAAGAGCACACAAAAATGCAAAGGATAGTATTGATCCTGGGGACTGTGAGAGAAATAAAGAACAGCAAAGGAAGATTTTAAAAAAAAGTAAGAGTTGCAAAAAGGGAAGATGAAAAGAAACTTACGAGGGGTATCAAGATTAACAGATAATGTTTTTACAATTATATTAGAAGAGAAAAGGCAGTCAAAGATAATGTGGGCCTTTTAGTGGGTCATGTTGCAAATGAAAATAAGGAAATGGCAGACTTGTTGAATAATTCCTTTGTGTTAGTCTTCCCAGTACAGGAAGAGGATAAATACGCCTGACATTCAAGAGGGATTAATAATGAATCAAGGACTGGAACTCACTGAAGTTAACTTAAGGAAGAACACAATATTAGACAAAATAATGGCACTGAAGACTGACAAATCCTCAGGTCTTGATGGTTTCCATTCCAGAGTTATAATGGAAGTCGGAGAGGAAATTGCAGATGCTTTAGCCATAATCTTCAATTCAGGAATTGTCCCTTAAATTGGAAACTTGAAAATGTAACTCTATTTTTTAAGAAAGGTGAGAGAGAGAAACCAGGAAATTAATGACCTGTTAGTATCACATCTGTTGTGGGGAAATTATTGGAATCTATAATTCAAGACAGAGTGACTGAGCACTTCAAGAAACCTGCACTAATTAGGAAGAGCTAACAAGGATTTGTAACAGATAGGTCATGTCTAATGACCAATTGAATTTTTTGAGGAAGTAACTAAAGTAATACACAGGGAACTGTCAAAGGATGGACTTCCAGAAGGTATTCAATAAGGTTCCACATAAGATTCTGTGAGCTAGAAATTAAAACTCATGGAATTGAAGGCAAACTATTGACCTGATTGACCTGCTACCTGTGTCCCTCCTCACACCAAGTCCTGTTCCCCCATCCCCCTGTGCTCGCTGACCGACATTGGCTCCCGATTAAGCAACGTCTCAATTTTAAAGTTTTCATCCTTGTTTTCAAATCTCTCCATGGCTTCACCCTTCCCTATCTATGTAATTTCCTCCAGCCCCACAACCCTCTGAGATATCTGTATTCCGATAATTCTGGCCTCTTGAGCATTTCCGATTTTAATCGCTCCACCATTGGTGGCCGTGCCTTCAGTTGCCTGGGCCCCAAGCTCTGGAATTCCCTCCCTAAACCTCTCCTTTCCAGCTCTCTTTCCTCCTTTAAGATGCTCCTTAAAACCTACCACTTTGACCAAGCTTTTGGTCACCTTTCCTAACTTCTCCTTATATGGCTCGGTATCAAATCTTTCTTTATAAAACTCCCATGAAGCACCTTGGGATGTTTTATTTTGTTAATGGTACTATATATATATATAACTGTTGCTGTTGTTGTTGGTTAGGAGATTGGTTAAGCAATAACAGATGGAGGAGGGATAATGGGCACGTACTCAAATTGGAAGGAGCGACTAGTGGTCTCCTGCAAGGATCTGTGCTGGGGCTTCAACAATTCACCATATTTATTGATGACTTCGATACCATAATAAAGCCTGATGACACAAAGATTATTGAGATAGTAAATTGCGTAGGCGGTAACATAAAATTACAAACAGACATTGATAGATTAAGCGAGTGGGTGAAAGTGTGGCAGATGGAATTTCAATGCAGTTAAGTATGAGATGATTCATTTTGGATGAAAAAAGGATAGATCCCAGTATTATTTAAACAGTGAGAAAAGCTAGGAACAGCAGAAGTCCAAAGAGATTTTGGACTCCATGTAGACAGGTTGTTAAAATGTAGTGATCATACAAAAAAAAATCTAAAAGCCTTATGAAATGTTAGCCTTTATAAATAGAGGGCTAGAATATAGCTACACAAATCCCTGGTTAGATCACATTTGTGATGCCGTGCACAGTTCGAACACCGCACCTTAGAAAGGATGGCCGGGATTTTATCCTGGCGATGGGGGTCTTGACCTCTGGCAAATGTGCTGCTGAGAACCCCGTGTTGCCACTTCTGTGGGAGGCCCGCCAAATCAAGTACCAATTGGGCACTTAACTGGACAGGGGCGGGCCTTCCACGGGATCAGAGGCCGGCCGCTCTTTTAATGAGCAGCACCACCACAGAGGTGGTAACTGCTGCCGGTAGAGCACCTACCCGAAGCCCGGGTGTGGCGCTGGATCCAGGCCACAGGTAGCTCAGGGCAGGAGGGTTCTCGCGGGGTGGGGGTTGCGGGGGAGAGGAGTGTAGGGGTGTCGTCAGCAAGGGCAGGGGTGTGGCTTTCAATGGGCCTCCCTCTTCCCAATGCCAGGTCCCTCGTTAAGGCACTAAGTGCCTTTTAACGAGGGACCCCACCCCCGGAGCCGGCAAGCAACCCACACAATTTTTCTTCCATGCTCCCCGTGCAGCAATTGCCCCAACTGCTGCTTGGCTAATTGCAGCGGCGGCAGGATGAGGCCCTTCTTGGGCATTAACTGCCCACTTAAAAGCCTCAATTGGCGGCGGGCGAGAAGGCCGTTCACAGAGCTTCCCCGGACTCAATTTTGGCAGAGGCGGTAAGGTGGCGGGGTCCCCCACCCACCACCATCCCACCCGATTACATGCTCTCCCACACCACCAAACCCGCCATGAGTAAGAGCCTGATATATTGACTGTGGAACGAGTGCAATGCAGATTTACCAGAATGTTACCAGGGTTCCAAAGGTTAGTTTATGAGGAGAGATTACATAAATTAGGTTTTTATTCCCTGGAATATATATGGTCAGGAAGTAATTTGATTGAGGTTTTTAGGATTTCTGCTGGTGTGGGAGTCTAAAACAATGAGACATAACTTTAAAATCAGAGCCAGGCCATTCAGGAGAGAAGTTAGGAAATGCTTTTTCAGGCAAAGGATGGTGGAAATGTGGAACTCTTTCCCACAAAAAGCAGTAGTTAATAATTTTAAATATAAAAAGGATATGGAATCAGGGCAGTTGGATGGAGTCAAATTATAGGCCAGCCATGATCTTATTGAATGGCAGAACAGGCTCGAGGGGCTGAATGGTGTGTCTTCCTGATATATCTGGGATTGGTGTGATTCTCTATTTATCTTTGATTGTGATGTCTCACTGTTATAACTGTGGGATTGGGATGTATCCCTGTTGTATTTGGGATTGGGGTCTCTCACTATTATATCTGCGGAGTTGAGTTTTGTCCTTAATAAACCCATGTGTTGGGTAATTTTCCTGTTATGTGTCTGATCGGGGCTGGATATATTAGCAGACCAGAGTGCAGTCCTGAGTATGTTAAGTGCTTGAATGCACAGGAATACTTGCTTATCTTTGAAGAGATTTATTCAAAGACATGCTTTTACAGGTTCTGATAAAAATTTGCCTAAGAAACTTCGTCACTTGGAAGAGAATTTTTCTCTGTTTACTTTATAACTCCTCCTTCAGGATTGACAAAATAAATAGAAGAGCAAACTGGCAGACAAGGGGATTGATTTTTTAAAAATCAGGCTGAGAATATAGCAGTGTCTGGAAGGAATAGGAAAAATGTGCTCACAAGTATTGGTAAGTATATTTCAATTACCTTTAACTCTTGTTAGCTCATCTGAGGAGACAAATTGATGAAAGAAAGGAAGGGAGAAAACAGATTGTATAAGCTTCTTCAGGTATGTAAAAAGGAAGAGATTAGTGAAAGCAAATCTGGGTCCCTTACAAGCAGAGACAAGAGTTTTTTTAATTCTTTCATGGGATGTGGGTGCCACTGGCAGAGGCAGCATTTGTTGCCCATCGCTAATTGCCCTTGACAACTAAGTGGGCTTGCTGAGCCATTTCAGAGGGCAGTTAAGAGTCAAACACATTGCTGTGGGTCTGGAGCAGGTAAGGACGGCAGATTTCTTTCCCTCAAGGACATTAGTGAACCAGATGGGTTTTTACACCAATCAATGATACTTTCGTGGCATCATTGAGACTTTCAATTCCAGATTTTTGTAATTAATTAATTAAATTGCCATGGTGGGATTTGAACCCATGTCCCCAGGGCATTAGCGTGGGCCTCTGGATTACTGGTTCTGTGACATTACCACTACATTTACATGAAGGAAGAATTTTGATCTGTTTACTTTATAACTCTTCCTTCAGGATTGACAAAATAAATCAAAGAGCAAACTGACACAGAAAGGTGTTATTAAAAACAGGGAATAAGGAAATGCCAGAGACATTAAACAAGTACTTTGTATTTGTGTTCCCGGTAGAAGACACAAAACATTCTGGAAATTGTGGAGAACCAAGGCTGAAGAAATTAATATTAATAGAAAAATAGTACTGGAGAAATTAATGGGACTAAAAGCCAACAAATCCCCTGGACCTGATGGCCTACATCCTGAGGTTTTAAAAGAAGTAGCTGCAGAGAGAGTGGATGTAATGGTATTGATCTTCCAGAATTTGCCAGCAACTAGAATGGTCCCCATGGATTGGAAGGTAGCAAACAAAACCCTCTTATTCAAGAAAGGAGGGAGAGAGAAAACAGGGAACTGTAGGCCAGCTGGACTGTCGTCAATAGTCAGGAAAATGCTGGAATCTATTCTTAGGGACGTGATAAGAGGGCACTTAGAAAACCATTATATGATTGGGCAGAGTCAACATGGATTTATGAAAGAGAAACTGTGCTTGACAAATCTGTTAGTTTTGTGAGGGTGTCAGGGTAGGTAAGCAGGAAACTGTGGATGTAGCATATTTGGATTTTCAAAAAGTATTCGATAAGATGCCACATGATGCTAACAGATTATTACACAAAATTAGGCCTCATGGGATGAAGGGTAATATATTAGCATGGATTGAGGATTAGATAATGGACAGAAAACAGAGATTAGGAATAAACGGATCATTTTCAGGTTGCTAGGCTGAAACTAGTGGGGTATTCCAAGGATCAGTGCTTGGACCTCAGCTATTTACAATCTATGTCAATGACTTAGATGAAGGGACCGAATGTAGTTTATCCAAGTTTGCCGAAGATTCAAAGTTATGTGCGAAAGTAAGCTGTTAGGAGGTTGCGGAGGCTGCAAAGGGATGTGGACAGGTTGGGTGAGTGAGTAAGAACATGGCAAATGAAATATAATATAGAGAAGTGTGAAGTAATCCACTTTGGTAGGAAAAGTAGAAGAGCAGAGTATCTTTTGAACAGTGAGAGACTGGGAAATGTTGATATTCAAAGGAAAATGGGTGTCTTTGTACACAAATCACAAAAAGTTAACATGCAGGTACAGTAAACAATTAGGAAAGCAAATGGTATGTTAACTTTTAGAGTCATTTATGGCATAGAAGGCAGCTACTCAGCCCATCGAGTTCATGCTGGTTCTCCGCAAAACAATCCAGTCAGTTCCAATCCCCCGCTTGATCCCCGTAGCCCTGCAAGTCTATTTCCTTCACGTGACCATCCAATTTCCTTTGAAGTCATTGATTGTCTCCACTTCCACCACCCTTGTGGGCAGCGAGTTCCAGGTCATTATCACCCGCTGTGTAAAAAAGTTCCTCTTTCCAGCTGCATCTCTTGCCCAAAGCCTTCAATTTACGTCCTTAGTCCCTGTATCATTAGTTAATGGGAACAGTTTTTCCGTGTCTAACTTATTCTGTAACATTTCCATCAAATTTCCCCCCAATCTCCCCTGCTCCACGGAGAACAACTCCAGCTCTTCCAACCCAAGTTATGGAAAAGGACAAGATAGACCGGGAGTAAAAGTTCTCAATTGAGAAAAGGCCAATTTTACTAAGCTGAGATGCGATTTAGCAAAAGCGGACTGGAAACAGTTACTTGAAGGTAAATCAGTGCCAGAGCAGTGAGAGTTATTGATGGCTAAAACAGAAAATGCTGGAAATATTCTGCAGGTCTGGCAGCATCTGTGGAGAGAGAAACAGAGTTAACGTTTCAGGTCTGCGACCTTTCATCAGAACTGGGTTGCAGACCTGAAACAATAACTCTGCTTCTCTCTCCACAGATGCTGCCAGACCTGCTGAATATTTCCAGCATTTTCTGTTTTTATTTCAGATTTCCAGCATCTGCAGTATTTTGCTTTTATTTGAGGGTTTTTGAGGGTTCAGAACAAATATGTTCCCATAAAGACAAAGGGTGGGACTCCCAAATATAGAGCCCCTTGGATGTCAAGGAGCATACAGGGTAGGATAAGGCAAAAAGGGAAGAATGTGCCAGATATTGAGAATTCAGTACAGTGGATAACCTAGAAGAGAGTAGGAAGTGCAAGGGTGAAGAGCAAAGAGAGGGCATGAAAAAATATTAGCCAATAAGATCAAGGAAAACTCAAAAGATGTTTTATAGATCCATAAAGACTATGAGGATAACTAAGAGTAGGGTCTATTAGGGACCAAATATGTAATCTGTGTGTGGAGGCAGAAGATGTGGACATGGTTCTTCATGAATACATTGCATTTATCTTCACAAAAGAGGAGGACAATGCAGATATTGTAGTTAAGGAGGAGTGTGAAATATTGGATGGGATAAACAGAAAGAGAGGGGAAATATTAAGGTGTTTGGAGTCATTTATGGCACAGAAAGAGGCCATTCGGCCTATTGAGTCCATGCCGGCACTAACTTTGAAAGTGAATAAATCACCAGATGAAACGTAACCCAGGCTATTAGGGGAAGCAATCCTCTCTGGTTACAGATGTGGTGCTGGAGGACTGCTAATGTTGTTCTGTTGTTCAAAAAAGGAGAAAGAGATAGATTGAGTAATTACAGACCACTCAGCCTAACCTCAGTGGTGGGAAAATTATTGGGAAAAATTCTGAGGGACAGTATGAATTGTCATTTAGAAAGGCATGGATTCATCAAGTACAGTCAGAATGCACTTGTTAAGAGAAGGTTGTGTCAGACTGACCTGACTGAATTTGAGAAGGTAACAAAAAGGGTTGATGATGGTAGTGATTCACCATCACCTTCTCAAGGGCAATTGAGGATGGGCAATAACTTCTGGCCTTGCCAGCAATGCCCACATCCTAGGAATGAATTTAAAAAGTGTCACGTACAGTAAACAGTGGATACAACAGAATGATTCACTGCCATCTGGTGCTGTACGTCTCGGTGTCACCCGTGTCTGTGTCTCTGTCACGTTTAAAGAACTATTATTACATTAGTGAGCAGTCAGACTCTGCAATAAATTTCACAGTTCCATGGTAACATAAAATGGCCACCATGAACAAATTTAAAATGGATAATTCAGGGATTAGAGTATAAATGTGATTATATAGAGCCTCGGTGAGACCACACTTGGAACACTGTGCACAGTTTTGGTGTCCATACCTAAGGAAGGATATAATTGTCTTAGAGGTGGTACAACGAAGGTTCACTAGACTGATTCTTGGGATGAGAGGGCTTTCCTTTGAGGAGAGGTTGAGTAGACTAGGCCTATATTCCCTAAAGTTTAGAAGAATGAGAGGTGATCTCATTGAAACATAAGAAATTCTTAAGGGGCTTGACAGGGTAGATGCTGGGAAAATGTTTCACTTGGTTGGGGAGTCTAGAACTTGAGGTCACAGTCTCAGGATAAGGGGTCAGCCATTTAGGACTGAGATGAGGAGAGATTTGCTCAGAGTCATAAATCTTTGGAATTCTGTACCCTGGAGAGCTGTGGATGCTCAGTCGTTGAGTATATTCAAGACAAAGATTGATAGATTTTTGGATACTGAGGGAATTGAGGGATATGGGGATAGTGCATGACAATGGAGTTGAGGTAGATTAGCCGTGACCTTGTTGAAAGGTGGAGCAGGCTCGAAGGGCTGAATGACCCACACCAGCTCCTATTTCTTGTGTTATGTAAGAAAATAAGGAAAAAATAAATTTCTGTCATGCTTTTCATGACCTCAGGAAATTCCAAAACACTTGACAACCAATGAAGAACTTTTTGAAATGCAGTCACTGTTGAGCAAACGTATTATGCAACACTAATGTGCATCATGTTGATCTCTCTCTTCCAGATTGTGTTAACTGCTTTCCTTGTAGCTGTTAATGGAAATGAATACACAGAATTACCTTCAGACTGTCGAGATGAAGTTCCACTTCAATTGTTAAAGAAAAGAATCAGCATTACATATCCTTCGAGTGTTTTGAAATTGTTGGGAAGACATGACCAAAAGGGAAATCACAGATGCCCAGCATGGTCTCCTGAACTGCTGGCAAGTTCACACATTGAGGACAGGTCACTCTCACCTTGGAGATACAGGTAAGATGAAATCTACTGGCTATACAGCAATTCAGTACTGTTGTTTCTTTCATATGGTACCCAGAAAAGCTATTGATATGTCCTAGTCCCCTGATCCTAACATAGGCAGGTAATGTGTGTGCAGTAATATAAAAGCAAAATACTGCAGATTCTGGAAACCTGAAACAAAACAAAAAGTGCTGGAAATACTCAGCAGGTCTGGCAGCATCTGTGGAGAGAGAAGCAGAGTCAACGTTTCAAATCTGTGACCGTTCATCAGGACAGGCAAAGGTTAGAAAAGAATTAGGTTTTAAGCAAGTGAAGGGGAGGGGAGTGGGGAAGACAACAAAAGGGAAGGTGTTTGATAAGGCAGAGAGCAGGAGAGATTAAATAACAAAGCTGCTCTGGGACAAAGGCAAAGAGTGTGTTAATGCTTGTGGTGAAAGACAAAGCATTAGTCCAGAGATAGTGTTAATAGCAGAATAATGAGCAGCTCTGACTGCAGGAAAAGCAGGAACATGGTTAAAAAATAAAATATTAAAAAAAGGTCAGTCATGTTCTGAAGTTACTGAACTCAATGTTCAGTCCACAAGGCTGTAGAGTGCCTAATCAAAAGATCAGGTGCTGCTCCTCGAGCTTGCGTTGATGTTCACTGGAACACTGGAGCAGGCCAAAAATAGAAATGTGAGCATGAGAGCAGGGGGGAGTGTTGAAATGGCCAGCAACCGGAAGCTTGGGGTCATGCTTTTGGACTGAGTGGAGATGTTCAGCAAAGCGGTCACCCAATCTGCGTTTGGTCTCCCCAATGTAGACGAGACTGCATTGTGAGCAGCGAATCCAGTATATTAAATTGAAAGAAGTACAAGTAAATCACTGCTTTGCCTAAAAGGAGAGTTTGGGGCCTTGGATAGTGAGGAAAGAGCAGGTAAAAGGCAGGTATTACACCTTCTGCGATTGCATGGGAAGGTGCCGTGGGAAGGGGATGAGGTGGCGGGGGTGATGGAGGAGTGGACCAAGGTGTCGTGGAGGGAACGATCCCTTCGGAATGCTGACAGGGGAGGGGAAGATGCGTTTGGTGGTGGCATCACGCTGGAGGTGGCAGAAATGGTGGAGGATGTGTGTGCAGTAGTGTGTTAGACTGGACCAGAGGTCATGAATTAATAACTGCACATAATGACATGTTGCAAAATTGAATTCACAGAAATATGGTAATTTGATCAGGTCCTGCTGCGTAACTACATGTGTGGGGTGAGTTTCATCATCTGTACACATATGGTCAGCTTCCACAGATATGCTGACGGTATCCAGCTCTACTCTCCGCCCCCTCACTCGACTTCTCAACCCTCTGACTCGATGTTGTCAGCCATCCATTCTTGGATGAGCTGCAATTTCCTCCAGTTAAACATTGAGAAGATCAAAGTCATCAATGTCAGGTTCCCTCATTGACTTCATACCCTTGCCATTCTGTCCACCCCACCAACCCCCCTGCCTCACCATTGAACCCTAAACTGATTGTCCAACCTCATATGCTGTCTATCACACAAACCACCTACTTCAACCTTCAATATATCACCTGTCCCCGCCTCTACTTCTGCTCATTTGCTTTCAAAACACTCATCCATGCCTTTGTCACCTCCAATTGCAAATGTGTCCTGGCGTCCCTCCTATCCTCCACCTCCATAAACTTTAGCTTCTTCAAAACTCTGCTGCCTGTATCCTATGCCACACCATATCCTGCTCAGTCATCACCCCTGCCCTTATTGAACTGCATTAGCTCCCAGTCCAATGGCTCAAAATTTTAAATTCTCTTCCTCATGTTTAAATCCCTTCATGGGCACTCCTCTCCCTAATTCCACAACCTCCTCCAGCCCTATAGAGCAACCTCCCCAACCCATGCTGTGCCACCACTGGCAACCTGAGCTCCACACTTTGGAATTCCCTCCCTAAACCTGCCCACAATTTCGCCAACCTCTCCTCCTTAAACAACAACTACAACAACTTGCATTTATATAGCCCCTTTAAATTAGTAAAACATCCCAAGGCACTTCACAGGAGCAATAATCAAAGTTTGCAACTCAGCCAAATAGGGAGATATGAGGACAGGTGACCAAAAGCTTGGTCAAAGAGGTAGGATTTAAACAGTGCCTTAAAGGGGGAAAGAGAGGTGGAAAGACGGAAAGGTTTAGGGAGGGGATTGCAGAGCTTAAACCCACATCTTTCACCAAGTTTTGGTTTTGCCTCATTTATTTTTCCAATGGCATCTCTGTAAACCACCTTGCAACATTTTTCTAAGTTAACAGAATCTATATTTGCAGTCCAGCAATGAAGCCTTACAATGTGGGAGCCCAGATCAGAAATTCAGGCATGGAGGTCAGTGTGGTCAATTTGCAGCTATATGATTTCCAGTACAGTCAAATTAATAGTCAGTGTGCTTTAATTCATAAAAAAACATAGGAACAAGAGGAGGCCATTCAGCCCCTCAATGCTGCTCCGCCATTCAATTAGATCATAGCTGATCTGAATCATGAACTCCAGCACCTTGGTTCCATATCCCTTAATATCCTTGCCCCACAAAAATCTATTAATCTCAGCTCTGAAATTTTCAATTGACTCTCAGCCTCAACATTTTTTTGTTGGGCAGGGGGGTGGGGAGAGTTCAAGGTTTTCACTTCCCTCTGTGTGAAGAAGGGCTTCCTGGCATTACCCCTGAATGGCCTAGCTCTAAGTTTAAGATTATGCTTGTTCTGAACTCCTCCCACCAGCAGAAATAGTTTGTCTATATTGAATCAATTTATCATTTTAAACAGCTTGAATAAATTACTTCTGCTAAACCCACGACAATACAAACAGTTTATGTGATCTGTCCTCATAACTTAACCCATTAAGCCTCAGTTTCACTCTGGTGAATCTGCACAGTGCCCATTGCAAAGCCAATATATCCTTCCTGAGGTGCAGTGTCCAGAACTGAACACAGTATTCTAGATGGGGTTTGACCAAGACTCGATTTGATTTATTTAGATTTCAATACTTTATGCAGGATGTGTAGGATGTATTGCACAGGTGTGTCTGTGGAGGAGGTTACAGAATGTGTATGGTTCATGAACACAAAATCAGTTACAACTTTAATGAATTCTATTTTCCAATGGTTTAGGATTAATAAGGACCATAAACGCATCCCTGAATCAATTCCTGAAGCTGTTTGTCTGTGTCGTGGATGCATCAGCTTTAGTAAGATGAAGCACACATTGGATTACACTTCAGTACCTGTGACAACAAACATGCAGGTGTATTATCGCACATCTTGTGGAGAACATAAGATTCGATATGAAACTAAATGGATTGAAATCGCTGTGGCTTGTACATGCATTGCTCCAAAGTTGGGTTAATTAATCATTATCCACAGCAGATGTATCTTACTGTGATTGTATCTGTATTTGGCAGAACAATTGTATTGTACCAAGATACTCTGAACTGTGTTACTACTTTCTACTATTCTGAATTGGGCTGTCCTTGGGGAAGGACATACAAAGCCCAAAGCCTACAGTAACTGTTGTTTCATTAAGATCTGTGTTTATGAAAAAGCTGTGTACTTTTCAGATTTTTGTTTTAGTACAAAAGGGAAGTACTGTAAGTGATTTTCACCCCTCCCTATTACTGTACTCTCCTCCAGCTCCACAACCCCCTGAGATATCTGCTCTCCTCTAATTCTGCTCTCTTCCGCATCCTCACTTTTAAATACTTCACCATTGGCAGTCGTGCCTTCAGCTGTCTAGGTCCCAAACTCTTGAATTCCCTCCCTAAATCTGTCCACCTCTTTCCTCCTTTAAGACGCTCCTTAAAACCTACCTCTTTGACTAAGGTTTTGGTCATTCAACCCTAATATCTCCTATGTTGTTCAGTGTCAAATTTTGTTTTTTAACGCTCCTGTGAAGCACCTTAGGACATTTTATTACGTTAGAGGCGCGATATAAATATAAACTGTTCTTGTGAACTATGCATTGGTAAATCAGTTAGCCAGTTGGTAATCTCTCACTGGTACATGAAAGCAGAATGAAAAGGATCAAAATTAGGAAGATGTGAGATGCACTCACACCGCTTCGGTTGGAATGAGTAAAGCAAAGAGCAAATTTAAAGGAGGCAATGTGTCAACATATTAACATTCTGGTTATTTAAGAGGTACCAAGAAAATGGGAAGCCTAGAAAAACGTGTCTTTATCTTTGCAACTTGCTTTTGCTGTCTGTTTTTAAAGTGGCTATGCAGACCCTACAACAATACCAGACTTGGTTGTGTGTTTTCTCAAAGAGTTTGAGCAGCCATTACAACCATTTCCTCAGGCAGCAGACTCAATTCCAAAAGACACCCCAATTGACTTGGCTGTGAGACAGAAAGCAAAGCGTGGAGAGAATAAGGGAGAGAGAGGAAGGAAAGAGACTGCTTCAGCTGATAGGCATTCTGGGAGAGAAAGAAAATCCCAGCGTGAAAGGAAAACAAAAACAGCAGTGATATAAAGAGAAATAAAACCCAAGTTCCAGCACAGGAGGAGGCCATTTGACCCATCATGCCTGTACTGTTTCTTTGAAAGAGCTATCCAATACGTTCCACATCCCCTGACTCTCTTTCCACAGCCTGCAAATTTTTCCTTTTCAAGTATTTATCCAATTCCCTTTTGGAAGTTACTATTGAATCTGCTTCCATCGCCCTTTCAGAAAGCGCAACAACTTGCTGCATAATTTGTTTTCCCTTATGTCTCCTCTGATTATCACCTTGATTACATAGAACTTACTTTTTTATGTACAATTAAGCTCTTTTTCTTTGACAACTTTCCTGTCTGGGGACACCTAGGATCGATTTGTTTTTGAACACTTTCCATGCTTCAGTGGTCGCAGCTACACTAAAAGCAAAGAAAAAAATCCAGAAAAAAGTTTAGTTTTGGAAAAGTCTGATTGCAACCTGCAACATTATAGAGGCAGCCACCTGGAGGCATAATGAAGCCAAATCTCAAATGTGTTGACGCAACCAAGATTAACAGTACCAGCAAACTACATTTCACCTTACTCGGCTTTCCCATTTAGCATTCTAGGGGATGACAGCACAGTGGTTATGTTATTGGACTAGTAATCCAGAGGCCTAGACTAATGATCTAGAGACTGGAATTCAAATTTCACTTCAGCAGCAGGGAGTTTCAAGTTCAGTTGATGAAGAAATCTGGAATAAAAAGCATCCTTACCTGGTGTGGCCTCAATGTGACTCCAGACCTACAGCAATGTGGTTGACTTTTAACTGCTCTCTGAAATGGCTTAGCAAGCCACTCAGTTAAGGGCAATTAGAGACGGGCAATAAATGTTGGACTTGCCAGCAACGCTACATCCTGTGAATGAATTTTTAAAAATTGTGATTTGGGGAACTAGCTTTCTTGTGAAAAATTAGATGAATAGAATGTACAGCACAGAAACAGGCCATTCGGCCCAACTGGTCTGTGTTGGTGTTTGTGCTTCACACGAGTTCATCTCACCCTGTCAACATATCCTTCCAATACTTTCTCCCTCATGTATCTATCCCGCTACCTCTTAAATATATCTATGCTATTTCCCTCAACCACACCTTGTGGCAGGAAGTTCTACATTCTCACCACTCTCTTGAGTAAAGAAGTTTAATCTATATCAAAATGTTATTTTCCTGGGCAGCACTCTGCCTCCATTGGGCATTTCCTGACAATATTATAAATTGTTGATATTTTCTTATCAAAAAGAGTTGAGCATTGCAATGTTACTCCTGTTTTGCATCCTTTGGAGACCAAAAAAATTGTTAAGATTGTGAAGGGACTTTGTGTAAGTGCAATGCACAGTAGAGTGTCAAATTTTTGTTTGATAATCATTTCTATGAAGCGCCTTGGAGAGTCTTACTACATTAAGGATGCTATATAAATGTATTGTTGTTGCATAACGTACTTTGTTTAGTGAAAAAATCGATAATGATGCATGATTTTAATTTCTTTTGGTTCTGTCGGTTAGCTGTGCAGCCAACCTGAAAATTCCCACACAGGCTGTGCACCAGTGGGCATCTGTAAGTTACCACGTGTGTATGGTTGCGCATTTAAACAAATCACCTACGGACAACAAATAAAAAATTAGTTGGTGCAATGATCATTACTGATATTTTTGTAATAGCTGGTGCTTGTTGCGTAACAAGGCTGAAAGCAATTTTTTAAACAATGTAAATGTGGCGTATGGAATGTGGCGCCAACTTGTATTGTTTAGAAATATTAGTCAGAAATTTGTTTAATTGGATCACTCTTTCAAAGAGCCAGCACAGCCACGATAGGGCGAATGGCCTTCTTCTGTGCTGTATAACGCTATTGTTATGACCAGGTGAGGCAGGGTCTAGGGCTCCCCTCTCAGCTTTTCCTGGTTTTGCCGTAACAGGGTTCAATCTTTAAAACACCGTATTTTTGGTTTCCCCTCAGTAAATCCTTGCACTGCTCTCTAATTGTAATGGCAAAGAAATCAACCAGAGAAGTTTTCTCAGATTTAAACAAGAAAGGTCCAAGTTTATTAACCTGTAAACTCTAACTCAGTTAAAACTACTAAAAATATGCGACACGACCACGCTAGCATGCATATGCGATAAACACATGCAAATAGAGACAGAGGAAGAGAAAGAATTAAAGGGGAAAGTTTTGAAGCAATAGCTGGAGTTCAGTTGCTTGCTTTGGGTTTGATGCAAAGTCATTGATTGAAGTTAAGTCTTGCAGTTCTCGTTGGGACCCAGTGCACACTTTCAAACCTTTATCGCTGGTCTTCTGTCTTGAGGCTTGTTACTTCCGTGGGTCCCTGGAACCTAGCGGAGAGAGAGTGAGAGAGATCTTCCTTCTCTTTTGTCTTCAACTTGCAGTCTGTTCCTTTCTGTGTGGCACAATTCAAACAACCCCCAGGTTGGCCAACAGGTTAGTCATGTGACTAGCTCCTTATTTGGATCAACCTCTTCTGCAAGGTTTGTGGATTCCCCCAAGCTTACTCGACACACTCAGTGTTGGGTGGGGGTTGGAATGCTGGCTCTTACACATTCAATGTCTCTTGATCAAAATCCATCTGGCTAATTGAATCAGGGAGGCATTCCCATTGTCTTCCCCTCAATCTGGCACATGTGGCAACTCCTACAGTACGCCACCACATCTTTGTGGAGTTTTATCCAGTCAAACTGCTGTCTTATGCGGGCTTTGGTTTTTCGTATACCAACATGTACAGCCATTGTAATCTCATGGGCCATTCTTAATATTTCTCTCCGGTACCTCTGCAGCAGCACTAACTGGTGAACTGCTGTTCACTCTTTGTCCTCAGGTCTCATCAGTCCTCATCAATACCTCATTCTTTGAATAATAGCAATCAGAGACTCCCACTGCTTCAATTTCAGTCTGGGCTGCCTGTGCTAACTCTTTCAGTACTGGGTCAGCTTGCTGAGCCTCAGCTAGGGAAGATTCATTTAATCCATTCCGAGTCCTCTAACTTTCTAAAGAAAGTCTCAGACTGATAGACCTCATGGTCGTTTGCCTGCAATGTCAATTCAGTCTCTTTTGGGGGAGCTGGTTTGTAAAGCATGGTTACCTGACCCGAACCCGATCAGACCCCTGGCGACATGTGTCGGGTTTGGGTCGGGTCTCTCTTCTTGGTCCGGCATTCAGGTTCGGGTCGGGTCGGATTGCACATGGACACAGTGCTGCCTTGCTCAGGGAGGGAATTTCTGCACAATTCTGCAGGAATAGCTTGCTGCCGGAATGGAGGATCACAACATTTGGACAAGGTATGTTTGATACAATTAACTTTATTACGATAGTCAGATCGGGTAGGGCTGGGCGCAGGAAAAAAATCAAAGGACTCGGGCCCGGGTTGAGTTCGGGTCAGATGTGGTTGGGTCGGATGTGATCGGGTCGGGTTTCAATTTCATAGCCGAGCAAACCTTTACTGATTTGGTCATGGCCCGATTCATTACACATGCAGGGAAACTGCAGGGGGCCCTCTCCTGCCACTGCCCTGTTCTCTCTTTCACTACTGGGGAAGCTACCACCTTCACCCCTGCCAGATCATTACCTAGGAGCAGGTCAACCCTGTCCACAGGTAAACTAGGGACAATCCCTACGGTCACCGGTCCCGAAACTAGGTCACACTCCATGTGCACCTGGTGTAGAGGTACAGGCGTACACTATCCTCCAATACCATTTACCACCATTCTGGTATTTAGTGCACTCTCTGGGGGAAAGGTAAGGCCTTTTCCCAGTAAAAGGGATCTAGTGAACCCTGTGTCCCTGAGGATTACTATGGGCTTGCTTGCCCCACTGGAGGGGTATGAGGGGTTATTCTCCCTTCAGACACAAAATCCTGATAACCTTCAGGAATCCTATTAAATTTTCCTACACCTATTTTCTGGGCCATACTACTGCTACAGCTAAAGCCACAGCTTGTTCAGTTGTGCTTTCCATTAGGGCCCTTTCTCCTTCACTGACCGGGTGTGCTCTGATTAACCCTACATGCTTTCCCCATAGTTTCCAACAGTAAGCTCTTAGATGACCTGCTTTATTGAAGGCACACAGGTCTCCGGGTCTCACTCCTACTTACAGCACCTTCCTTTTTGGCAGGAGGAGGGCCCCCTGTGTGTCCTGCTTTTCTCTCTCTCCCAGGATTACTGGGGCTCCTATCACCTTCCCACCATTTGTCCTTTTCAGATTTGTGGGGATGACTAGGAGAGGTTTTCCCCTGGGGAACCAACTTGTATATTAGAGCAAACCTATTAGCCAGAACTGCAGCTTGCCTTGTTCTATGTACTTTTTGTTCCTCGATATGAGTCTTTATGGAGAGTGGGAGAGAGTTTTTAAATTCCTCTAGCAAAATTACCTCTCTGAGGTTTTCATAACTGGGCTGCACTTTAAGAGCCCTCAAGCATTGGTCAAAAGCCAGCTGCTTACTTCTCTCAAACTCCAAGTAATTTTGATCAGCTTGCTTTCTGAGGGTTTGAAATTACTGGCAGTGGGCTTCCGGTACCAAATCATATGCCCCGAGGATAGCATTTTTTGTCAGTTCATAATCTGATGAACTCTCATCTGGCAACAGGGAATAGACCTCATGGGCTTTTCCTGTTAGCTTTCGTTGTAGCAGCAGAGTCCAGCTCTCAGCTGGCCACTTTAACTGCCTTGCAAGTTTTTCAAAAGATACAAAAAATGCTTCCATGTCTCCCTCGTTGAATTTTGGAATCAATTGGGAAAATTTTAAAAATTCTATCCATAGCACCACACCACTTGTATTTTCTGTACTTGCACTGGGGTTATTCTGTCGCACACTGGGAGTAATTTTAATTTTGGTCAGTGGTGTAAATGGGTGATACTGATTTAATCAGGCGAGATGCATGACGGGTGACCAATCCCGTATTGCCAATTTTACGCCAATCACCCAGAGTTAGAATTAGACCCCAACAAAGTGTGTTACAGAAATGAGTTAGTTATAGAGCAGTCTCTTATACAGTTATCTAATCAATGTACTAAAATGTATCCTGCATTTGGCACCATGAGTTTCGCATGTACAAATTGTCATCCAGTTTCCAATGAAAGAATAAAATATTGATGTAGTCAGCCTTTGATCTGCCTTCCAGATAAATTCTTCTGCTTATTTGTTTACAGAAGGAGCTATTAAATTTTGTGTCAGGAATATTGTGTGAAAAATATCTGTGATAAAATATCATTGCACTGATGAGTATTCCTGAATCAGAATGTGTGCTTACAAGGGATACTATAAATTAGATGGATTTTTTTGTGAATTTGCATTGTGATGTGAAAGGACTTTAATAATTCTAAGTAATAATACTAAATGTATGGTCGTCAATAATAAAAAACAACTTGGGATTACCTGTATCTGGTGTTTGTTGCCTTCAGCACCTTGCCATCCATTACCAGAAACATCACATCAAAAATCCTTCATAGCATCTGCAAACAACCTGAGCGGTGACCTAAAATAATTGAGTCAAACAACTAATGCTGATAGTGTGGTCTATAAAAAAAGGCTTTGTTCTGTAACCCTGCGTTAATTATCTATAAAATATACAAATTATCATGATGAAATAATTCTGAAAACACAAATAGAATTTGCATTTCTATAGCGCCTTTCACAACCTCAGGACTTGACAGCCAATGAAGTATTTCTGAAGCGCAGTCACCATTGTAATGTAGGAAACATGGCAGCCAATTTGCACACAGCAATCTCCCACAAACAGCAATGAGATAATGACCAGAAAATGTGTTTTTAGGTGCTGGTTGAGGGATAAATAGGGAGAACTCTCCTATGAATTGTGCTACGAGAACTTTTATGTTTATCTGAGAGTAGATAGGGCCTCGCCTTAACACCTCATCTGAAATACAGCACCATTGACAGTGTAGCACTCCCTCAATACCACCTAGATTATTGTATTCAAGTCTCTGCAGTGAGACTTAAACCTGCAACTTTCTGACGCAGAGGAGAGAGTGCTACCCACTGAGCCACCTGTTTGCCAGGTATAGCTAGGTCGAATTTATTTTGCTATTTATTGTATAGTTCAACATCATTGTAACGAAATGTTCTAAAAAGGAATGGGCCTTATGCAGGCTGCTGCCCTGCAAAGTGCTGTGGTGTGAAAGGATATAGGTGCAATTTCTGTGACCAGTGCTGCATGGGTTGATGCCCAATGGAGTCTGGGCCTTTTCCGGAAATTCAGATGTGTCAGCACTAGGCAACTGTGTTAATAGGTGGGGAACAGCAATATTGTGTCATAGAAACTGAAAATGTTGGAAGCATTTGACTCCTAACTGCCCTCAGAAATGGCCTTGCAAGCCATTCAGTTGTCAAGGGCAATGAGGGATGGGCAACAAACGTTGACCTTGCCAGTGACGCCCACATCCAATGAAGGAATAAAAAAAAGTCAGACAGGCTCTGTGGAGATTGAAACTGAGTTTACGTTTCAGATCGATGACCTTTCATCAGAATATTGTGTAGCTTTGGAAGCGAGCCACCTGTTATGAGCTCACAGGACACCAGTCTGGTGTATACTCTGTCTTTAAGGAAACGAAGAGTAACGGCTGCCTGCAGGGAGAGGCAGTGGCGTAGTGGTATTGTCACTGGACTAGTAACTGAAAGTCCCAGGATATTGCTCTGGGGACATGGGTTCAAATCCCACCACAGCAGAAGGTGGAATTTGAATACAATTAATAAATCTGGAATTTAAAGCTAGTCTAATGATGGCCATGAAACTATTGTCGATTGTTGTAAAAACCCATCTGGTTCACTAATGTCCTTTAGGGAAGGAAATCTGCTCTCCTTACCTGGTCTGGCCTACATGTGACTCCAGACGCACAGCAAGGTGGTTGACTCTTACATGCCCTTTGAAATGGCCCAGCAAGCCACTCAATTAGGGATGGGCAATAAATGCTGGCCTCGCCTGCAACGCCCACATCCCATGAATAAATTTTTTTAAAAAGTCAGAGTGTCTCATGGTAGAGGTAACATAACTATGGCAAGCCAGGAGGCACATTGGTACAGTATTGCATTTTTATCCCAAACATTCCCATTTTCATACAAAATTTTTCGTCATGTATTATCTTTTACACTGTGAGTTGCCCAAGATGCACACAACTATTCTCATGCATTAGCAGTTCGTCATTCTCATCAGTCTCTGCACACGCATTGCACACATAGTCTTTACATCGTGCCGGTCTCTTAATGGTGTGCATGTACATTTTCATTGGTTGTTCATCTGGTTGATTTTCCTTCTCCGACGAGTGTTGTTCCCTTGTCACTTGTTGCCGTGGAAACTGTTGTTGTTCCATTTCTGTTGTTGGGGTGCTGTGGAACTCTGGGGCTGATGGTTGCTCTGTGATCTGTGCAGTTGGTGAGTTCTCATCTTCTTGATTGGCCGCCTGCCATGAAGGAACAGCTTCTCCAGTTGTGCGTGTGTGCCTGCCGTCGTGATGGTATATCTGGTCCTTCACTGCCACCGTATACAATCGAGGTGACAATTGCTATATGCAGGTCCCATGTTGCCACTTGGACTGACTCTTGTTGAGCACGTTGAAGGTTTGTACCCTGACTGGCTCTCCAATGCTCAATTCTGGCAATGGTTTGGCAGTTTTGCCAAAATGAAATTTGGCATTCTGCCATTTCACCTTGATTTTGTCTGTCCACTCTGCGGAATCTGAGCACTCCTTCCCCACAGCCTCCACCTCGGGCGCCTGAGCAGACGACTGCCAGATCTTCCTCGCCACTTGTATGACTCGCGTCACCTTGCAACTGGCAAAGGCGTTCTTATTCTAGCGCTGCTCCCTGCTCCTATAGGCCATCTCCTGGGTTTTCTCTTTTTGCACGTTGGGACTTACCTGTCCAAGCTTGCTTCAGCTGAGTTGAGTGGCATTTTCTTGCCATCTATGATTTGGAACTCCAGATCTTCGTTCTTGTCATTGCAATGGGCTCTTAGAGTAATTTGTCCTCTTGGCACTAGTATGGTGCCATCATATAGCCGCAAACTTACTTTTGTGGGCTTCATTTTTGGATCGCCATGTTGAGCCACTACACCCAGGTCTGTGAAAGTCATTATTTGTATAATGCACTGGTGTCAACCTGGCACTTTATGTTGACTTGATATTCCCCTTCTGCAGTCATCATTTCAACCGTCACAAAACCATTTATCACCAATCGACCTGACTGAAGCAACCCATTGTGTGTTGTATAGTAATTCATCAGAATCTTTGGCTGATATCTCTCCAGTGGCCATCTGTACCTGCTTGTTGTGCTTCCTTCTAGCCAAGCACTTGTGTGCAAAATGATTCAGCTTCTTGCAGTGGGAACACTGCTCTCTTCACGCTGGACATGCCTTCTTTTCCTGTGCATGATGTCCTCCACAGTAATTGCATCCTGCCCTTTGTCTGTGATCTTTCTGCCCTTTCGGTCTGGAATATCTACCAGTATAATGCAAGGCCTGGTCTGTTCAGCCATGAATTTTCTCTAGCTGCTGATTTACAACCTCAGCGCTTCTGCACACATAGATCGTTTTCTTGAGTCAGTTTCTCCTATCTCAGTAGATGTGTGCTCACTGCGGGATCTCACACCTAATACAATCCTGTCTTTAATTAGATCATCTTTTAGTTGCGCAAATTCACAGGATTCTGCGAGCTGTGTTAATGCAGTCACATATTGATCAATGGACCTTTTTTCACTTTGGGTCCTAATATTGAACACATACCATTCATAGGTTACGTCCACTTGGGGTTCAAAGCGTGCTTTCAAGACTTTCAAAATTTCTGCTTTTTTTCGTTCTTCAGAGAGATTTAGTGTGGTATACATTTTGTAACAGACTCGCCCCAACAGTGATACAGGTGTAGCTACTTACAGCTGCTCTAGTTTGTTATTTAAATCAGTCGCAATTTCATAATTTTGCCATTGCGAGTGGAAAAACTGCCTATTCTGTTTCAAATCACCTATAATTTCGACCAACACAGGCAGAGGAAAATCTGCAGCCATTGTCTTACCCTGTGTTTTCAGCTGTTTGTTTGTTCCTTTTCTTTTGTTTTTAGCAGTTCTGACCATTCTTCTGGCCTTGGTTTCGTAGCTATGCATGTAAACAACTCTTCAACACTCAACCGTAGCTCCACTCTGACACCATGTTATGAGCTTACAGGGCACCAGTCTGGTGTATACTCTGTCTTTAATGAAACTGACTGTAATGGCTACCTGCAGTCAGAGTGCTTCATGGTCGAGGTCACCTGACTATGGCAAGCCAGGAGGCACATTGGTACAATATTGCATTTCCATCCCAAACACTGCCCACCCACCCATACTCTCAACACTCCTCCCCTCCCTGGTTGTAGTGAAACTGGGGAGTAAATGAGAGGATGTATGCTCTTATTTGAACAGTTAATACAATCAGAAAAGGAGCATTAGGCTGGGTCCACGCAATTTTCTCCCTTCCGTGCCTGAAGGTGCCAACTCGACCCAGAAATAGAAGTCTGCATGGTAGTTGCCGATGTATGCAAGCCACAGTTCCAGTAGAGCCCTTGACACATGCTGGAGTACAGTTCCACCAGGGCCAGTCATCCTCTGACACTTTCCACTCCCTATCAGTGGCTTTTTTCTGTGAATTGGACGACTGATTTTTTTTAAAGCCAATTATTAGCATCCCAGCTAAAATCAATTGACTCGTCATAAACTGGGAACCTTGCTGGTGTGTGTCTGGCTCAGTACTATATGATGCATATCATCAGATGAAAAAGTACCTACTTGCGATCAATCAGAAATCTCAGTGAAGGTGAAACAATTCTTCAGGCTTGCATGTACTTATATCTTTTTCTTCAAAACAAATGAAGGGAGATGGATATACCTACAGGTCAAGTTTCACACTCCTGTCCCACTGCACTTCCAGGATGATTACTTGTTTTCACATGTTGCAGGCTTATAGTCAGACCTGTTTTTGAGTAGTTATCAGCTTTTATAGCTATGTCAACTTTATCAGAGCTGTTGGTCAGCTTTTTGCTTGGTTCCTGGTTTGGTCTATATGCTGTGATGAAAATACATTACAGAATCAGTATGTTGAGATATACAGAATTATAAAATCAAACAACACAGGAGGCCATTCGGCCCATTGTGTCTGTGCTGGCTCTTTGAGGCAGCTATCCAATTAGTCCCACTCCCCTGCTCTTTCCCCAAAGCCCTGCAAGTTTCTCTTTAGCAAGTATCTATCTAATTTCCTTTTGAAAGTTGTTATTCAATCTGCTTCCACCACCCTTTCAAGAAGGCCATTCCAGATCATAACAACTTGCTACATTAAAACATTCTCAACTCCCCTCTGGTTATTTTGCCAATTATCTTAAATCTGTGTCCTCTGGTTACTGACCTCCTGCCAGTGGAAACAATTTCACCCTATCTACTCTTACAAAACCTTTCATAATTTTGAACACCTCAATTAAATCTCCAAAACTGATATGGTAGGATATAAACTGAACTTCTCTGGATTGTTAGTCCAGATATCTGCATTACTAGTCCAGTTACATAATGTCATGCTAGGCCCCCACCTGCGAAGAATGAGGCACATCAATTTTGTTATGAACATTGATTTTTAACTGTTGGTGGAGCGAGGTAATGATTGTTAAACAGATCAGCCGTGGCTGGAAAAAAAACATTTACATACTAACGGACATTGAAGGTGAGGAAATGCATTCCAGGGCCTGCTAAAGAGGATACAATCCACAAGGGCCAGGACTGGTTAGACCAGCTAGTCACATGACTAACTGACTGTTCCAGGGTTTTCTTTTGAACTGGCCACAGAGAGTTTAAACTCAGAAAGACTGTTTGCTCCTGGACTGAGAAGATCCCTCCTGTCTGCTCCCATCTCTTTCTCACAAGCCTCTGAATCCACTGAAGACACATGAAACCCAAGAGAAAAAAGTCTCCTACAGGGAACAAGGTTTAAGAAGACTACTGAGCCCCAATGAAAAGCAAGATCTACCTACATTCAAGGATTCTACAATGAGTGCGAAGAACCATAACAACTCTTCAGCTATTACCTCAAACATTTCCACTTTTTCTTCTGCTCTTTTCTGTCTCCATTTGCATGTGTGTATCACATATGCATACTAGCGTGGGCGCATCGTGTATCCGTAGGCGTCAACCGAATTAGAGTTTAAGTTTAATAAATTTCAACTTTTCTTCTTTAAACCCAAGAAAGCCTGTTTGTGTTGGTTTATTTGCCTTATAATTGGAAAGCAGTGAACAAGGATTCACCAAGGAGGAGCTAAAACACAGTGTGTTTAAAATTAAACCCTGTTACAGTAAGACCAGGTGAAGGCTGAAAGGGAACCCTAGACCTCATTCTCACCTGGTCGTAACACATAACCACTACACTATTATGTCTTTAGATCTGTTACACTTCACAATTTCACAGTTCACTGTAGCTTTACAACCTGACAAATATGAATAGGATGGATGTTGTGGCTTACACTATACAGTCAATGAACAAATACTAGCTTTTCAGCTAGTGTAGTTAGAAAGACAGTGAGATATGTTAATTTAGATTATCCTTCTCCCCATTAGTGAACTTTTATCAACTGTAAGGAAGATTGCACTGTCACAAATCTAAACCACAATATCTACTCCAGTACATTCAGCCACATGAGTCAGTTGTCTTATCACAAGAGCACTTGCTTAGCCTACTGTGGACAAGTTTACTGGGGCAATTTTTATGTTTCTCTATGTTCCTGTACAGTTCACAAGAATTTATACTGGCCCAGAATATGCTCTCAGTGCGCTCCCATTCACCTCACTGACAACTGCCCATAGGCTTTGCATGGGCTTGTCATAGACATAGAATCATACAGCACTGAAACAGGCCCTTCAGCCCACCGAGTCTGTACCGACCATCAACCACCCATTTATACTAACCCTACATTAATCCCATATTCCCTACCACATTCCCACCATTCTCCTACCACCTACCTACAATAGGGGAAATTTACAATGACCAATTTACCTATCAACCTGCAAGTCTTTGGCTGTGGGAGGAAACCGGAGCACTCAGCGGAAACCCACGCAGTCACAGGGAGAACTTGCAAACTCCGCACAGGCAGTACCCAGAATCGAACCCGGGGCGCTGGAGCTGTGAGGCTGCGGTGCTAACCACTGCGTCACTATGCCGCCCTTGCTAGTGGAGATTTTCCCTAATTCGGTGTCTGATCCAATGCAGCATCCTCTGGCCATCTGTGTGTGGGGCAAGCAACAGCAAGGCTCTTCAACCAATCAGATTGAAGAATCCTCACTCAGACCTGCAGAGTCCAAACCAGGAAGTAAAAAGCAGCAATTACATAAATTAGATTTAAATTATGTGCAGAAAGCAAAATAAAATCGGAAAATACAGACGGGATTAAGAATGGGATAAAAGAGATGGACCGAAAATCTAAAAAAATGTTTTAAAATCTCCAGCATTAATTTTCTTCTGAAGGAATGAGATTCCACACTTGTAAAATTAAATTTTCAGGTCCAAAGAGATTGTTGTGCAGTAATTATCACTTAACATGCTATTTAAAACTCACTTACTCCTGAAGACACCAGCCGTAACTTTTTCAGTCCTCTTTAGTGCAGAACTAGTGGGCAAGTACCCCAATTTCATGCCATTGCAGTGATGTCAGTGCCAAGTCTCCCAGTGAGGATTGAAACAGTGTACCCTGTGGAGGAGCAGGGTATCTCTGATAGCCACTTCTGGATTTTCACATTTAATTGCGCACACGTGGATGCCTGAAAACGCTGTCAAATTTACCCTGTAATAGCAGCGAGCGCTGATCTCTTCACCGTTATTATTACAGCAAAATCTGAGTCATTATGCATAAGAGAAAATGGTCAGCCAGTCAAACACACACACACAAACACACACCACTGTAATGAAACTAGTAACTCGACAGCACCACCATCTGGCAGCTACTGCATTACCACAAGAACACACAAGAAATAGGTGGAGTAGACCATATGGCCCATTGAGCCTGCTCCGACATTCAATATGGTCATGGCTGATCTTGGGTTTCAATTCTACTTTCCTGCCCACTCCCCATATCCCTTGATTCCCTGCAAGACGAAAAATCTATCTATCCCAGCCTTAAATGTATTCAATGATGGAGCATCCACAACCCTCTGGGGTAGAGAATTCCAAACATTCACTACAATTTGTGTGAAGTAATTTCTCCTCATCTCAGTCCTGAATGATTGACCCCTTATCCTGAGACTGTCACCCCGTGTTCTAGATTCCCTGACCAATGGGATCAATCTCTCAGCTTCTACCCTATCAAGCTCTTTCAGAATCTTCTGTCTCAATTAGATTGCCTCTCATTCTTCTAAACTCCAGAGAATATTGGCCCAATTTACTCAGCCTCTCATCATAGGACAACTCCCTCATCCCAGGGACCAATTTAATAAATCTTCACTGCACTGCCTCCAGTGCAAGTATATCCTTTCTTAAATGGAGATCAAAACTGCACGTACTATTCCAGGTGCGGTCTCACGAAAGCCCTGTACAATCTTAGTAAAACTTCTTTATTCTTGTACTCCAATCCCCTTGCAATAAAGGCCAACATGTCATTTGCCTTCTTAATAGCCTGCTGCACCTGCATGTTAACTTTGTGCGTTCCTTGTACGAGTACCCCCAAGTCTCTCTGAACATCAACACTTACCAGTTTCACATCTTTTAAAAAATATTCTGCTTTTCTATTTTTATGAGCAAAGTGAAAAACTTCACACTTCCCCACATTATACTCCATTTGCCATCTTTTTGCCCACTCACTTAACCTGCCTATGTCTCTTTGCAGCCTCTCTACATCCTCCCCGCAGCTTACCTTTCCACTGAGCTTTGTATTATCAGCAAACTTAGAGACATTACTCTCTGTCTCTTCATCCAAGTCATTAATATAGAGTGCAAATAGCTGAGGCCCCAGCACTGATCCTTGCGGCACGCCACTATTCACTGCCTGTTAACTTGAAAATCTCCCATTTAAGGCCAATCTCTGCTTCCTGTCTGTCGACCAATCCTCTATTCACGCTAATATATTACCCCCAACACCATGAGCCCTTAAATAAAAACAAGAAATGCTGGAACCACTCAGCAGGTCTGGCAGCATCTGTGGAAAGAGAAGCAGAGTTAACGTTTCAGGTCAGTGACCCTTCTTCGGAACTTCTTCGGGTCACTGACCCGAAACGTTAACTCTGCTTCTCTTTCCACAGATGCTGCCAGACCTGCTGAGTGGTTCCAGCATTTCTTGTTTTTATTTCAGATTTCCAGCATCCGCAGTATTTTGCTTTTATGATACCATGAGCCCTTATCTTGCCTAATTTTTTATGTGGCACCTTATCGAATGCCTTTTGAAAATCCAGGTATACTACATCTACTGGTTCCCCTTTATCTACCCTACTAATTGCATCCATACAGAACTCTAATAAATTTGTCAAATAGGATCTCCCTTTAGTAAAACCGTGCTGACTTGTTCTAATCATACTATGCTTTTTCAAGTGCATTGTTAAGAATTCTTTAATAATAGTTTCCAGCATCTTCCCAACTGATGTTAGGCTAACTGGCCTGTAGTTCCCCGTTTTCTCTCTACCTCCTTTCTTGAAAAGCAGCGTAACATTTGCCAACTTCCAATCTGACGGGACCATTCCTGAATCTAAGGAATTCTGAAAAATCATAGCCAGTGCATCCACTATCTCTGCAGCTATCTCTTTTAGAACCCTAGGATGTGGACCATCTAGTCCCGGGGACTTATCAGATTTTAGTACCTCAAGTTTCTTCAATACTTTTTCTTGGCTGATATCAATATCCTTAATTTCCTCACTCTTTTTAGACCCCAGGTTACTGCCTATTTCTGGTATGGAACTTGTGTCTTCTACTGTGAAGACAGACACAAAATATTTGTTCAATGCCCCTGACATTTCCTCATTCCCATGATGATTTCCCCTGTCTCTGCCTTTAAGGGACCAACGTCTACTTTAGCTACTTTCTTCCTTTTTATGTACTTATAAAAGCACTTACAATCTGTTTTTATATTGATGGCTAGTTTACTCTCATATTCTATTTTTTCCGTCTTTATCAACTTTTTGGTGACTCTTTGCTGGTTTCTAAAACACTCCAAATCCTCAGACTTGCTACTATTGTTTGCAACATTATAAGCATGCACCATGACGTGTGCTTTCTCTGTGCAACACAAATTCCAGTCAATTGTATGCAAATCTTGACATTTTGTGCTGCTTTCTTTCATTTTACTGTGGAAGTAATTTAAATCTGGTTAAAGTTGCACCAAATCTCCTGCTGTAAGGCAGGTGGCAATGGCACCATAACTGTCCAGAGCCTTGGTAACACCCATCTGTCTATATCAGACTGGGAGCTCTCTGCTGGTTTGGAGGGGGTGAGAAGATTGTCAAGACAGGGTGTTTCACAAACTCCGGTGCTGAAGGCATGCAAACAATGACGGATAGGAAAAGACCCTCTAGTCCATCCAGCCTGTCCCACATGACTGTGATACCTTATGTAAAAAGACTTGCATTTCTAAAGCATCTTGTACAACCTCAGGAAGTCACAGAGCACTTGACAGCCAATTAAGTACTTTTGAGGTGTTGTCACTGTTGTAATGAAGGAAACGCAGCAGCTAATTTGCACACAGCAAGCTCCCACAAACAGCAATGCGAAAGTAATTTTGTGATGTTGGTTGAGGGATAAATATTGGCCAGGGTGCCAGGAAGAACTCGTCCTGCTCTTCTTCAAAATAGCGAAATGGGATCTTTTACATCCATCTGAGAAGGCAGATGGGGCCTCAGTTTAACCTCTCACCGAGACAGAGCACCTCCGACAGTGCAGCACTCCCTCAGTGCTGCGCTGGGAGTGTAGACCTGGATTCTGTGCTCAAGTCTTTGGAGCGGGACTTGAACCCACAGCCTATCTTACTCTGCAGTGTGGGCGCTACCCACTGAGCCATGGCTAGCATTATCTAGGAAATCCCTCTTCGACCCATCACGGAGATGGAATCTAGTTCAAGATGTCACTCTGGCCACGAATTCCCTGCAGCTTCGACCTTTTGTACAAGGTAATCACCAGCCCAGCAAGAAACAGGTCCAGCTAGAATTCAGCAAATCGGCGTCAACTGCACAAGATGGCACCCTGTTCCAGAGATCCACTGTTCTGGAACCACCTCCTGTTATTGAACCTAGATCTGGCCTTGTACAACTTAAAATTGTGACTCCTTGCTCCTCCCGAACCGATTTAATTGGAGCAAGCTGTCAACTGGAACACAATCAATTTCCTTCATCACTTTATAAACTGCAATCAGATCATCCCCAAGTCTACAATTCTGTAAAATGTAGCGTCTTTCAGCCCATCTTGATAACTCAAGATAAGACATAGCTACCCTTATCCTGCCACTTGTGCGTTTCGAGAAAAGTGATTCTGCCTAGACAGATCCAAGGAGGTCCCTAGCAGGGATTATAAATTACCCCGGGAAGCTGCAACAGGACTTCACAGTCCCCTGGAGCCAGACCTTGAAAGAACTTTGAAGACAGGGATACCGGTCAAGGTGATCACTGCTTTGAAATTGTTGCCACTTTTTCTTTGGAATCAACAAATGGTGAACCTTTACAAAACACTGCTTAGGCCTCAGCTGGAGTATGTGTGTTCAGTTCTGGGCATAATGGGAAGGATATCAAGGCTTTGGAGAAGTTGCAGGAGATTTACTGGAATGCTACCAGGGTCGAGGGACTTCAGTTATGTGGAGAGGCTGAGGTTGTTATGAGAGCAGGGGTGGATGAAAGGAAATCTGATAGAGATGTTGTTTGATAGAATAAATAAGGGAAAACGGTTTCCAGTGGCAGAAAAGCTCCCTAACCAGAGGACACAGATTTAAAATAATTGGCAGCATGAGAAAGCATTTTTTATGCAGCGAGTTGCTATGATCTGGAATGCGCCACCTGAAAGGGCTGTGGAAGCAGATTCAATAGTAACTTTCAAAGGGGAATTGGACAAATATTTGAAGGGAAAAAGGTTTGCAGTGCTAATTGGATTGTTCTTTCAAAAAGTTCGCACAGGCATGATGGACTAAATGGCCTCCTTCTGTGCTGTATGATTCCATGATTCTATGAACAGCAGAACATGTCCGTCAAATCTCCCAAAAGCAATGACCAGATGCACCTCACAGGTGACAGATGGAGTGCTTGGCCAGGCCAGAGATTGCAGTAGTTTATTTGTGGAAACGACTCAGGCCAGGCATCCATTAATTTCACCATGGCAACCTGCCAGAAAGATGAAAGGGGTAAACTAAAAAAAAAATGCAGATCCTACAAATCTGAAATGAATAGAAAATGTCGGAAATGCTCAGCAGGTCAGTCAGTTTCTGCAGAGATTAGACGAGTTTATGTTCCAGGTGTGGATCCTTCATCAGATCTTCAAATGAAAGAAAGAAAGAATTATGTAAAAAGCAATAGATGCTAGCTCAATTAATAATTTTAAATAAGAGATCGACAGATTTTTGCTAGACAAAGGCTAGAGGGTGGGAATACTGCAACGAATAACTCACCATCTGTCTACCATCGACAAGGCACAAGTCAGGAGTGTGAATGAAAACTCTCCACCTGCCTGGATGGGTGCGGCTCCAACAACACTTGAGAAGTGCAACACCTTCCAGAACAAAGCAAGCAGCTTGATTGGCAGCCCATCCACCACCTTCAACACCAGCACACAGTGGCGGCAGTGTGTACCATCTACAAGAGGCACTGCAGCCACTTTCCAGGCCTCTTTCGACGGCATCTTCCAACCCGTGACCTCTACCACCTAGGAGAAAGGTAGCAGATGCATGGGAACACCACCACCTGCAAGTTCCCATCCAAGTTACACACCATCCTGACTTGGAACTGTATCATCCTTCGATGTCACTGGGTAAAAATGCTGGAACTCCCTTCCTAACAGCACTGTGGGTGTACCCAGCCCACATGGACTGCAGCGGTTCAAAAAATGAGCTCACCACCACCTTCTCAAGGGCAATTAGGGGTGGGAAATAAAAGCTGGCCTGGCCAGCAACGCCCACAACACATGAATGAATAAAAAAAGGACATTGAGCTAAGGGTGGACAGTTAGGGACATTGGTGACGTTATAGAGACATCAAATGCGTCATCAATGACGTTCGGCACCTTGGTCACCGCCCCGCCCCTTATCCAAGCCCGGGCTTGGAACCTGCTATTTCACAATGCATAACAAACCTTCAAAGATAATGAGAATAAACATTGGAGGGGTGAGGGTGAAAAAGGAGCCACACTGTCATTTGCTGACACAGCCCGCAGCAGAAAACGGTACCAGCTGCCCATCCCCATTCTGTTCACAGGGGGAAAAACACAATTATTTAATAAAAATCGACGTGACCTCTAACTGACAAGACGGTCCGCACTTGCTGCCCGCTTCCCGCCGCCGATTACCTCCAGTCTCCATTACGAAGATGGCCGCTGGGTCCTCCCAGGTAGCGCCAGCGTCCGCTCCTGTCCCGCCCTCGTCTCCTTGTTTCTCCCATTGCTGATGACGTTGCGGAATGGAACGTGGGAACGTTTTGTCCGGGTCAATATGGCGGCGGAATCTTCGGGAGCGGGACTGTGAGTAAAACTGGTCGAAGAGCGGACAATGGACAGTAATATCCCAGAGAGCAGGGACTGAATGTCCACCCGGATATAATGGACAGTAATATCCCAGAGAGCAGGGACTGAATGTCCACCCGTATATAATGGACAGTAATATCCCAGAGAGCAGGGACTGAATGTCCACCCGTATATAATGGACAGTAATATCCCAGAGAGCAGGGACTGAATGTCCACCCGTATGTAATGGACAGTAATATCCCAGAGAGCAGGGACTGAATGTCCACCCATATATAATGGACAGTAATATCCCAGAGAGCAGGGACTGAATGTCCACCCGTATATAATGGACAGTAATATCCCAGAGAGCAGGGACTGAATGTCCACCCGTATGTAATGGACAGTAATATCCCAGAGAGCAGGGACTGAATGTCCACCCATATATAATGGACAGTAATATCCCAGAGAGCAGGGACTGAATGTCCACCCGTATATAATGGACAGTAATATCCCAGAGAGCAGGGACTGAATGTCCACCCGTATGTAATGGACAGTAATATCCCAGAGAGCAGGGACTGAATGTCCACCCATATATAATGGACAGTAATATCCCAGAGAGCAGGGACTGAATGTCCACCCGTATATAATGGACAGTAATATCCCAGAGAGCAGGGACTGAATGTCCACCCATATATAATGGACAGTAATATCCCAGAGAGCAGGGACTGAATGTCCACCCGTATATAATGGACAGTAATATCCCAGAGAGCAGGGACTGAATGTCCACCCGTATATAATGGACAGTAATATCCCAGAGAGCAGGGACTGAATGTCCACCCGTATATAATGGACAGTAATATCCCAGAGAGCAGGGACTGAATGTCCACCCGTATATAATGGACAGTAATATCCCAGAGAGCAGGGACTGAATGTCCACCTGTATATAATGGACAGTAATATCCCAGAGAGCAGGGACTGAATGTCCACCCGTATATAATGGACAGTAATATCCCAGAGAGCAGGGACTGAATGTCCACCCGTATATAATGGACAGTAATATCCCAGAGAGCAGGGACTGAATGTCCACCCGTATATAATGGACAGTAATATCCCAGAGAGCAGGGACTGAATGTCCACCCGTATATAATGGACAGTAATATCCCAGAGAGCAGGGACTGAATGTCCACCCATATATAATGGACAGTAATATCCCAGAGAGCAGGGACTGAATGTCCACCCGGATATAATGGACAGTAATATCCCAGAGAGCAGGGACTGAATGTCCACCCGTATATAATGGACAGTAATATCCCAGAGAGCAGGGACTGAATGTCCACCCGTATATAATGGACAGTAATATCCCAGAGAGCAGGGACTGAATGTCCACCCGTATATAATGGACAGTAATATCCCAGAGAGCAGGGACTGAATGTCCACCCATATATAATGGACAGTAATATCCCAGAGAGCAGGGACTGAATGTCCACCCGGATATAATGGACAGTAATATCCCAGAGAGCAGGGACTGAATGTCCACCCGTATATAATGGACAGTAATATCCCAGAGAGCAGGGACTGAATGTCCACCCGTATATAATGGACAGTAATATCCCAGAGAGCAGGGACTGAATGTCCACCCGTATATAATGGACAGTAATATCCCAGAGAGCAGGGACTGAATGTCCACCCGGATATAATGGACAGTAATATCCCAGAGAGCAGGGACTGAATGTCCACCCGTATATAATGGACAGTAATATCCCAGAGAGCAGGGACTGAATGTCCACCCGTATATAATGGACAGTAATATCCCAGAGAGCAGGGACTGAATGTCCACCCGTATATAATGGACAGTAATATCCCAGAGAGCAGGGACTGAATGTCCACCCGTATATAATGGACAGTAATATCCCAGAGTGCAGGGACTGAATGTCCACCCGTATATAATGGACAGTAATATCCCAGAGAGCAGGGACTGAATGTCCACCCGTATATAATGGACAGTAATATCCCAGAGAGCAGGGACTGAATGTCCACCCGTATATAATGGACAGTAATATCCCAGAGAGCAGGGACTGAATGTCCACCCGGATATAATGGACAGTAATATCCCAGAGAGCAGGGACTGAATGTCCACCCGGATATAATGGACAGTAATATCCCAGAGAGCAGGGACTGAATGTCCACCCGGATATAATGGACAGTAATATCCCAGAGAGCAGGGACTGAATGTCCACCCGGATATAATGGACAGTAATATCCCAGAGAGCAGGGACTGAATGTCCACCCGGATATAATGGACAGTAATATCCCAGAGAGCAGGGACTGAATGTCCACCCGGATATAATGGACAGTAATATCCCAGAGAGCAGGGACTGAATGTCCACCCGGATATAATGGACAGTAATATCCCAGAGAGCAGGGACTGAATGTCCACCCGGATATAATGGACAGTAATATCCCAGAGAGCAGGGACTGAATGTCCACCCGTATATAATGGACAGTAATATCCCAGAGAGCAGGGACTGAATGTCCACCCGGATATAATAGACAGTAATATCCCAGAGAGCAGGGACTGAATGTCCACCCGTATATAATGGACAGTAATATCCCAGAGAGCAGGGACTGAATGTCCACCCGGATATAATGGACAGTAATATCCCAGAGAGCAGGGACTGAATGTCCACCCGTATATAATGGACAGTAATATCCCAGAGAGCAGGGACTGAATGTCCACCCGGATATAATGGACAGTAATATCCCAGAGAGCAGGGACTGAATGTCCACCCGGATATAATGGACAGTAATATCCCAGAGAGCAGGGACTGAATGTCCACCCGTATATAATGGACAGTAATATCCCAGAGAGCAGGGACTGAATGTCCACCCGGATATAATGGACAGTAATATCCCAGAGAGCAGGGACTGAATGTCCACCCGGATATAATGGACAGTAATATCCCAGAGAGCAGGGACTGAATGTCCACCCGGATATAATGGACAGTAATATCCCAGAGAGCAGGGACTGAATGTCCACCCGTATATAATGGACAGTAATATCCCAGAGAGCAGGGACTGAATGTCCACCCGGATATAATGGACAGTAATATCCCAGAGAGCAGGGACTGAATGTCCACCCGGATATAATGGACAGTAATATCCCAGAGAGCAGGGACTGAATGTCCACCCGGATATAATGGACAGTAATATCCCAGAGAGCAGGGACTGAATGTCCACCCGTATTTAATGGACAGTAATATCCCAGAGAACAGGGACTGAATGTCCACCCGGATATAATGGACAGTAATATCCCAGAGAACAGGGACTGAATGTCCACCCGTATATAATGGACAGTAATATCCCAGAGAGCAGGGACTGAATGTCCACCCGGATATAATGGACAGTAATATCCCAGAGAGCAGGGACTGAATGTCCACCCGGATATAATGGACAGTAATATCCCAGAGAACAGGGACTGAATGTCCACCCGGATATAATGGACAGTAATATCCCAGAGAGCAGGGACTGAATGTCCACCCGGATATAATGGACAGTAATATCCCAGAGAGCAGGGACTGAATGTCCACCCGGATATAATGGACAGTAATATCCCAGAGAGCAGGGACTGAATGTCCACCCGGATATAATGGACAGTAATATCCCAGAGAACAGGGACTGAATGTCCACCCGGATATAATGGACAGTAATATCCCAGAGAACAGGGACTGAATGTCCACCCGTATATAATGGACAGTAATATCCCAGAGAGCAGGGACTGAATGTCCACCCGTATATAATGGACAGTAATATCCCAGAGAGCAGGGACTGAATGTCCACCCGGATATAATGGACAGTAATATCCCAGAGAGCAGGGACTGAATGTCCACCCGTATATAATGGACAGTAATATCCCAGAGAGCAGGGACTGAATGTCCACCCGGATATAATGGACAGTAATATCCCAGAGAGCAGGGACTGAATGTCCACCCGGATATAATGGACAGTAATATCCCAGAGAACAGGGACTGAATGTCCACCCGGATATAATGGACAGTAATATCCCAGAGAGCAGGGACTGAATGTCCACCCGGATATAATGGACAGTAATATCCCAGAGAGCAGGGACTGAATGTCCACCCGGATATAATGGACAGTAATATCCCAGAGAGCAGGGACTGAATGTCCACCCGGATATAATGGACAGTAATATCCCAGAGAGCAGGGACTGAATGTCCACCCGGATATAATGGACAGTAATATCCCAGAGAACAGGGACTGAATGTCCACCCGGATATAATGGACAGTAATATCCCAGAGAACAGGGACTGAATGTCCACCCGTATATAATGGACAGTAATATCCCAGAGAGCAGGGACTGAATGTCCACCCGTATATAATGGACAGTAATATCCCAGAGAGCAGGGACTGAATGTCCACCCGGATATAATGGACAGTAATATCCCAGAGAGCAGGGACTGAATGTCCACCCGTATATAATGGACAGTAATATCCCAGAGAGCAGGGACTGAATGTCCACCCGGATATAATGGACAGTAATATCCCAGAGAGCAGGGACTGAATGTCCACCCGGATATAATGGACAGTAATATCCCAGAGAACAGGGACTGAATGTCCACCCGGATATAATGGACAGTAATATCCCAGAGAGCAGGGACTGAATGTCCACCCGGATATAATGGACAGTAATATCCCAGAGAGCAGGGACTGAATGTCCACCCGTATATAATGGACAGTAATATCCCAGAGAACAGGGACTGAATGTCCACCCGGATATAATGGACAGTAATATCCCAGAGAGCAGGGACTGAATGTCCACCCGGATATAATGGACAGTAATATCCCAGAGAGCAGGGACTGAATGTCCACCCGTATATAATGGACAGTAATATCCCAGAGAGCAGGGACTGAATGTCCACCCGGATATAATGGACAGTAATATCCCAGAGAGCAGGGACTGAATGTCCATCCATATATAATGGACAGTAATATCCCAGAGAGCAGGGACTGAATGTCCACCCGTATATAATGGACAGTAATATCCCAGAGAGCAGGGACTGAATGTCCACCCGTATATAATGGACAGTAATATCCCAGAGAACAGGGACTGAATGTCCACCCGGATATAATGGACAGTAATATCCCAGAGAGCAGGGACTGAATGTCCACCCGGATATAATGGACAGTAATATCCCAGAGAGCAGGGACTGAATGTCCACCCGTATATAATGGACAGTAATATCCCAGAGAACAGGGACCGAATGTCCACCCGGATATAATGGACAGTAATATCCCAGAGAGCAGGGACTGAATGTCCATCCATATATAATGGACAGTAATATCCCAGAGAGCAGGGACTGAATGTCCACCCGTATATAATGGACAGTAATATCCCAGAGAGCAGGGACTGCATGTCCACCCGGATATAATGGACAGTAATATCCCAGAGAGCAGGGACTGAATGTCCATCCATATATAATGGACAGTAATATCCCAGAGAGCAGGGACTGAATGTCCACCCGTATATAATGGACAGTAATATCCCAGAGAGCAGGGACTGAATGTCCACCCGGATATAATGGACAGTAATATCCCAGAGAGCAGGGACTGAATGTCCATCCATATATAATGGACAGTAATATCCCAGAGAGCAGGGACTGAATGTCCACCCGTATATAATGGACAGTAATATCCCAGAGAGCAGGGACTGAATGTCCACCCGTATATAATGGACAGTAATATCCCAGAGAGCAGGGACTGAATGTCCACCCGTATATAATGGGCAGTAATATCCCAGAGAGCAGGGACTGAATGTCCACCCGTATATAATGGACAGTAATATCCCAGAGAGCAGGGACTGAATGTCCACCCGGATATAATGGACAGTAATATCCCAGAGAGCAGGGAGTGAATGTCCACCCGTATATAATGGACAGTAATATCCCAGAGAGCAGGGACTGAATGTCCACCCGGATATAATGGACAGTAATATCCCAGAGAGCAGGGACTGAATGTCCACCCGGATATAATGGACATTAATATCCCAGAGAGCAGGGACTGAATGTCCACCCGGATATAATGGACAGTAATATCCCAGAGAGCAGGGACTGAATGTCCACCCATATATAATGGACAGTAATATCCCAGAGAGCAGGGACTGAATGTCCACCCGGATATAATGGACATTAATATCCCAGAGAGCAGGGACTGAATGTCCACCCGTATATAATGGACAGTAATATCCCAGAGAGCAGGGACTGAATGTCCACCCGGATATAATGGACAGTCATATCCCAGAGAGCAGGGACTGAATGTCCACCCGGATATAATGGACATTAATATCCCAGAGAGCAGGGACTGAATGTCCACCCGGATATAATGGACAGTAATATCCCAGAGAGCAGGGACTGAATGTCCACCCATATATAATGGACAGTAATATCCCAGAGAGCAGGGACTGAATGTCCACCCGGATATAATGGACAGTAATATCCCAGAGAGCAGGGACTGAATGTCCACCCATATATCATGGACAGTAATATCCCAGAGAGCAGGGACTGAATGTCTACCCGGATATAATGGACAGTCATATCCCAGAGAGCAGGGACTGAATGTCCACCCGGATATAATGGACAGTAATATCCCAGAGAGCAGGGACTGAATGTCCACCCGGATATAATGGACAGTAATATCCCAGAGAGCAGGGACTGAATGTCCACCCGGATATAATGGACAGTAATATCCCAGAGAGCAGGGACTGAATGTCCACCCGGATATAATGGACAGTAATATCCCAGAGAGCAGGGACTGAATGTCCACCCAGATATAATGGACAGTAATATCCCAGAGAGCAGGGACTGAATGTCCACCCGGATATAATGGACAGTAATATCCCAGAGAGCAGGGACTGAATGTCCACCCGGATATAATGGACAGTAATATCCCAGAGAGCAGGGACTGAATGTCCACCCATATATCATGGACAGTAATATCCCAGAGAGCAGGGACTGAATGTCCACCCGGATATAATGGACAGTAATATCCCAGAGAGCAGGGACTGAATGTCCACCCGGATATAATGGACAGTAATATCCCAGAGAGCAGGGACTGAATGTCCACCCGGATATAATGGACAGTAATATCCCAGAGAGCAGGGACTGAATGTCCACCCGTATATAATGGACAGTAATATCCCAGAGAACAGGGACTGAATGTCCACCCGTATATAATGGACAGTAATATCCCAGAGAGCAGGGACTGAATGTCCACCCGTATATAATGGACAGTAATATCCCAGAGAGCAGGGACTGAATGTCCACCCGGATATAATGGACAGTAATATCCCAGAGAGCAGGGACTGAATGTCCACCCGGATATAATGGACAGTAATATCCCAGAGAGCAGGGACTGAATGTCCACCCGTATATAATGGACAGTAATATCCCAGAGAGCAGGGACTGAATGTCCACCCGTATATAATGGACAGTAATATCCCAGAGAGCAGGGACTGAATGTCCACCCGTATATAATGGACAGTAATATCCCAGAGAGCAGGGACTGAATGTCCACCCGTATATAATGGACAGTAATATCCCAGAGAGCAGGGACTGAATGTCCACCCATAAATATTGGACAGTAATATCCCAGAGAGCAGGGACTGAATGTCCACCCATATATAATGGACAGTAATATCCCAGCGAGCAGGGACTGAATGTCCACCCATATATAATGGACAGTAATATCCCAGAGAACAGGGACTGAATGTCCACCCGTATATAATGGACAGTAATATCCCAGAGAACAGGGACTGAATGTCCACCCATATATAATGGACAGTAATATCCCAGAGAACAGGGACTGAATGTCCACCCGTATATAATGGACAGTAATATCCCAGAGAGCAGGACTGAATGTCCACCCATATATCATAGACAGTAATATCCCAGAGAGCAGGGACTGAATGTCCACCCGGATATAATGGACAGTAATATCCCAGAGAGCAGGGACTGAATGTCCACCCGTATATAATGGACAGTAATATCCCAGAGAGCAGGGACTGAATGTCCACCCGGATATTTCTTTTTTCTTTTGGGCCTCCTTATCTCGAGAGACAATGGATACGCGCCTGGAGGTGGTCAGTGGTTTGTGAAGCAGCGCCTGGAGTGGCTATAAAGGCCAATTCTGGAGTGACAGGCTCTTCCACAGGTGCTGCAGAGAAATTTGTTTGTTGGGGCTGTTGCACAGTTGGCTCTCCCCTTGCGCCTCTGTCTTTTGTCCTGCCAACTACTAAGTCTCTTCGACTCGCCACAATTTAGCCCTGTCTTTATGGCTGCCCGCCAGCTCTGGCGAATGCTGGCAACTGACTCCCACGACTTGTGATCAATGTCACACGATTTCATGTCGCGTTTGCAGACGTCTTTATAACGGAGACATGGACGGCCGGTGGGTCTGATACCAGTGGCGAGCTCGCTGTACAATGTGTCTTTGGGGATCCTGCCATCTTCCATGCGGCTCACATGGCCAAGCCATCTCAAGCGCCGCTGACTCAGTAGTGTGTATAAGCTGGGGATGTTGGCCGCTTCAAGGACTTCTGTGTTGGAGATATAGTCCTGCCACCTGATGCCAAGTATTCTCCGAAGGCAGCGAAGATGGAATGAATTGAGACGTCGCTCTTGGCTGGCATACGTTGTCCAGGCCTCGCTGCCGTAGAGCAAGGTACTGAGGACACAGGCCTGATACACTCGGACTTTTGTGTTCCGTGTCAGTGCGCCATTTTCCCACACTCTCTTGGCCAGTCTGAACATAGCAGTGGAAGCCTTACCCATGCGCTTGTTGATTTCTGCATCTAGAGACAGGTTACTGGTGATAGTTGAGCCTAGGTAGGTGAACTCTTGAACCACTTCCAGAGCGTGGTCGCCAATATTGATGGATGGAGCGTTTCTGACATCCTGCCCCATGATGTTCGTTTTCTTGAGGCTGATGGTTAGGCCAAATTCATTGCAGGCAGACGCAAACCTGTCGATGAGACTCTGCAGGCATTCTTCAGTGTGAGATGTTAAAGCAGCATCGTCAGCAAAGAGGAGTTCTCTGATGAGGACTTTCCGTACTTTGGACTTCGCTCTTAGACGGGCAAGGTTGAACAACCTGCCCCCTGATCTTGTGTGGAGGAAAATTCCTTCTTCAGAGGATTTGAACGCATGTGAAAGCAGCAGGGAGAAGAAATTCCCAAAAAGTGTGGGTGCGAGAACACAGCCCTGTTTCACACCACTCAGGATAGGAAAGGGCTCTGATGAGGAGCCACCATGTTGAATTGTGCCTTTCATATTGTCCATTATATATAATGGACAGTAATATCCCAGAGAGCAGGGACTGAATGTCCACCCATATATCATGGACAGTAATATCCCAGAGAGCAGGGACTGAATGTCCACCCGGATATAATGGACAGTAATATCCCAGAGAGCAGGGACTGAATGTCCACCCGGATATAATGGACAGTAATATCCCAGAGAGCAGGGACTGAATGTCCACCCGTATATAATGGACAGTAATATCCCAGAGAACAGGGACTGAATGTCCACCCATATATCATGGTCAGTAATATCCCAGAGAGCAGGACTGAATGTCCACCCATATATCATGGACAGTAATATCCCAGAGAGCAGGGACTGAATGTCCACCCGGATATAATGGACAGTAATATCCCAGAGAGCAGGGACTGAATGTCCACCCATATATAATGGACAGTAATATCCCAGAGAGCAGGGACTGAATGTCCACCCGGATATAATGGACAGTAATATCCCAGAGAGCAGGGACTGAATGTCCACCCGTATATAATGGACAGTAATATCCCAGAGAGCAGGGACTGAATGTCCACCCATATATCATGGTCAGTAATATCCCAGAGAGCAGGACTGAATGTCCACCCATATATCATGGACAGTAATATCCCAGAGAGCAGGGACTGAATGTCCACCCGGATATAATGGACAGTAATATCCCAGAGAGCAGGGACTGAATGTCCACCCATATATAATGGACAGTAATATCCCAGAGAGCAGGGACCGAATGTCCACCCGTATATAATGGACAGTAATATCCCAGAGAGCAGGGACTGAATGTCCACCCGGATATAATGGACAGTAATATCCCAGAGAGCAGGGACTGAATGTCCACCCGTATATAATGGACAGTAATATCCCAGAGAGCAGGGACTGAATGTCCACCCATATATAATGGACAGTAATATCCCAGAGAGCAGGGACTGAATGTCCACCCGTATATAATGGACAGTAATATCCCAGAGAGCAGGGACTGAATGTCCACCCGTATATAATGGACAGTAATATCCCAGAGAGCAGGGACTGAATGTCCACCCGTATATAATGGACAGTAATATCCCAGAGAGCAGGGACTGAATGTCCACCCGTATATAATGGACAGTAATATCCCAGAGAGCAGGGACTGAATGTCCACCCATATATAATGGACAGTAATATCCCAGAGAGCAGGGACTGAATGTCCACCCGTATATAATGGACAGTAATATCCCAGAGAGCAGGGACTGAATGTCCACCCGTATATAATGGACAGTAATATCCCAGAGAGCAGGGACTGAATGTCCACCCGTATATAATGGACAGTAATATCCCAGAGAGCAGGGACTGAATGTCCACCCGTATATAATGGACAGTAATATCCCAGAGAGCAGGGACTGAATGTCCACCCATATATCATGGACAGTAATATCCCAGAGAGCAGGGACTGAATGTCCACCCGGATATAATGGACAGTAATATCCCAGAGAGCAGGGACTGAATGTCCACCCATATATAATGGACAGTAATATCCCAGAGAGCAGGGACTGAATGTCTACCCGGATATAATGGACAGTAATATCCCAGAGAGCAGGGACTGAATGTCCACCTGTATATAATGGACAGTAATATCCCAGAGAGCAGGGACTGAATGTCCACCCATATATCATGGACAGTAATATCCCAGAGAGCAGGGACTGAATGTCCACCCATATATCATGGACAGTAATATCCCAGAGAGCAGGGACTGAATGTCTACCCGGATATAATAGACAGTAATATCCCAGAGAGCAGGGACTGAATGTCCACCTGTATATAATGGACAGTAATATCCCAGAGAGCAGGGACTGAATGTCCACCCATATATCATGGACAGTAATATCCCAGAGAGCAGGGACTGAATGTCCACCCATATATCATGGACAGTAATATCCCAGAGAGCAGGGACTGAATGTCTACCCGGATATAATGGACAGTAATATCCCAGAGAGCAGGGACTGAATGTCCACCCATATATCATGGACAGTAATATCCCAGAGAGCAGGGACTGAATGTCTACCCGGATATAATGGACAGTAATATCCCAGAGAGCAGGGACTGAATGTCCACCTGTATATAATGGACAGTAATATCCCAGAGAGCAGGGACCGAATGTCCACCCATATATAATGGACAGTAATATCCCAGAGAGCAGGGACTGAATGTCCACCCGGATATAATGGACAGTAATATCCCAGAGAGCAGGGACCGAATGTCCACCCATATATAATGGACAGTAATATCCCAGAGAGCAGGGACTGAATGTCCACCCGGATATAATGGACAGTAATATCCCAGAGAGCAGGGACTGAATGTCCATCCATATATAATGGACAGTAATATCCCAGAGAGCAGGGACTGAATGTCCACCCGGATATAATGGACAGTAATATCCCAGAGAGCAGGGACTGAATGTCCATTCATATATAATGGACAGTAATATCCCAGAGAGCAGGGACTGAATGTCCACCCGGATATAATGGACAGTAATATCCCAGAGAGCAGGGACTGAATGTCCACCCGTATATAATGGACAGTAATATCCCAGAGAGCAGGGACTGAATGTCCACCCGTATATAGTGGACAGTAATATCCCAGAGAGCAGGGACTGAATGTCCACCCGTATATAATGGACAGTAATATCCCAGAGAGCAGGGACTGAATGTCCACCCGGATATAATGGACAGTAATATCCCAGAGAGCAGGGACTGAATGTCCACCCGTATATAATGGACAGTAATATCCCAGAGAGCAGGGACTGAATGTCCACCCGTATATAATGGACAGTAATATCCCAGAGAGCAGGGACTGAATGTCCACCCGGATATAATGGACAGTAATATCCCAGAGACCAGGGACTGAATGTCCACCCGGATATAATGGACAGTAATATCCCAGAGAGCAGGGACTGAATGTCCACCCGTATATAATGGACAGTAATATCCCAGAGAGCAGGGACTGAATGTCCACCCGGATATAATGGACAGTAATATCCCAGAGAGCAGGGACTGAATGTCCACCCGTATATAATGGACAGTAATATCCCAGAGAGCAGGGACTGAATGTCCACCCGTATGTAATGGACAGTAATATCCCAGAGAGCAGGGACTGAATGTCCACCCGTATATAATGGACAGTAATATCCCAGAGAGCAGGGACTGAATGTCCACCCGTATATAATGGACAGTAATATCCCAGAGAGCAGGGACTGAATGTCCACCCGTATATAATGGACAGTAATATCCCAGAGAGCAGGGACTGAATGTCCACCCGTATATAATGGACAGTAATATCCCAGAGAGCAGGGACTGAATGTCCACCCGTATGTAATGGACAGTAATATCCCAGAGAGCAGGGACTGAATGTCCACCCGTATATAATGGACAGTAATATCCCAGAGAGCAGGGACTGAATGTCCACCCGTATATAATGGACAGTAATATCCCAGAGAGCAGGGACTGAATGTCCACCCGTATATAATGGACAGTAATATCCCAGAGAGCAGGGACTGCATGTCCACCCGTATATAATGGACAGTAATATCCCAGAGAGCAGGGACTGAATGTCCACCCGTATATAATGGACAGTAATATCCCAGAGAGCAGGGACTGAATGTCCACCCGTATATAATGGACAGTAATATCCCAGAGAGCAGGGACTGAATGTCCATCCATATATGATGGACAGTAATATCCCAGAGAGCAGGGACTGAATGTCCACCCGGATATAATGGACAGTAATATCCCAGAGAGCAGGGACTGAATGTCCACCCGGATATAATGGACAGTAATATCCCAGAGAGCAGGGACTGAATGTCCATCCATATATAATGGACAGTAATATCCCAGAGAGCAGGGACTGAATGTCCATCCATATATAATGGACAGTAATATCCCAGAGAGCAGGGACTGAATGTCCACCCGTATATAATGGACAGTAATATCCCAGAGAGCAGGGACTGAATGTCCACCCGTATATAATGGACAGTAATATCCCAGAGAGCAGGGACTGAATGTCCATCCATATATAATGGACAGTAATATCCCAGAGAGCAGGGACTGAATGTCCACCCGTATATAATGGACAGTAATATCCCAGAGAGCAGGGACTGAATGTCCACCCGTATATAATGGACAGTAATATCCCAGAGAGCAGGGACTGAATGTCCACCCGGATATAATGGACAGTAATATCCCAGAGAGCAGGGACTGAATGTCCACCCGTATATAATGGACAGTAATATCCCAGAGAGCAGGGACTGAATGTCCACCCATAAATATTGGACAGTCATATCCCAGAGAGCAGGGACTGAATGTCCACCCATATATAATGGACAGTCATATCCCAGAGAGCAGGGACTGAATGTCCACCCATATATAATGGACAGTCATATCCCAGAGAGCAGGGACTGAATGTCCACCCATATATAATGGACAGTAATATCCCAGAGAGCAGGGACTGAATGTCCACCCATATATAATGGACAGTCATATCCCAGAGAGCAGGGACTGAATGTCCACCCATATATATTGGACAGTAATATCCCAGAGAGCAGGGACTGAATGTCCACCCGTATATAATGGACAGTAATATCCCAGAGAGCAGGGACTGAATGTCCACCCGTATATAATGGACAGTAATATCCCAGAGAGCAGGGACTGAATGTCCACCCATATATAATGGACAGTAATATCCCAGAGAGCAGGGACTGAATGTCCACCCGTATATAATGGACAGTAATATCCCAGAGAGCAGGGACTGAATGTCCACCCGTATATAATGGACAGTAATATCCCAGAGAGCAGGGACTGAATGTCCACCCGTATATAATGGACAGTAATATCCCAGAGAGCAGGGACTGAATGTCCACCCGTATATAATGGACAGTAATATCCCAGAGAGCAGGGACTGAATGTCCACCCGTATATAATGGACAGTAATATCCCAGAGAGCAGGGACTGAATGTCCACCCGGATATAATGGACAGTAATATCCCAGAGAGCAGGGACTGAATGTCCACCCGTATATAATGGACAGTAATATCCCAGAGAGCAGGGACTGAATGTCCAGCCATATATAATGGAGAGTATTATCTCAGAGAGCAGCGACTGAACGTCCACCCTTATGTAATGGACAGTAATATCCCAGAGAGCAGGGACTGAATGTCCATCCATAAATATTGGACAGTAATATCCCAGAGAGTGGGGACTGAATGTCCACCCATATATAATGGACAGTAATATCCCAGAGAGCAGGGACTGAATGTCCAGCCATATATAATGGAGAGTATTATCTCAGAGAGCAGGGACTGAACGTGCACCCGTATATAATGGACAGTAATATCCCAGAGAGCAGAGACTGAATGTCCACCCATAAATAGTGGACAGTAATATCCTAGAGAGTGCTTCAGCTCATCTGCTGCTGAAAAGCTCCTTCGTGCCTTTGTTACGCCTAGGCTTGACTATTCCAACACAGTCCTGGCCTGCCTATCACTTAAATGTGACGTCATGCAAGCCTCTGCTGCCTATGTACACAGAGGAGGAAGAAGTTAATAACAGCCATCCTGTGTCCTTACTTGCCCCAGGTCCCATTCAGCCCATTACCCCTGTACTCACTGACTTGCATTGGTTCCCAGTTAAGCAGCACCTTGATTGTAAAATTGTCACGCTTGTTTTAATGTCCTCCCATGGCCTCACCCACCCCCAATCTCTGTCATCTCCCCCAGCCCCACTGCTCTGAGATATCTGCGTTCATCTAATTCTGGCCTTTTTTGCATCTCTGATTTTAATCACTCTGCCGTTGGAATTGCTTGGTGTCTGGAAGCAGCGATGCCTTTCACTTTGGATGCGGGTTGAATTTACCTGCTAGCTATTGGAAGGGCCCTTATGCAGAGGTTGCCCCAGCCTCTGTTACCTTTCTTGTGGTTGTTTTGAGTTTCTTGCTGCTCCACTTTGCGTAGAGTGCCAACTAGCCTTGAAGGATTTTTAGGAAGACTCCTGCCTTCTAGGCTGAATTTGATGTGTTTCCAGACTCCTGTCAACCTTTGGTGCAGATCTGATAAATTGTTAGGAAGGGGAATGAATAGGATTGTGCAGGATACCAAGTTCCAAGTCACAATTCCTGGGAGCTGGCCTGCTCAGTCATAGTGACAGAAATTGAGAAGGCCAGGGTCTCTGTGCTTATGGAACTGCAAGTATTTGACATGGTCACACATTCTTGCCTTCTAGAGGAAGCTGGTGATGCACCTGTGTCAGGGTTTCATACTTGTTGTATTTTCTCTAAATTTTGGAAGACTTGACAGTCAGTATCGTTTGATAAGCTCTATATTTCATTCATCTGAGGCACAGTAATGAGATTATTAGTCCTGTCTGAAATGAGTGTGTGTTCTCAAGAAGCACTTTGCTCAGTGGTAAATGTTATCTCGCAGAATTGCTGTTGCGTGTCTGATGGTGCATATGTTTCTCAATGTTTAACTCTTTTCTTTTCCTAGGTTAGGATGGCTCCTTAGTTGGCTGCCTACTTGGTGTCCTACATCTTTGTCCCTTCTAAAGGATGCTGAAAATAAGATGCTGCAGGGTAAGGAGAGATTGTTTAACTCTCCTGAATATTGAATTTTCTTTATAGTTTTTGCTCAGTCCTGGATTTGCATCACAGAAGATCTAAAATATAAAAGTGCAACTGCATATATACAGAGTGCTGGTCAGGCCTCATTTGGCCATCCTACCATAGGATGGATATACTGGCAGAGCAAGATGGTTGAGAATCCATTCACCAGATTGATACTTGGAACAAAGGGTCTGAGCGGGCTGGATAAACTTGGGGTCATTCCCTGCAGGGGAGGATGTTAAGACTGATGTGATTGAGGTGTTCAAAAAACATTTGATGCAATAGATGGGAAATGACTCCACTCTCCACTTGGGGAATCCACAAGCAGGTGACAGAATGTTAGGATTTGAGATAAGCTGGTGAACAATTAATCTGGGAAGACTTCTTCCACATTGCCCCAGAAAGTCATCAATCCAGGATTAATTGAGGTATATCAAAGGGAGATAGATACTTATTTGGAAAGTAAGGGAGAAGAGAGTGGAATTGTATTTAAAAAGATAGACATGCTATAGGTAACAGAATGGTGGAGTAGGCTCGATGGGCCTAATGGCCCACTTCTATGTTTTTGTGATACGTCTCGATTGAGAGGAGAGTTATATGGGAGAGACCACCAATATTAAAATTAATGCGATGTTCATCATTTGGGCTGACAATAGACAGATATAAGTTTGATAAGTGCAGAATTGAAGCAAATAGTCTTCCGTATATAATGGTTACTGTAGAGTCATAGAGAGATACCGCACCAAAACAGGCCCTTTGGCCCACCAAGTCCGCGCCGACCATCAACATTTATACTAATCCTACGTTACTCCCATTTTCCCTCTCACATCCCCACCTTCCCTCAATTCTCCTCCCACCTACCTACACTAGGGGCAATTTTTACAATGGCCAAGTTACCTATCAACCTGCAAGTCTTTGGCATGTGGGAGGAAACCGGACCACCCGGAGGAAACCTATGCAGTCACAGGGAGAACTTGCAAACTCCGCACAGGCAGTACTCAGAACCGAACCCGGGTTGCTGGAGCTGTGAGGCTGCGGTGCAAACCACTGTGCTGCCCTGATACATCAATGGAAATGTCATCGGTGCAGACTAACTGGCAATGGTTAAGTGGTGGAGATAGGGAATGGATAGTTATATTGACGTTTTGCTGGCTTAGTCTTGTTTGCTCCCTCTCATGTTGTGGAGTTTCACCTAGAGCAAGAGTACAAGTACATTGTCTTGGTTGAGGAATTGTCTTTGCCGCATACAGTTCTGCCTACACTAAAAACTGTACTTAAGGACCTTTTATTCAGAAAGGGGAGGGGAGAAGGATGAGGACCAATTGTTTTGTGGCAGCTAAACCTCAAAAGTTATTTCCAAATACATACATACGAACAAGGATTTGGAGTAGGCCACTTGGCCCCTCGAGCCAGCTCCGCCATTCAATAAGATCATGGTTGAACTGATTGTAACCTTGACTCCACATTCCCGCCTGCTCCCGATAACTTTTCATCCCCTTGCTTATCAAGAATCTATCTACCTCTGCCTTAAAAATATTCAAAGACTTTGCTTCCACTTCCTGTTGAGGAAGGGAATTTCAAAGACTCTCAACCCTCAGAGAAAAAATTTCACCTCATCTCTGTCTTAAATGGGCGACCCCTTATTTTTAAACAGTGACCTCTAGTTCCAGATTCTCCCACAAGAGGAAACATCCTTTCCACATCCACCCTGTCAAGACCCCTCAGGATCTTATATGTTTCAATCAAGTCGCCTCTTACTCTTGTAAATTCCAGCGTATACAAGCCTAGCCTGTTCAGCCTTTCCTCTTAAGACAGCCCGTCCATTCCAGGTATTAGTCCAGTAAACCTTCTCTGAACTGCTTCCAATGCATTTACGTCCTTCCTTAAATAAGGAGACCAGTACTGTACACAGTACTCCAGATGTGGTCTCACCAATGCCCTGTGTAATTGAAGCATAATCTCCCTACTTTTGATTTCGATTCCCCTTGCAATAAATGATAACATTCTAATAGATTTCCTAATTACTTACTGCACATTTAGCAAGTACTTGCAGTACCCTGAATACTAACCTTTTGCGATTCATGCACTAGGACTCCCAGATCCCTCTGCATCTCAGAACTCTGCAATCTCTCACCATTTAGATAATATACTTTTCTGTTCTTGCCAAAAAGGACAATTTCACATTTTCCCACATTATACTCCATTTGCCAGATCTTTGTCCACTCACTTAACATATCTATATACCTTTGTAGCCTCCTTATGTCCTCTTCACAACTTACTTTCCTACCTATCTTTGTGTCATCAGCAAATTTAGCAACCATACCTTCAGTCCCTTCATCTAAGTCATTTATATAAATTGTAAAAAGTTGAGGCCCCAGCACTGATGACTACGGCACACCACTCGTTACATCTTGCCAACCAGAAAATGACCCATGTTTGACATCCAAACATTGTCATTGCACTGTCGCCTATTGAGTAGAATGGGAATATATTCTCCAGTGTTTCGAAGAATGAGAGGTGATCTCATGGAAAAATATAAAATTCTTAGAAGGCGTGACAGAGTAGATGCAGAGAGGCCATTTCCCCTGGCTGGAGAGTCTAGAAGTAGGGGGCAGTGTCTCAGGATAAGGGGACAACCATTTAGGACTGAGATGAGGAAAAATGTCTTCACTCAGAGGGTTGTGAATCTTTGGAATTTTCCACCCAGTGGGCTGTGGATGCTCAGTTGTTGAGTTTCTTTAAGACTGAGATCGATATATTCTTGGGCACTTAGGGAATCAAGGGATTTGGGATAGGACAGTAAAGTAGGGTTGAGGTAGAAGATCAGCCATGATCTTATTGAATGGCGGAGCAGGCTCAAGGGGCTGTGGGGCCTACTCCTGCTGCCTCTGAAGTTGTAGGCTCCAGTGCAGTTTTTGCCTTCGATATTACAAACTCCTTGGCTCACCAGAATTTTCCTTTGATAACTAGTCTAGTTTGTTTTATCTTCCTCTCACTCAATTTAAATCAGCTTTGAGAGTTTCAGATACATCTAGGATTCAGATGCAGGAAATTCCCTGCACGTGAATGAATTCAGTACTTTCCACACTAAAAAAAATAATGAAATGCCAAGGGCATGGCGCGATACACCCAGGGTACTTTCCAAAAACGATGGCTGCATATTGGATGCACTAGGTAAAATGTATCCATCAGCACATATTCAATCCATTGTCTGAACAACCCAGGCTGCAAAAGAGCTTTGGCCTTAATGGGTTTTGAGCCGACTAAATTAGATTTTTTTATTTATTCACAGGATGTGAGCATCACTGCTTAGGCAGCATTTATTGCCTGTCCCTAATTGCTTTTGACAAGGTGGTGGTGAGCTGTCTTCTTGAATCATTGCAGTCCATGTGGTGCAGGGAAACCCATACTGCTGTTAGGAAGGGAGTTCCAGGATTTTGACCCAACGATAGTGAAGGAACGGTGACTAAAAGGAGAACCTGGAAATGGTAGTGTTTTCGTGCACATGCTGCCCCTGTTCTTCTACATGGTAGAGGTCATGGGTTTGGAAGTGCTGTTGAAGTAGCCTTGATGAGTTGCTGCAGTGCATCTTGTAGATGGTACACACTGCTGCCAGTGTGGCAGTGGTGGAGTGAGAGAATGTTGAAGGTGGTGGATGAGGTGCCAATCAAGTGGGCTGCTTTGTCCTTGATGTTGTTGGGCTTCCTGAGTGCTGTTGGAGCTGCACTCATCCAGGCAAGTGGAAAGTATTCCATCATACTCCTGACTTGTACCTTATAGGTGGTGGGCAGGCTGCCGCTGAATTTCCAGCCTCTGACCTGCTCTTGCAGTCATGGTACTTATGTGGCTGGTCCAATTAAATTTCAGGTCCAGCTAAATCTTTAAATTTAAGTTGAACTGCTGATTCATCAGCCTAATGTGTTAAGTTCAGAAAGTGAAAAGAAATCACATCAAATTGATTTTAACTAATTTATATTTTGCAGGTGTCAGAAGTAACATTACGAAAGAATATGTTTCACTACCAAGTGGCAACAAAGTATGGACCCTAATATTCAGTCAGGATACTCATAACAAAACTCCACTTGTTCTGATTCATGGATTTGGAGGGGGAGTTGCACTTTGGACTTTGAACTTTGATGCACTTTGCCTACAACGCACTGTATATGCTTTTGACCTCGTGGGATTTGGTCAAAGTAGTAGGCCACATTTCAGCACTGATTCAGTACTGGCAGAAACACAGTTTGTGGAGTCTATAGAGGAATGGAGGGCAAAGGTGGGAATGGAGAAAATGATTTTATTGGGACATAACCTTGGAGGCTATTTGGCTGCATCCTACACAATTAAATATCCAGAAAGGTAAGTAGAACACATTTTGTAGAAGTAACACTTCTGAAGACTTAGCAGGAAGAGGCAAATTTGGTTTCAGTAAGTAGTTTTGATAAATCATTAGTTGCTAGTTATTGCCACCACTCCAAAGGTTGATGTATATTTTCTGCCCATGATTGCCACTAATCAAAAACAAGTTACTTCTGCCAAGAGAATGGGATGTACATTCCCCTGCAGTCTCTTGTCAGTTTACAGCAGACTCTCCTGCAGTCTCAGTACAGTTTACAGCAGACTCTCCTGCAGTCTCGGTCAGTGGACATCAGATACTCCTGCAGTCTCAGTCAGTTTACAGCAGACTCTTCTGCAGTCTCAGTACAGTTTACAGCAGTCTCGGTCAGTTTACAGCAGACTCACCTGCAGTCTCAATCAGTTTACAGCAGACTCACCTGCAGTCTCGGTCAGTGGACAGCAGACTCTCCTGCAGTCTCGGTCAGTGGACATCAGATACTCCTGCAGTCTCAGTCAGTTTACAGCAGACTCTTCTGCAGTCTCAATACAGTTTACAGCAGTCTCGGTCAGTTTACAGCAGACTCACCTGCAGTCTCAATCAGTTTACAGCAGACTCACCTGCAATCTCGGTCAGTGGACAGCAGACTCTCCTGCAGTCTCGGTCAGTGGACAGCAGACTCCCCTGCAGTCTCGGTCAGTTTACAGCAGACGCTCCTGCTGTCTCGGTCAGTGGACAGCAGACTCTCCTGCAGTCTCGGTCAGTTTACAGCAGACTCTCCTGCTGTCTCGGTCAGTGGACAGCAGACTCACCTGCAGTCTCGGTCAGTGGACAGCAGACTCTCCTGCAGTCTCGGTCAGTTTACAGCAGACTCACCTGCAGTCTCGGTCAGTGGACAGCAGACTCTCCTGCAGTCTCGGTCAGTGGACAGCAGACTCTCCTGCTGTCTCGGTCAGCGGACAGCAGACTCACCTGTAGTCTCGGTCAGTGGACAGCAGATTCTCCTGCAGTCTCAGTCAGTTTACAGCAGACTCTCCTGCAGTCTCGGTCAGTTTCCAGCAGATTCTTCTGCAGTCTCGATCAGTGGACAGCAGACTCACCTGTAGTCTCGGTCAGTGGACAGCAGATTCTCCTGCAGTCTCCGTCAGTGGACAGCAGACTCTCCTGCAGTCTCAGTACAGTTTACAGCAGACTCGGTCAGTGGACAGCAGACTCTCCTCCAGTCTCAGTACAGTTTACAGCAGACTCGGTCAGTGGACAGCAGACTCTCCTCCAGTCTCAGTACAGTTTACAGCAGTCTCGGTCAGTGGACAGCAGACACTCCTGCAGTCTCGGTCAGTGGACAGCAGACTCTCCTGCAGTCTCAGTATAGTTTACAGCAGACTCGGTCAGTGGACAGCAGACTCTCCTGCAGTCTCAGTACAGTTTACAGCAGACTCGGTCAGTGGACAGCAGACTCTCCTGCAGTCTCGGTCAGTGGACAGCAGACTCGGTCAGTGGACAGCAGACTCTCCTGCAGTCTCAGTATAGTTTACAGCAGACTCGGTCAGTGGACAGCAGACTCTCCTGCAGTCTCAGTATAATTTACAGCAGACTCGGTCAGTGGACAGCAGACTCTTCTGCAGTCTCGGTCAGTGGACAGCAGACTCTTCTGCAGTCTCGGTCAGTGGACAGCAGACTCTTCTGCAGTCTCGGTCAGTGGACAGCAGACTCTTCTGCAGTCTCGGTCAGTGGACAGCAGACTCTTCTGCAGTCTCGGTCAGTGGACAGCAGACTCTTCTGCAGTCTCGGTCAGTGGACAGCAGACTCTTCTGCAGTCTCGGTCAGTGGACAGCAGACTCTTCTGCAGTCTCGGTCAGTGGACAGCAGACTCTTCTGCAGTCTCGGTCAGTGGACAGCAGACTCTTCTGCAGTCTCGGTCAGTGGACAGCAGACTCTTCTGCAGTCTCGGTCAGTGGACAGCAGACTCTTCTGCAGTCTCGGTCAGTGGACAGCAGACTCTTCTGCAGTCTCGGTCAGTGGACAGCAGACTCTTCTGCAGTCTCGGTCAGTGGACAGCAGACTCTTCTGCAGTCTCGGTCAGTGGACAGCAGACTCTTCTGCAGTCTCGGTCAGTGGACAGCAGACTCTCCTGCAGTCTCGGTCAGTGGACAGCAGACTCGGTCAGTGGACAGCAGACTCTTCTGCAGTCTCGGTCAGTGGACAGCAGACTCTTCTGCAGTCTCGGTCCGTGGACAGCAGACTCTCCTGCAGTCTCAGTACAGTTTACAGCAGACTCTCCTGCAGTCTGGGTCAGTGGACAGCAGACTCTCCTGCAGTCTTGGTCAGTGGACAGCAGACTCTCCTGCAGTCTTGGTCAGTGGACAGCAGACTCTCCTGCAGTCTGGGTCAGTGGACAGCAGACTCTCCTGCAGTCTGGGTCAGTGGACAGCAGACTCTCCTGCAGTCTGGGTCAGTGGACAGCAGACTCTCCTGCAGTCTTGGTCAGTGGACAGCAGACTCTCCTGCAGTCTGGGTCAGTGGACAGCAGACTGTCCTGCAGTCTGGGTCAGTGGACAGCAGACTGTCCTGCAGTCTGGGTCAGTGGACAGCGGACTCTCCTGCAGTCTGGGTCAGTGGACAGCGGACTCTCCTGCAGTCTGGGTCAGTGGACAGCGGACTCTCCTGCAGTCTGGGTCAGTGGACAGCGGACTCTCCTGCAGTCTGGGTCAGTGGACAGCAGACTCTCCTGCAGTCTGGGTCAGTGGACAGCAGACTCTCCTGCAGTCTGGGTCAGTGGACAGCAGACTCTCCTGCAGTCTGGGTCAGTGGACAGCAGACTCTCCTGCAGTCTGGGTCAGTGGACAGCAGACTCTCCTGCAGTCTGGGTCAGTGGACAGCAGACTCTCCTGCAGTCTGGGTCAGTGGACAGCAGACTCTCCTGCAGTCTGGGTCAGTGGACAGCAGACTCACCTGCAGTCTGGGTCAGTGGACAGCAGACTCTCCTTCAGTCTGGGTCAGTGGACAGCAGACTCTCCTGCAGTCTGGGTCAGTGGACAGCAGACTCTCCTGCAGTCTGGGTCAGTGGACAGCAGACTCTCCTGCAGTCTGGGTCAGTGGACAGCAGACTCTCCTGCAGTCTGGGTCAGTGGACAGCAGACCCTCCTGCAGTCTGGGTCAGTGGACAGCAGACCCTCCTGCAGTCTGGGTCAGTGGACAGCAGACCGTCCTGCAGTCTCAGTCAGTGGACAGCAGAGTCTCCTGCAGTCTTAGCTGGTTTACAGCAGACTGTCCTGCAGTCTCGGTCAGTGGACAGCAGACTGTCCTGCAGTCTCGGTCAGTGGACAGCAGACTCTCTGCAGTCTCGGTCAGTGGACAGCAGACTCTCTGCAGTCTCGGTCAGTGGACAGCAGACTCTCTGCAGTCTCGGTCAGTGGACAGCAGACTCTCTGCAGTCTCGGTCAGTGGACAGCAGACTCTCTGCAGTCTCGGTCAGTGGACAGCAGACTCTCTGCAGTCTCGGTCAGTGGACAGCAGACTCTCTGCAGTCTCGGTCAGTGGACAGCAGACTCTCTGCAGTCTCGGTCAGTGGACAGCAGACTCTCTGCAGTCTCGGTCAGTGGACAGCAGACTCTCTGCAGTCTCGGTCAGTGGACAGCAGACTCTCTGCAGTCTCGGTCAGTGGACAGCAGACTCTCTGCAGTCTCGGTCAGTGGACAGCAGACTCTCTGCAGTCTCGGTCAGTGGACAGCAGACTCTCTGCAGTCTCGGTCAGTGGACAGCAGACTCTCTGCAGTCTCGGTCAGTGGACAGCAGACTCTCTGCAGTCTCGGTCAGTGGACAGCAGACTCTCTGCAGTCTCGGTCAGTGGACAGCAGACTCTCTGCAGTCTCGGTCAGTGGACAGCAGACTCTCTGCAGTCTCGGTCAGTGGACAGCAGACTCTCTGCAGTCTCGGTCAGTGGACAGCAGACTCTCTGCAGTCTCGGTCAGTGGACAGCAGACTCTCTGCAGTCTCGGTCAGTGGACAGCAGACTCTCTGCAGTCTCGGTCAGTGGACAGCAGACTCTGCAGTCTCGGTCAGTGGACAGCAGACTCTCTGCAGTCTCGGTCAGTGGACAGCAGACTCTCTGCAGTCTCGGTCAGTGGACAGCAGACTCTCTGCAGTCTCGGTCAGTGGACAGCAGACTCTCTGCAGTCTCGGTCAGTGGACAGCAGACTCTCTGCAGTCTCGGTCAGTGGACAGCAGACTCTCTGCAGTCTCGGTCAGTGGACAGCAGACTCTCTGCAGTCTCGGTCAGTGGACAGCAGACTCTCTGCAGTCTCGGTCAGTGGACAGCAGACTCTCTGCAGTCTCGGTCAGTGGACAGCAGACTCTCTGCAGTCTCGGTCAGTGGACAGCAGACTCTCTGCAGTCTCGGTCAGTGGACAGCAGACTCTCTGCAGTCTCGGTCAGTGGACAGCAGACTCTCTGCAGTCTCGGTCAGTGGACAGCAGACTCTCTGCAGTCTCGGTCAGTGGACAGCAGACTCTCTGCAGTCTCGGTCAGTGGACAGCAGACTCTCTGCAGTCTCGGTCAGTGGACAGCAGACTCTCTGCAGTCTCGGTCAGTGGACAGCAGACTCTCTGCAGTCTCGGTCAGTGGACAGCAGACTCTCTGCAGTCTCGGTCAGTGGACAGCAGACTCTCTGCAGTCTCGGTCAGTGGACAGCAGACTCTCTGCAGTCTCGGTCAGTGGACAGCAGACTCTCTGCAGTCTCGGTCAGTGGACAGCAGACTCTCTGCAGTCTCGGTCAGTGGACAGCAGACTCTCTGCAGTCTCGGTCAGTGGACAGCAGACTCTCTGCAGTCTCGGTCAGTGGACAGCAGACTCTCTGCAGTCTCGGTCAGTGGACAGCAGACTCTCTGCAGTCTCGGTCAGTGGACAGCAGACTCTCTGCAGTCTCGGTCAGTGGACAGCAGACTCTCTGCAGTCTCGGTCAGTGGACAGCAGACTCTCTGCAGTCTCGGTCAGTGGACAGCAGACTCTCTGCAGTCTCGGTCAGTGGACAGCAGACTCTCTGCAGTCTCGGTCAGTGGACAGCAGACTCTCTGCAGTCTCGGTCAGTGGACAGCAGACTCTCTGCAGTCTCGGTCAGTGGACAGCAGACTCTCTGCAGTCTCGGTCAGTGGACAGCAGACTCTCTGCAGTCTCGGTCAGTGGACAGCAGACTCTCTGCAGTCTCGGTCAGTGGACAGCAGACTCTCTGCAGTCTCGGTCAGTGGACAGCAGACTCTCTGCAGTCTCGGTCAGTGGACAGCAGACTCTCTGCAGTCTCGGTCAGTGGACAGCAGACTCTCTGCAGTCTCGGTCAGTGGACAGCAGACTCTCTGCAGTCTCGGTCAGTGGACAGCAGACTCTCTGCAGTCTCGGTCAGTGGACAGCAGACTCTCTGCAGTCTCGGTCAGTGGACAGCAGACTCTCTGCAGTCTCGGTCAGTGGACAGCAGACTCTCTGCAGTCTCGGTCAGTGGACAGCAGACTCTCTGCAGTCTCGGTCAGTGGACAGCAGACTCTCTGCAGTCTCGGTCAGTGGACAGCAGACTCTCTGCAGTCTCGGTCAGTGGACAGCAGACTCTCTGCAGTCTCGGTCAGTGGACAGCAGACTCTCTGCAGTCTCGGTCAGTGGACAGCAGACTCTCTGCAGTCTCGGTCAGTGGACAGCAGACTCTCTGCAGTCTCGGTCAGTGGACAGCAGACTCTCTGCAGTCTCGGTCAGTGGACAGCAGACTCTCTGCAGTCTCGGTCAGTGGACAGCAGACTCTCTGCAGTCTCGGTCAGTGGACAGCAGACTCTCTGCAGTCTCGGTCAGTGGACAGCAGACTCTCTGCAGTCTCGGTCAGTGGACAGCAGACTCTCTGCAGTCTCGGTCAGTGGACAGCAGACTCTCTGCAGTCTCGGTCAGTGGACAGCAGACTCTCTGCAGTCTCGGTCAGTGGACAGCAGACTCTCTGCAGTCTCGGTCAGTGGACAGCAGACTCTCTGCAGTCTCGGTCAGTGGACAGCAGACTCTCTGCAGTCTCGGTCAGTGGACAGCAGACTCTCTGCAGTCTCGGTCAGTGGACAGCAGACTCTCTGCAGTCTCGGTCAGTGGACAGCAGACTCTCTGCAGTCTCGGTCAGTGGACAGCAGACTGTCCTGCAGTCTGGGTCAGTGGACAGCAGACTCCCCTGCAGTCTGGGTCAGTGGACAGCAGACTCCCCTGCCGTCTCGGTCAGTGGACAGCAGACTCCCCTGCCGTCTCGGTCAGTGGACAGCAGACTCCCCTGCAGTCTCGGTCAGTGGACAGCAGACTCCCCTGCAGTCTCGGTCAGTGGACAGCAGACTCCCCTGCAGTCTCGGTCAGTGGACAGCAGACTCCCCTGCCGTCTCGGTCAGTGGACAGCAGACTCCCCTGCCGTCTCGGTCAGTGGACAGCAGACTCCCCTGCAGTCTCGGTCAGTGGACAGCAGACTCCCCTGCAGTCTCGGTCAGTGGACAGCAGACTCCCCTGCAGTCTCGGTCAGTGGACAGCAGACTCTCCTGCAGTCTTGGTCAGTGTTGTTCATGATAAGCCTTCAATGGTTATTATTCAGGTGCCAGTTTTTCCATCTCGTTGTGAAGCTCTATCACTGGCACCCTAGCTGTTGATTACCTGACAAACCTGTTCAAGAGTGCGAGGTGAACTTGGAACTGAGATTCAAAATAACAACCATCAACTGTGAGGGTTAGAAAAATGCATTAAAGATTTAAAAAAATCATTTTTCTTTAGCTGTTTTGTAAAGTTCAATGCTAAAAATGCTGCTGTTTAGGATGAGGGCTTTTCCCCATTTATTTCACAGAGCGGAGCTAATGTGAGGCTGGAGGGGAATATTTACAGGGTGCATCAATGCTGATATCATTATTGCTACAGTCTGTTAGCCAGGCCTGGACACACTGAATGATCAGTCGATCTGTTCAAGGTTCTGTTTGTTCCCAGCAAAAACATCCTGGGCAGTGAGCTTCAGGAGGAATTACAAATCCTTCTTCTTCTTTGGCCTCCTTGTCTTGAGAGAAAAGGGGTAAGCGCCTGGAGGTGGTCAGTGGTTTGTGAAGCAGCGCCTGGAGTCGCTATAAAGGCCAATTCTGGAGTGACAGACTCTTCCACAGGTGCTGCAGATAAAATTGGTTGTCGGGGCTGTTACACAGTTGGCTCTCCCCTTGCGCTTCTGTCATTTTTCCTGCCAACTGCTAAGTCTCTTTGACTCGCCACACTTTAGCCCCGCCTTTATGGCTGCCCGCCAGCTCTGGCGATCGCTGGCAACTGACTCCCACGACTTGTGATCAATGTCACAGGACTTCATGTCGCATTTGCAGACGTCTTTAAAGCAGAGACATGGACGACCGGTGGGTCTGATACCAGTGACGAGCTCGCTGTACAATGTGTCCTTGGGGATCCTGCCATCTTCCATGCGGCTCACAAGGCCAAGCCATCTCAGGCGCCACTGGCTCAGTAGGATGTATATGCTGGGGGTGTTGGCCGCCTCGAGGACTTCTGTGTTGGAGATACGGTCCTGCCACCTGATGCCAAGGATTCTCCGGAGGCAGCGAAGATGGAATGAATTGAGATGTCGCTCTTGGCTGACATACGTTGTCCAGGCCTCACTGCCGTAGAGCAAGGTACTGAGGACACAGGCTTGATACACTCGGACTTTTGTGTTCCGTGTCAGTGTGCCATTTTCCCACACCCTCTTGGCCAGTCTGGACATAGCAGTGGAAGCCTTTCCCATGCGCTTGTTGAATTCTGCATCGAGAGACTTTTCGTTGCTTTTTTTTGTGTGGGGGGAGGTGGAAGAGATGGAGAGCCGTTAATTCCCAACCTCGTGTTTTCCCAGATAGATTACAACTGTTGGCCATCCAACAGGTTACTGGTGATAGTCGAGCCTAGGTAGGTGAACCTTTGGACTACTTCCAGAGCATGGTCGCCAATATTGTTGGATGGAGCATTTCTGACGTCCTGTCCCATGATGTTCGTTTTCTTGAGGCTGATGGTTAGGCCAAATTCGTTGCAGGCAGCCGCAATCCTGTCGATGAGTCTCTGCAGACACTCTTCTGTGTGAGATGTTAATGCAGCATCGTCAGCAAAGAGGAGTTCCCTGATGAGGACTTTCCGTACTTTGGTCTTTGCTCTTAGATGGGCAAGGTTGAACAACCTGCCACCAGATCCTGGGTGGAGGAAAATTCCTTCTTCTGAAGACTTGAATGCATGTGAGAGCAGCAGGGAGAAGACGATCCCAAACAGTGTAGGTGCGAGAACACAGCCCTGTTTCACGCCACTCAGGATAGGAAAGGGGTCTGATGAGGCTTCGCTATGCTGAATTGTGCCTTTCATATTGTCATGGAGTGAGGTGATGATACTTAGTAGCTTTGATGGACATCGGATCTTTTCTAGTAGTCTGAAGAGACCACATCTGCTGACGAGGTCAAAGACTTTGGTGAGATCAATGAAAGCAACGTAGAGGAGCATCTGTTGTTCACGGCATTTCTCCTATAGCTGGCGAAGGGAGAACAGCATGTCAATGGTCAATCTCTCTGCTCGAAAGCCGCACTGTGCCTCAGGGTAGAGACGCTCAGCCAGCTTCTGGAGCCTGTTTAAAGCCACTCGAGCCAAGACTTTCCTCACTATGTTGAGCAGGGAGATTCCACGGTAGTTGTTGCAGTCACCGCGGTCACCCTTGTTCTTATAGAGGGTGATGATATTGGCATCACGCATGTCCTGTGGTACTGCTCACTCGTCTCAGCACAGGCAAAGCAGTTCATAGAGTGCTGAAAGTATAGCAGGCTTGGCACTCTTGATTATTCCAGGGGTAATGCCCTCCTTCCCAGGGGCTTCTCCGCTGGCTAGAGAATCAATGGCATCACAGTTCCGATTTTGTTGGCTGTACGTCCAGCTCGTCCATGACTAGCAGAGACTGGGCTGCATTGAGGGTGGTCTCAGTGACAACATTTTGCCTGGAGTACAGTTCTCGGTAGTGCTCCACCCAGCGGTTCATTTGCTTGTGTTGGTCAGTGATTGTGTCCCCTGATTTAGTTTTGAGGGGGGCGATCTTCTTGATGGTTGGCCCAAGAGCTCTCTTAATGCCGTCATACATTCCTGTGATGTTTCCGGTGTCAGAGGCCAGCTAAATATGACTGCATAGGTGTTGCCAGTCGTCATTTGTGCAGTGCCTGGCTGTTCTTTGTGCAGCACTTCTGGCTGCTTTAAGTGCTACGGATGTTAACTCGCTGGGGGCTTTCTTGTAGTCCAGCAGTGCAATGCGCTTAGCGGCTATGTCAGGTTCCAGCTCTTCATTATGAGATTGAAACCAGTCTACATTCCGCTTCACACGTTTGCCGTAGGTGGTCATTGCTGAGTCATAGATGGCGTCTCTGATGTGGGCCCACTTGGTCTCTGCATCCCCTGTAGGAGTGTTCTGATGGGCTTTTTCAAGTGAATTTAGAAACCTATGTAACAGCTGTGGATGAGGTATTCCGCTAGTGTTGATGCGCGGGTGGCCCTTCTGCTTGGAGTGATGCAGCTTCTTTGGTTTGAGTCTAACCTTGCTGCACTCCAGGGAGTGGTCGGTGTCGCAGTCCGCACTGTGGAAGCTGCGTGTGATTTGAACGCTGTTTAAAGAGGCTCGCCTCGTGACGATGAGGTCCAGCTGGTGCCAATGACGTGATCTTGGGTGCCTCCAAGAAACCTGGTGACAGGGTTTAGTATGAAAGAACGAGTTGGTGATGCAGAGGTTATGATAGGTACACAACTCCAGCAGTCTCTGTCCATTCTCATTCATCCTTCCATTGCCATAGCGCCCATAGCAGGAGGGCCATGAGTCATGGTCGGCCCCAACCCTGGCAGTAAAATCCCCCAGCAGGGACAGGTGTTCAGTATTGGGGATGCTACTAATGATATTATGGAGTTCCTCGAAATCCACTGTGAGAAATAAGGGGGAGAAACATATCTTGTATAATCATGGTAAATAACCACACAAAATGTAGCTTAGAGGATTGAGGAAGCGAGCATAACTTGCATATGAACTAAATCTTCCCATCCACCATGATCAAACAGAAAATTATAGTGTAAATAAGTGAGAATGAGAGGCTCGGGAGGGAAGAACAAATATACTTAATCTTAAGTTTTGTAAAGTTGTGGATAATTAGTATTACAAATATTAGTCCTACCTATCAGTGCATCTCTAGCAATGGCTTTTCTTTCTCTTTCTTTCTCTCTCTCTCACACACACCACCCCAGTGAGGTCCCCCAAGCTTCTATGCTTGGCCTCTTATTCATCCATTTGATGCCTCTCAGCGACAGCAGACACAGGTCCACGTGTACATTGATGATACCCAGCTCTACCTCTCCACCATCTCTCTTGACCCCCTTGACTGCTTCAGTACTGCCCAATTGCTTGTCTGGCATCAGATTCTGCAGGAGTCACAACTTCCTGCATCTGAACACTGGGAAGTTACAAGCTTTCATCTTTGGTCCCCACCATAAACTCTGCTCCCTCTCCATTCACTCCATCCCTCTCTTACTAACCATTCTTTAGAGGTGAAACTGACTAATTGCAGTCTTGATTCCTTGTTAACCCAGAGCTAAGCTTTAAATCCCACATTCTTCCAAACCCGCGGCCTCTACCAACTAGAAGGGCAGCAAATACATGGGCACACCACCACCTGCAAGTTCCCCTCCAAGTCACACACCATCCTGACTTGGAACTATATCGCCGTTCCTTCACTGTCGCTGGGTCAAAATCTTGGAACTCCCTTTCTAGCAGCACTGTGGGTGTACCTACCCCACATGAACTGCAGCGGTTCAAGAAGGCAGCTCACCACCACCTTCTCAAGGGCAATTAGGGATGGGCAATAAATGCTGGCCTGGCCAGTGACGCCCACATCCCATGAATGAATAAAAAAAAAAATCCTATCATTTCCAAGAGCACCAGCTTCTACCTCTACACCATTTCCCATTTGCACCCTTAAAATTAGAGGGAGGCCATTCAGGAGCAAAATTGGGAAGTACTTTTTCCACACAATGGTTGATAGAAATCTGGAATCTCACAATCCCAAAAGTCTGTGCTTGTGAAGGCAGTTGGAGCTTTCAAGACTGAAACAGATAGATTTTTGTTTGTTTAAGTCTGATGATACTTCATAATGGTGAAATGTCCATTGCATTCAAGTAACAGAATGTATCAGTGATCTCTGAACAGTGATCATTACTGCCCTAGTTGCACTGCAGGCAGCCAACAAAGATGTACTGATGAACGAGCACCAATGACGCATGAGCAAAAAGTACACGTCCAATCAGTTAAATGCTGGACAGCGTATCTTGAGCTGCTTTCAGCGCTCACCATCCTTTCCCACTGACCCCCTGCATATGCCCCTCGAAACGAAACTTCTAACATAATATACACAATGACAAATTTAACATTGAAGAAAGAAAAACCACGCTCTTGCTGGTTCTCCCAACCCGTCAGGGATTCACCCCAATCAAAGAAAATGACTGGGGAGGGTTAGTAAAGCCTAGCATTTGGCTGAGAGAGGTTCTGAGACTTTGGAGTGAGTTTTAATCGAACTCACCCAGGTGGGAAATCCATGGGATCAGGTGGAACGCTGATTTTACATCTGCCCAGTATTACTCATTGACTTGAATTGAGAGTAAAATCGGGTAGGGTATAAAACCAACATTGCACCCAATCCCGTCAGATTCTTGACTGGCCAGATAGGTTAAAATTGGCTCCAGGTCTCAAAAACCAATTCTTATACCATCAACAGAGCTTTCTCTCTCTTTTACTCTTTACTTTTATCCACCCTCTTTCCTTGTGCTTCTCGTCATTTCTCTGCCGCTTTCTCTGTTTCCCCCCCCAGTATCTCTGTTACGCCCTAACCTTTCTGTGTCTCTCTCACCGTTGTTTCTCTCCCCCTATCCCTCTTTCCTGGTTCTTTCTGATTTCTATTTCTCCCTGTCGTTTTTCTCTTTCTGCTTTTCAAAATTCCTACTCTGTTCCTGTTTCTGTGTCTCACCCAGCTCCTTGTATTTCTCACTTCCATTTCTATATGTTTCTCTCCCTTCTATGTTTCTCTCTCCCACTTCCTGTGTTTCTTCCTGAGCGCTGAGGTCAACTGTATCAAGCGCAACGAAACTGATATGTCATATAACAATGATATCACATTGAACTTATGGACATTACAGATTGCAGCCTCCACCCATTTACAACAATTTTTAGCCACGTTTTTCTATTCTGATAAAGATCTATATCTCTGAGTTCAACTTCAGATAATATAGCTGAATTGAAATTATCAGACAAAATTTATCTTTAATAATGGCTGAAATTATAAGTTTTTTTTGAAAATGTTAATTTTTATGTTCTTTAATTTCCTCATTCTTTTCTTCCTCTTTCTGTAGCTGTGGAATTACCTCTTCTGAATTTTCACACTACTACTATAGAGGCTTCAATGTCCTTAGATAGCTGTGGTTCAGTGGTAGCACTGTTGCCTCTGTCAGAAGAGTGTGGGTTCAAGTCCCACTCCAGAGATTGGAACACAAAATCCAGGCTGACACTCCAGTGCAGTACTGAGGGAGTGCTGCGCTGTCAGAAGTGCCGTCATTCAGATCAGATGTTAAACTGAGGCCCCGTCTGATCTCTCAGATGTTTTGAAGGAGAATAGTGGAATTCTCTCCAGTGCCCTGGCCAATATTTATCCCTCAACTAACATCACTATAAACAGATTATCTGGTCATGATCACATTGCTGTTTGTGGGAGCTTGCTGTCTACAAATAAGCTGCCGGATTAATCCTATATTACAACAGTAACTGCACTTCAAAAAATACTTCATTGACTGTAAAGAGCTTTGGGAATTCCTGAGGTTGTGACAGGCACTGTAGAAATGCAAGTCTTTTATCAGGAAAATCATTTTAGATACTTTAATTAAGATCAACTTTTAGAGTCATAGAGTTATACAGCACAGAAACAGGCCCTTCAGCCCAACGTGTCTGTGCCGACCACCAAGCACCCATCCAATCTAATCCCATTTTTCTGTACTTGGCCCGTAGCCTTGTATACTATGGCATTTCAAGTGCTCATCTAAATATTTCTTAAATGTTGTGAGGGTTCCTGCCTCCACCACCCCTTCAGGCAGTGTGTTCCAGATTTCAACCACCCTCTGGGTGAAAACATTTTCCTCAACTCCCCTCTAAACCTCCTGTCCCTTACCTTAAATCTATGCCCCCTGGTTATTGACCCCTCCACTAAGGGAAAAAGTTTCTTCCTATCTATCCCATCAATGCCCCTCATAATTTTGTATACCTCAATCAGGTCCCCCCTCAGCCTTCTCTGCTGTAAGGAAAACAACCCCAGCCTATCCAGTCTCCATAGCTGAAATGCTCCAGCCCAGGCAACATCCTGGTGAATCTACTCTGCACCCTCTCCAATACAATCACATCCTTCCTATAGTGTGGTGACCAGAACTGTACACGGTACTCCAGCTGTGGCTTAACCAGCCTTTTAAGTGGCTATCACAGAGACATATAACAGTGAATGCATTTGCTTTGTTCAGGGTAAAGCACCTCATTCTAGTTGAGCCATGGGGATTTCCAGAGCAACGTAACCACACAGAACAGGAGCGACCAATGCCGATCTGGATAAAAGCCCTGGGTGCAATCCTGAGCCCGTTCAACCCATTGGCGGGTCTTAGGTTGGCTGGGCCCTTTGGTAAGGACGAGTCAATATATTCTGTTTCAGTCAGAAGTATATTATACCAACAGATCCACTCTCAGTCATACACTAGTATTGGTGAACAGTGTTTCAGAAGAACTAGCACATGCAGCTGGACACGAGTAAATATGTTTTAACTTTCATAATAGAAATTATGCCTCACAATGTGTAGCTGAAATGAATGCTAAGCGTTTAGATTTCTATAATGGTAGAAACTGTCATGTATTTTACTTTAATAAAAGCAAAATACTGCGGATGCTGGAAATCTGAAACAAAAACAAGAAATGCTGGAGTTCCGAAGAAGGGTCACTGACCCGAAACGTTAACTCTGCTTCTCTTTCCACAGATGCTGCCAGACCTGCTGAGTGATTCCAGCATTTCTTGTTTTTGTTGTGTTGATGTATTTTACTTTGCTGTTTTCAGATTGTTTACCTGACAACCTAGAGATTTAGAAAAAAGTTTCAACCTATGAGGCCTGTTCCACTGATTCCATACGATCCTCCTTTCCAGGGATTCTACTCAACCCATTTTACCTCCTTGTGAAAAGTTATATTGGAATGGGAGGAGGCCATTCAGCCCTTGAGCCTGTTCCACCATTCACCAAGATCCTGGCTGATCTGTACCTCAACTTCATCTAACCGCCTTAAATCCCTATCCCTTGATACCTTTACCCAACAATAATCCATCAACCTCAATCCTGAAAATCTCAACTGTTGGCCAGCATCCACAGCCTTTTAGCTAAGATAGTTCCAGATTTTTACTACCCGTTTGTGTGAAGAAACCCTGAACGGTCTAGCTCTAATTTTAAGGTTATGCCCCCTTGTTTTAGATTCCTCCCACCAGAGGAAATAGTTTTCCTTTATTTACCCTATTGAATCCTTTTCCACTCCAGGCGCTGCTCCACAAACCACTGACCACCTCCAGGCGCTTATCCATTGTCTCCCGAGACAAGGAGGCCAAAGAAGAAGAAGAATCCTTTTTATAATTTTAAACTCCTCGATCAGATTACCGCTTAATCTTCTCTCTCAAGTAGAGTTTAGCCATGCTGCCCACACTACATGTAGCTTGTCAGGGTTTTAGTGCTCCTAGTATTTTATTTTATATTAGTTTTTTTCTTGCTTGTTTTATTGAGAACTGTTTGTTTTCTGCAGGTTTGTGTTTGGTAGTTTTTGTACCATTTGTTTGATACCTCTTAATTTTCTGTTGTAATTTTCATTGGTATGCCCTCTACCCGTTGTGATTCATTGCTCTTTCATGAGCGTGAGCCAATCAGGTGCAAGGATAACGCAACAATTTACATGTGTGACGTACGTTGGACAACTGCAGTGATGGGGACAGACACATGGCAGATATCAGACTGTTTTAGTAGATCTCCCTGGTGTTGCTTATGGGATATTGAAAAATGTGTAATCCATCCTCTGCTTGCCTGATGCATTCCTGAGCTGCGTTGAGGCCTCATCTGTCAACTGTAGCAGAGCTGCTGTGTCCCCAGCTGCCCAGGTTTTCTCATCCTGTGGATCCTCCTGCTCTTTGAGATCATAACTGCTTGCTTTTCTCCCTGCCATAACGTGTGTCTTTATGTCTGTGGGGATCCCTGGTGCCTGACCTACTGTCTTCCCCAAATCTCTCTCTCCATCCTTTTACTTATGGAAAAGGTGATTTGGGTGTTCCTGTGCCTGTAGCATGTGCCTCACTGTTTAATACATCCCCACACCCCTCCACAGCCTCTAACCAAGCAAAATGGTGTTTTGCCCACTTAGGTCCCACCCTTCCATGGTGGAATAGCATCAGGCCAGTGGCTGCTGTCTGCTATTGCTGACTCTGGCTTGCCCCTCGTCATCCTGGCACCTCTTTAATCCTGTGCCTCAGTTGCCTTGAGCAATCAGGCTATTGGCAGGGCACCAATTTCACCCCTTCAGTTACCAATTGTACTGTTGTTATTCAAAGGCTCTTACAATAAATACAGTTACACAAAGGAAAAGAACTTTTATTTATATGGCGTCTTTTGCAGCCTCCGGGTGTCCAGAAATGTTTCATCGCCTTTTTTAAGTGTAGTTGCTGTTTTTGTAGGCTAACGTGACAGCCCTAAGTCGCACGAATGACTAGTTAATCTGCTGTATGGGTGTCAGCCGAGGCTCAGCAGGTAGCACTCTCACCTCTGAGTCAGAAGGTTGGTGGGTTCAAGTCCCACTCCAGCGACCTGATCACAATAATCCAGGCTGACACTACAGTGCAGTGCTGAGTGAGAGCTGCATTGTCGGAGGCGCTGTCTTTTAGGTGAGATGTTAAACTGAAGCCCTGTCCACTCTCTCAGGTGGGTGTAAAAGATCCCGTGGGCACTATTTCGAAAAAGAGCAGGGGAGTCCGCCCGAGTGTCCTTGGGCCTCAACTGGTTTCAACTTACTTCATTTAGCTGTGAAAATGTAGAAACTGTACCTGGCAATGAAACTTATTTCAGTGATGAAATGTTACTTGCATTTATCACAGGTCCAATTTTGGTTCAGCGATTAAGGCCTGACTTCAAGCAAAAGTTCTCCTCGGTGTGCGAAGATGAAAATACTGTCACCGAGTACATTTATCACTGCAATGCACAAACTCCCAGGTAAGCACTGAACTGAGCTGTGCTGCTTTCTTAGTTCAATTTTTTCCCAGCATGATAGTTTCCCAGAGATTCCTGGCATATATTTTGAACTTAGAATCATAGAATGGTTACAGCACAGGAGTCCATTCGGCCCATCATGTCCGTAACACTGTTTGCATTCACCATTGTCACTCTTCAGAGACTCTCCTGGAGTCCACACATGCGCAGTTAAACATGGAAATCCAGAAGTTGCTGTCAGTGATTCTATGTTTTTCCACAGGTTGTGCTGTGAAGTCCCCACAGATGGCAATCATGTAGAAATCACTGAACTGACCAGAACTTCCCCTTTTACACGAATATCACCGTTAAAACCCCTGGAAAAGTTACTCCTTGTTAATGAGGTGTAATTGGGTTTTTAATGGTGTACTAAGACACAAGAATTGCTGAAGAACCGTTCTGGCCCTGGAAAACTAATTTCATATTTGTATTATGCCAATTTTTTTCATTGCTATAAAAAAAATTCTCAAGTTTTTTTTTACTTTGATATTTCAGCTTCTAATGTATATGTCTCAACCTTTATTTCACTCTCTGTAAAATTTATTTTACAAAATGAAGGATAATCAGTGTGTTTAACTTCCTGTTATGTTGTCTGCGAGAATACTTCAATCTGATTGGCTGTCCACCCTGCTTGGTGACATCACTGTTTCTGGTTATCTGGAGATCCCTTGACTCGGTGCCAGATTCAGATTAACGTTGAGAAAGGGAAAATCTATGCCACAGAGATTGCTAGATCTTTGTGGGCAGTGTTCTTCAAGCTCAGTTGCGATTGTCTTTGCTTTGCCACTGCCTGCAAAATTTTGGCAGCTGAAATTTGTTGTTCAGATCTCAAATAAGAAGACTATATCAAAGAGAAAATAGTGAAATTAAGTTTCAGTATCATTACAAGAGCAACTTAAGAAACTCAATCACTCTGATGTACTTTACTCAATTGGTTAAGTTTCAACAATTTTTTGTTCAAATACTGACTGAACTGTTAGAGCTCTCTCTGCATTAAATTGTTACATCTCAGAAGTGGGTTAAATCTGTAGAACTTGACACCCCATTCAAATTCCTCTTGATCACGCAATGGCTATTATAAAGTGCTGTAGAATTTGCAATCCACCCCAGCTGAATGGGGTTACGTAAGAGAATGGAAAGAAAATTGCAGGAGCACCCGAAAAAGTTTTCTATTTCCCTATATTTTTAGTGGTGAAATTGCTTTCAAGAACATGACCATACCTTATGGTTGGGCTAAACAACCAATGCTACTGAGGATTAATCAGATACAAGAGGACATCTCCATCACAGCAATTTATGGAGCACGCTCTTGCATAGATGGCTACTCCGGAAAACAGATCAAAGCGCTAAGACCAAAATCCTCAGTCAACATAATAGTAAGTAAATGGTACTGGATTTTCTTTCAAGATTTACACACGCTAGGGCCAGTTTGAGAGCTTGTTAGGCCTATGTGCACCAGTTCACCGAAGTTCAGACTGGAAAAGGGTATGGAGATGTGTGAAATTTGTAGTTGACATCCATTTTTTTGTAGTTTCCGGGGAGTGGGGTGGAGAGGGCAAGCACAGAAAGCTTCCACCTGTAACAGGCTTTCATAAAACAGTAAATTGTGGGAGCATCGTCCAGGACACCACTTTCCAATGTTCTTAACAATTAGACATCCAAGGATTGGGAAATAAATGGGAATTCATGTCCCGGTAGTTTTTTTAAGCCACCTCTGGCCCATTTGTCTTCATTTCTTTTGTTTTTTTGTGCAGAAACTTGGTTTGTTTGGCACTCCGCTAGGTGCAAGCCTTGCAAAATTACCATGTAGAAATTTTATGTCTCTTTGCTTGATTTCTTTAGGAGAAAGACTGACCTCTGTACCCTATTCTCTGATCTGTTCATCTCATCTCACCCTTCATGTACACACACAAGGATGCTGACTTCAGCCTGTCTGTTTTCAGAGACTTCACTCTTATGTACAAGTGATTAAAATCTGACTGAACTTCTTGAATTTTTTGAAGTCTCACTCTTGACTTATCTCACATAGAAGACTTTCTTCATAGACTAATCTGAGCTTTGCCAAATTCCTCGTGATTTCTTCTGACTTCTCCATCGTCTACTGTAACTTCTATATCTCTCTTGACCGTCTCTTTTTGGGGTGAGAAAACCAGTTTGTAAAATTTTACTTAATTTTACAAAGCAACATCCTTTATCCAAACTATTTGTTCAGGTAACCAAAGTGATCGATTTGTCGCGATAATTTGTTTTTTAAGTGTCATTCATTTGGACAGACGCATGTTAGAAACTTTTGATGGTCAAGTTTTAATCAGCCATCCAAGGACAGCCTGATTGTTTGATGTTTTACAATTTCTCTCTTAGACTTGTTAGACTATAATGAAGTACTTCAATTCTATCACCATACATAGTTTTCGTTACAAACTGCCTTCCTGAGGAATACTCTCATGTATACCTTATCTGTCTAAAATACATTGCCGCCTAGCGAAGCGACCTTAGCCATCTGAACATTTTAGTTCCAGTTACTAATTAGAATCATCTGCCAATTCTAAAAGTCCTTTTGTTTAAAACTCTGGTCTGAACTTCTCAAGTCTTGTTTTAACCCCAGTTGGTTTTCCCAGAGTGTGAATTAATACATTATTTTTAAGGACACATTTCTTGTTTGTACATGAGGTACATAAGAATATAAGTAATAGCCTGCTCCACCATTCAAAACGATCATGGCTGATCTGATCTTGGCCTCAACTCCACTTTCCCACCTGTTTGCCATTACCCTTGACTCCCCTGTAGTTCAGAAATCAGTCTCCCTCAGCCTTGAATATATTCAGTGTCTCAGCTGCCACAGCTCTTTAGGATAGAGAATTCCAAAGGTTCACGACCCTCAGAGAAAATTCCTCCTCAACTCTGACTTAAATGGGAAACCCCTTATTTTGAAACTGTGCCCCCTAGTTCTAGATTCCCCCATGAGGTGAAACATCCTCTCAGCATCTACCCTGTTAAGCCCCCTCAAAATTGTGTATGTTTCAATAAACTCACCTCTCATTCTTCTGAACTCCTGTGAGTTTAGGCCCAACTTGCTCAACCTTTCTTCATAAGAAAACACCTTCATCCCAGGATCCAACCTAGTGAAACTTCTCTAAACTGCCTCCAATGCAAGTATATCCCTCCTTAAATAAGGAAACCAAAACTGCATGCAGTACTCTAGGTGTGGTGTCACCAATGCCCTGTACAGCTGCAGCAAGACTTCCCCACTTCTAAACTCCATCTGCTTTGCAATAAAAGACAACATTCCATTTGTCTTCCTAATTACTTTCTCAACCTGCATGCTAACCTTTTGTGATTCTTCTAAGAGGATACCCAGATCCCTCTGTATCGCAGTCTCTCTATTTAAATCATATTTTGCCTTACTATTCTTCCTATCAAAGTGAATAACCTCACATTTTCTCACATTATACTCCATCTGCCACCCTCTCTACATCCCTTTGCAGACTCTTTGCGTCCTCCTCACAACTTGCTTTCCTACCTATCTTTGTATCTTCAGCAAATTTGGCTACAATACACTCGGTCCCGTCATTAAAGCCATTAATATAGATTCTAAATGGTTGAGGCCCCATCACTGATCCCTGTGCACTCCACTAATTTCACTTTGCCAACCCGAAAGTGACCCGTTGATCCTGACTCTTTCCTGTTAGTTAGGCAATCCTCTATCCATACTAATATATCACCCCCAATACCGTGAGCTCTTATCTTGTGCAGTAACCTTTTATGTGGTACTTTATCAAATGCCTTTTGGAAATCCGAATACATTACATCTACAGGTTCCCCATTATCCACCCTGCTCGTTGCATGCTCAAAGAGCTCTAGTAAATTTGTCAAACACTATTTTTTTTCACAAACTGTGTTGATTCTGCTTGATTGTGTAATGATTTTCTAAATGTCCTGCCACTGCTTCCTTAATAATGAATTCTAGCATTTTCACAGTGACAGATGTTAGAATAACTGGCCTATAGTTTCCTGCTTTCTGTCTCCTTTCTTGAGTAAAGGTGTTACATTTGTAGTATTGCAATCCACTGGGACCTTTCCAGGATCTAGAGAATTTTGGACAATTACAACGAATGCATCTACTATCTCTGCAGCCACTTCTTTTAAGACTCGAGGATGCAGGCCATCACGTCCAGGGGTCTTATCAGCCTTTAGTCCCATTAGTTTTCCTAGTACTTTTTCTCCAGTGATGGTGATGGTTTTAAATTCCTCCCTGCTTTTGCCATAATCAATATCTGAAGTACACTATTTGAATCTGAGATGTTTTTAGATCTTTTCAAACTACTTTACTGTAGTTCATTTCAGATTTTGTATTTTAAATCACTCCCTTGGGCAAACCCCAATTTACCATATGTTTATGAGCATCCATTCTTAGCTTGTGATACAGGTAAGCTTTTGGTAATGTGTCTAGGAAACTATTAGCAAACCAAGCCTAGTAATTGCTCTTAGCTAGCAGACATCCTGTGCATTAGATCTCACTGCAGTCTTTGAGAGTGATTGAGCATCACCTCAGACCATAGGTTAAGTTTACAACACTAAGTGAATTTATTTTAAAATAAGTAATAATCATAAAATATAGTTAGACACTTACAATAAACATTCTTCTATCTGACTCCTTGAGTGAACGAAATAATGAAATGGCTGCAGCTCTAAACTAAACTCTGTAAATCACTTTTAAAGAATTATGTGTTTCTTTTCATTGAATTTCTTACACTATATCAGCTGTAGCTCAGGCGTAGCACTCTCTCCTCTTGAGTCAGAAGATTGTGGGTTCAAGTCCCACTCCAGGGACTTGAGCATAAGATCTAGGCCGACAGTACCAGTGCAGTGCCGAATAAGTGCAGCACTGTCAGAGATGCCGTCTTTTGGATGAGACATTAAACTGAGGCCCCGTCTGCCCCCTCAGGTGGATATAAAAGATCCCATGGCACTATTTCAAAAAAGAGCAGAAGAGTTATCTCTGGAGTCCTGACTGATATTTATCCCTCAATCAACATCACTAAAAACAGATTATCTGGTTATTATCACAGTGCTGTTTGTGGGAGCTTGCTGTGGGCATTGGCTGCTGTGCTTCCTACATTACAACAGTGACTGCAATTCACAAAGACCCTCATTGGCTGGAAAGTGGTTTGGGACGTCCTGAAGTGCTAGAGAAGAGCAAGTCTTTGTAGAGAGAAAATGGATAATCACATGAGAAGACTGCTTAAAAATCATGAGGAAGTCAAGACGTTGTAAGTCTCGGAAGAGACAGGCTGATATTTCTAACAGAAAAGATAAATACTTCATGTATTTGAAAGTTATCTACAAAAACTTAGTTCGGCTCCTAGAATTGTGATCTTGAATTTTATCTACTCAAGGAGTCGGAAGAAAGATGTTCAATAAATACAAAACTGTATTTGATCGCTGTTCGATTATTTGTTTTGCATTTTAATACTTCAAATTAGGGCTTCTGGGATGCTTTATCTCTTCTAAGACTGAACTGTAATCTTATAGAGGAACAAGACAGTCCAGTGTGTAAAAGCAATTAACAAGCAGGGCTTGCTGATTTTTTGTAGCACTGCCAGATAAACACTTACAAATAACTCAAAGGATAGTTGGACTGTGAAAGCTTTGGAGGGTTGAGATTCACCCGTGAGAGTGATCTAAGACGTCACATAATCTAGGGCAAGAATAGATTTTTTTAAAAAGTGATACCAACCTTTATGTAAAATTGTATTAAATGTCAATGCTGGAAATTGTTCAACATACTTTGTCAACATTAACATATTTTTTTCTTGCTTTGTAGGCTATTAGAGGTGCTGGCCATTATGTGTATGCTGATCAGCCAGAAGACTTCAATCAAACAGTACTGAAAATCTGCAGTACTGTAGACTAATAATCAGACAGCACTGGGAATCTGCAGTACTGTACATTAACAATCAGACAGCACTGGGAATCTGCAGTACTGTACATTAACAATCAAATAGCATTGGGCATCTGCAGTAATGTACATTGACAATCAATACTGGGAATCTGCAGTACTGTACATTAACAATCTGACAGCACTGGGAAACTGCAGTACTGTGCATTAACAATCAAACAGCACTGGGAATCTGCAGTACTGTACATTAACAATCAATACTGGGAATCTGCAGTATTGTTCATTAACAATCTGACACCACTGGGAATCTGCAGTATTGTGCATTAACAATCAAACAGCACTGGGAATCTGCAGTACTGTACATTAACAATCAATACTGGGAATCTGCAGTATTGTGCATTAACAATCAAACAGCACTAGGAATCTGCAGTACTGTACATTAACAATCACTATACTGGGAATCTGCAATACTCTACATTAACAATCTGACAGCACTGGGAATCTGCAGTATTGTGCATTAACAATCAAACAGCACTGGGAATCTGCAGTACTGTACATTAACAATCACTATACTGGGAATCTGCAGTACTCTACATTAACAATGAGACAGCACTGGGAATCTGCAGTACTGTACATTAACAATCACAATACTGGGAATCTGCAGTACTGTACATTTAACAATCAGACAGTACTGTACATTAACATTCAGTACATGGAATCTGCAATACTGTACGTTAACAATCAGTACTGTATATTAACAGCCATTCAATGTTGAATTTCTGCAGTACTGTTAACTAACCTCTGAATTTTAATGTAATAAATACAAACAGGAAAGTCAATATAAACTACATTAGTTTAGCACCAGAAGCCAAATTTAATGAAGAATCCTTTCTGAAACTTAGAAATTTAAGTTAAGATTTATGTCAATACCTTCTGTCTTTCTTAAAAAAAACTCTTTGAACCTTTTTAGTATTGCTGTGCCAAGTTTTATTTTTGATTACCATGAAAGTATTTAATTGTGCAATATTAATCCTGATCTGTCATAACTATTTAATAAGGTGCTTGTAAGATTTTAGCACAGTGATTATGAACAAAGATTTTTGTTTTGATTGAAAATGTAAAAGCTGTTGAACGAATTTTATTATTTAAATTGACACTTAAATACACCTTATAAGACAGATTATTTTTAAAGATGTTTCACACTAGTGTTCTATTAATTTTCTCCATTGTTTGCTCACATAATTAGTCACTGCACTCCAGAAAGTAATTTAATATGTGAAACATTCTGATAAATTGCTCTGTCATTGTATATCTTTCTACCTTTAGTTTAAAATTGTAGTTACCCATTGCTGCTCAGTCCCCTCCCTCAGAGAAGTCACAGCAAGAATCAGGTTGTATCAATACTTTGATTAGTTGTTACTGTAATTGACATTATCGACACTTTAGCACTGGATCAGTAATCAGAACAGAGCATTCAATTATACAAGGATTGCAGCAATGCACATCACCTTAGTATAAAATGGGAAATGAAGATAGTTCAAGCAACTGACATTTTCAGTAGCAGCACTCATATTGCTGCAAGCTAATCCATAGGCAATGATCAGTGGTTAACTCTGCTTTCTTACACTCATTGCTGTTAGCTAATTGGGACTAGGAGAGGATATTGCTATAGTGTGGGCGTGACAAGGAGGGCTGGAAAGAGACACACATGCACCAAATAAACCCTGTAGATTGTAAGCCAACTCTTAAATTTTACAAAAGGGTTCATGGTATGATTTTTGTGTTGGGTGAGTAATAGTCACTTCAAAAAGTAATGCATTATGCAAAATGTTTTGTGTTATTTTGAGTGCAAAGATTTTTATTCTAACCCTTGTAGGTACGTGTGCTGTCATAGAGGGGTCACACCCCAAATTGAGATTCAGTGAAAGAGAATGAAACTTCAAGGGCAGAGACTTCATTCCGTTGCAGAACCATCATGTCTACATATGCTTAGACAGCTGTTTTAGACATATTCCTTATTAAACCTTCAAAGATGTTTGTTCAACCGATTGCAGGAAATCCCCAATTCCTTATTAACCTGCTTAGGATCGAGCCTTCACATTGAAATAGTTACCTCATATTGTTGCAGTTATATTTTCAAGAGGTTGTAGCATTAATATGTTATCTGCCACTTTGTGCTTCCTTTTTTAAGATTAAGTATCATTTTGCACGTGTTCCTAAAACCTGGGGTGGAGATGGAGTGGAGATTTGAGAGTGAACCAGTCACGGGGAAAGATCCCTGCATCAGAATCGAACTTGGAACTCAGGTTTCATTGAAACCAGATGATGTGATCCGTGGGCGGCTGCTGCACATCCGCCAGGCATTGCGATGGTGACCAGCTGTTAGTTTCAGGCCATTGTCAGCCCAGCAGCTGCTCTCAGGTAGATCCTGGGAAGGAGTGGGAATGGCCTTTGGGAGCTGCTATGGAGCTGGGAGCAACATTCTGACTATATATATTCCTGTAAGAGTTTAAAAAAAAAGTTTACCTTTTTTGTTGGCAGTGACTTCCAGTGGCCCCTTTAAGGAGCACCAATCAGGTCGTATGTACACCTGATTGGCACCCCATCCACCATCTTCAACATTCACTCCCTCCACTGCAGCAACTCACCAAGGCTCCTTCGATAGCACCTTCCAAACCCATGACCTCTACCACCTCGAACAAGGGCAGCAGATGCATGGGAACACCACTTGGAACTATATCACTGTTCCTTCACTGTCGCTGGGCCAAAATCCTGGAACTTCCTTCCTAACAGCACTGTTGGTGTACCTAATCCCCAAAGGCTGCAGTGGTTCAAGAAGGCAGCTCACCACCACCTTCTCAAGGGCAATTAGGGAAGGGCAATAAATGCTGGCCTATCCAGCGACGCCCACTTCCCCCAAACGAATAAAAAAGCCTGCCATCGGCTGTGCTCAGGGCAGCCCAGTTGCAGGAAAGGGGTCCTCAAACAGGTGTTAAGCCCCTCATTAAATATGTAAAAATCGTAAAGCCATTTTTAGGCTGCTGCCAAGGACACCTGAAAAATCATTCAATCTGATACATTTTTGAAGCGTATCAAGGTATGGCGCATTACTATTGGCCCTTTCTGTGCCCGTCTCATGGGTTTGAAATGGGAGCAATTTCTAGGCCTGGGTCTTCTGTTTAGGATGAGCTTAAAACATTCACCAATCTGGGCAACTCTTTTGGAAACGGCTGATGTTTGAACGCATTTCTTTATGTATTCATGGGATGTGGGCGTTGTTGGCAAGGCCGACATTTATTGCCCATCCTAATTGCCTTTGAGAAGGTGGTGGTGAGCTGCCTTCTTGAAACTCTGCTCTCCATGTGATGTAGGTACACTCACAGTGCTGGTGGGAGGGATTTCCAAGATTTTGACCCAGCTACAGTGAAGGATCGGCTATGTAGTTCCAAGTCAGCATGGTGTGTGACTTGGAGGGAAACTTGCAGGTGCTGGTGTTCCCGTATGCCTGCTGTCCTTGTTCTAGGTGGCAGAGGTCGTGGGTTTGGAAGGTGCTGTTGAAGGAGCCTTGGTGAGTTGCCACAGTGTATCTTGTATATGGCACACACTGCAGCCATAGTGCATGGTGGTGAAGGGAGTGAATGGGGTGCTGATCAAGCAGACTGCTTTGTCCTGGACGGTGTCGAGCTTCTTGAGTGTTGTTGTAGCTGCACTCATCCAGGCAAGTGGGGAATATTCCATCATACTCCTGACATGTGCCTTGTAGATGGTGGGCATGCTTTGGGGAGTCAGGAGATGACTTGCTGTAGAATTCCTAGCCTGTGACCTGCTCTTGTAGCCACAATATTTATGTGGCTGTTCCAGTTAAGTTTTTTGACAGTGGTAACCCCCAGGATGTTGATAATAAAAGATTCAATGATCAATAATGTCTTATGGAGCAGTATTTCACTAAATGATTAGCTGTCCCTTACCGTCTCGTGAATTGATTCCCCATGTTCCACCCAAGTTGTTCCACTTGTTTTGTAGCCACTGTTGGTGCAATAACAAGTGGGTAATTCCTATCTGCAAGTTACTTTGAATAATACACATACTCTTATTAAGCTCTACTACTGCCAGCAGTTGCTCTTCCTAGAATGACTTAGACATAGGAATGTCCAGATCTGGAAAGAACTATTGGCGATCCTTCAGCCCAATCAAGTCCAGAAAATATTGTGTACTGTATCTCTCGATCACTTGCCTTGCCAAGTAGTCTTACAGTTGCCTGTTGAATTTTCCATTATCCAGTTCCTGGGCAGTCCATTATACACATTCATCACCCTGTGTGTAAAATAATTAAATCTGAGCTATATAAACGGTTTCCACTGGCAGGAGGGTCAGTAACCAAAGGACACAGATTTAAGCTAATTGGCAAAAGAACCAGAGGGGGAAATGAAGAAACATTTTTTTACGGAGCGAGTTGTGATTTTGAATGTGCTGCCCGAAAGGGTGATGGAAGCAGATTCAGTAGTAACTTTCAATAAGAAATTGGATAAATACTTAAAAAGGAAAAAGATTGTGGGGCTGCGGGGAATGAGATTAATTGGAAAGCTTTTTCAAAGAGCTGGCATAGGCACATTGAGCCGAATGACTTCCTGCTCTCTAAGAACATAAGAAGTAGGAGCAGGAAGAGGCCCCTCAAGACTGCTCTGCCATTCAATAAGATCATGGCTGATCTGATTGCGGCCTTAACTCCACTTTCCTGCCTGCCGCCCAATAACCCTTGACTCCCCTGTCGATCAAAAATCTGTCTAACTCAGCCTTGAATATATTCAATGACCCAGACTCCACTGGTCTCAGGGGAACAGCTTTCTAAAGATTAATGACCCTCTGAGAGAAGAAATTCCTCATCTCTGTATTAAAAGGGAGACCCTTATTTTGGAACTGTGCTCCCAGTTCTAGATTTTCCCATGAAGGGAAACATCCTCTCAGCTTGTAGAGTACCCTTAGAATCTTTTATAGTTCACCTGTCATTCTTTTAAACTCCAATAAGTATAGGCCCAACATGCTCAACCTTTTTTCATAAGACAACCCCTTCATCCCAGGATCCAGCCTAGTGAAACTTCTCTGAACTGCTTCCAATACAAGTATATCCCTCCCTAAGGGATCCAAACTGTACATAGTACTCTAGGTGTGGTCTCACCAATGCCCTGTACAGTTGTAGCAAGACTCCCCTACTTTTATGCTCCTTCCCATTTGCCTTCCTAATTACTTGCTGTACCTGCATGCTAACTTTTTGTGATTCATGTACAAGGACACCCAGATCCTTCTATACCACAGCATTCCGCAGTCTCTGTCCATGTAAATATATTCTGCTTTTTCTATTCTTCCTGCCAAAGTGGACAACCTCACATTTTCCCATATTATACTCCTTCTGCCAAATTTTTACCCACTCATGTAACCTATCTATATCTCAATGCAGACTCTTTATGTCCTCCTCACAAGTTGCTTTCCTACCTATCTTTGTATCGTTCGCATATTTGGCTACAATACACTCAGTCTCATCATCCCAGTCATTAATGTAGATTGTAAATAGTTGAGACCCCAGCACTGATCCCTGCAGCACTCCACTAGTTACAATTTGCCAATATGAAAATGCCCCATTTATCCCAACTCTCTGTTTCCTGTTGGTTAGCCAATCCTCTATCCACGCTAATATATTATACCATGACCTTTTGTGTAGTCACCTTAAATGTGACACCTTATTGAATGCCTTTTGGAAATCCAAATACACTGCATCTACTGGTTCCTCTTTATCCACCCTGCTTGTTACATCCTCAAAGAACTCTAATAAATTTGTCAAATATGATTTCCCTTTCATGAAACCATATTGACTCTGCTTGATTGCTTTATAATTTTCTAAATGTCCTGCTACTACCTCCTTAATAATGGATTTTGGCATTTTCCCAATGACATACTAGGTTAACTGGTTGTTAGTTTCCTGTCTTCTGCCTCCCGCCTATCTTGAATAGAGGTGTTACATTCACGGTTTTCCAGAATCTATGGAATTTTGGAAGATTATAAAGAATGCATCCACTATCTCTGCAACCACTTTTTTTAAGACTCTATAATGCAGGCCAATAGGCCCGTTCTATGTTTACCTTGAATTTGTGCCACTTTGTAGAGTCAGTGAGAATATCAAACATATTTTGAGTGAAGATTTCTGCAGAACATTACATGCAGTAACCCACATCCGTTGTAAATTGCTTCATAATTTATTTTTATTCATCCAGCACAGAGGAAACCTTTCGCCCGTTATTAGGTTGTCCCTGAGTACTTAAATAAGCTCTCTCTCTTTCTTTCCTAGCTGACAAAGTGAGCAGTTAGTCTTATCGATCAGCTGTCTTACTTTGCCTTGTAGATCAGGTGCCTCACCTCAGTGTCTTTTGCTGTACCCTCTTCCAAAGACATGCACACTGTAAAAATTAACTTGGGCCTGTGTTCAACCCTTACAGAGAGGCCTGAGGCAGGCCCACAATTGAGCCTCATCTGTATCATGATTAAGTTTCAGGAGGGGGTGCTGGATCAGACAATGTGGGGCTAATCACCAGGACTCTGTAGTCAGGCTGGGGGAGAGGGGGAATCTGCTTCTCCTGGTTCCACAGAAAGGTTTATTTTGTTTTAAATTTTAAAACCTCACCTTTGTTTGGCGTCCACAGGGACTGCTACAGAACCTTCAGCGCAGGTCTGACCACTGCCCTGCTCATCTGCAACGCATTTTGTCGAGGGCTCCTTCATCGGGCGTTGGGCATTGTATTAGCATATTTAAGTGGCCTAAAATCATGGGGATTATTTCTGGAATGTTGAGACCAACACAGCTCCAGTGTCTTCCTGTGCTAGCACACATTGAACCTCCTGATGTCTGCAGGGAAAACATTCTCCTCAAAGAATACCACTGTCTGACAGTTAGCGAAGCACTCCCATTGATACTGGACCTCAAAAAAAACTCCACGCGCTCGCCGGAAATCTCATAGCCCCTACTGGAACACACTCCATGCCCTCCAAACCAATGATAGCCCCACCTCTCGATGGTGCACCTCCTGGTTGACTGCTAACATTACTAACCACAACCTGGTAACTGACCGAAGTGGCGAAGTACCAGGTTTTGACCTCCCGTGAAAAATCTGGACAACCCTCAACTGCCTGAGGACAGGCCAGGGAGGATGTGGCCACTTGTGACCAGCTCAAATTGTGACTGGCCATCCCAGTCAGACCAGCGCCCACATATTGAACTCTTTTCCCTGAGAGATCCATTCCTGGTCACATCACAACCATTCGCACTGCATCAGCTGAAGCCATTGAATGGATTGTTAACTTTGACATCGAACTATAACTGCTTCCCCAGCCATATGAATGTATATAGTGGCCGAAAGCCAGTTTTATGGTTCCACAAGAGTTTAGCAGTGGGGCCAACACCTGCGCGGATTAGATGTAGGCCATCCCACTAGATCAATGTACAAATTCATTATCGCCTCTTAGCACCTACACTCTATCCGTCTTTGATTATTCTCCCCAACAGACTGAAGCAATGTCATATTATTGGTTACATAGGAACATAGAAAGTAGGAGCAGGAGTAGGCCATTCAGTCCTTCAGGCCTGCTCTGCCATTCATTATGATCATATCCTTTGATCCCTTTAGACCCAAGAGCTATATCTAACTCCTTCTTGAAAACATACAATGTTTTTGCCTCAACTGCTTTCTGTGGTAGCGGATTCCACAGGCTCACCACTCTCTGGGTGAAGAAATTTCTCCTCATCTCAGTCCTGAAAGGTTTGCCCCATATCCTTACACTATGACCCCTGGTTCTGGACTACCCCACCATAGGGAACATCCTTCCTGCATCTACCCTGTCAAGTCCTGTTAGAATTGTATAGGTTTCTATGAGATCCCCCCCTCACTCTTCTGAACTCCAGCGAATATAGTCCTAACCGACTCAATCTCTCCTTATACGTCAGTCCCGCTATCCCAGGAATCAGTCTGGTAAACCTTCGCTGCACTCCCTCTATAGCAAGAACATCCTTCCTCAGATAAGGAGACCAAAACTGCACACAATATTCCAGGTGTGGCCTCACCAAGGCCGTGTATAATTGCAGTAAGACATCCCTGCTTCCTGCTTAACCCTGGTTAAAGAGGTCTTCCATTTCTGAGCAGGGAAAAATCACAGGATGATTGATGTTTTGTAATTTCTGAACTATCACAGTAGTGCTAGTTTTAATAAGTATGGGGGTACTTGTACGTTGAAATTACTGATCATTATTTTGTTCATGTGATTCCTACTGGGAATACTGGCAGTGGAATTCACAGTTCTATGCCTGAATTTTCGAATCCACTTCAAATTTGCAGCTCCAGCTGCATCTACTTGAGTTTTGATAATGCTTTTAACTAAGAAAAACATCCCAAGGCATCTCACAGAGACATAATCAGATAGAAATGGATGCTGAGTCACAGAAGGAGATGTTAGGAGCGGTGACCAAGAGCTTGGTCAAAGAAGTAGGTTTTAAGGAGCATCTTAAAGGAGGAGAGAGGTGGGGAGGCTTAGGAAGGGAATTCCAGAACACAGGGCCTGGATGGACGTAGGCACAGCCACCAATAGTGGGGCAAAGAGTGGATATGTGGACAGTACAGAGGCGGTAGAGGGTTCGAGAGAGGTAAATGTAGATCCTGACCCCATGTATTTGGATGATGCTGCCAAGTGACAGCCTGTAAATGAGAAAGAGGAGGGGACCAAGGAAAAACCCTTGGGGATTCCGGAGGTAACAGGGAGTGGGAAGAGAAACCATTGCTGCAGATGCTGTGGCTGTGATTGGATAGGTAGTGGAAGCAAGGAAGCTTCTTCTAATTAGGCAGTCCCTCAGCATCAAGGATGACTTGCTTCCACTCCTGTTTGGTGGGTTCTGAGATGGCTGATAAGTCCAATGTGTGATCAGCAGATTCTGCCACACGAGGGGCAGGAGGCATTTGAAGGGTCAGGTAAATGAGTAGTTTGAAGGTTTGTGCGCTCCCTCTGATACCTCGAGGGCCTCTGCATGTTCCTGACGAAGACCCTGGAGGTGTCCGACGTCTTCCCGAATAAGCTTTCTTCAACTAGGATGGTTACGAGCCAGGGACTTCCAAAAGTCAACGGGGATGTTTGATTTCTTCAGGGATGCTTTGAGGATATCTCTAAAGCATTTCCACTGTCCTCCTGGGAGTCTCCCGCTGTGACTAAGTTTTGAGTAGAACAGCTGGCTTAGAAGTCTCATGTCAGGCATGTGAACGACAAGTCCCGCCCAGCGGAGCTGGTTTTGAGTGATTAGTGCCCTGATCCTGGCAGGTTGGCTTGGGAGAGGACGCTACTGTTTGACTGCCTTTCTTGCCATTGTATTTGGGGGATCTTGAGGAGGCACTTCTGGTGGTACTTCTCCAGTGCTTTAAGGAAGCCCCATAGAGATGGCCAATAGAGGAGAGGCATTGGAGAATGATGTGGTTGACTGTGTCAAAGGCTGCAGACATTGAGGAGGGAAAACAGTGGTGTGAGAGGAGACGGTGGTGTAGTAGTAATCTCACTGAACTAATAATTCAGAGACCCAGGCTAATACCCTGGGAACATGGGTTCAAATCCCACCACAGCAGCTGGTGGAATTTAAATACAAATAATTAATAAATTCAATTCATTAATAAAAATCTGGAATTGGAAGCTAGTCTCGGTAATGATGCCATGAAACAATCATCGATCGTTGTAAAAACCCATCTGGTTCACTAATGTACCTTAGGTAAGGAAATCGACCATCCTTACCTGGTCTGGCCGACATGTGACTCCAGATCCACAGCGATGTGGTTGACTCTTAACTTTCCTCTGAAATGGCATGGCAAGCCACTCAGTTGTTAAGGGCAATGATGGATGGCCATCAAATGCTGTCCTTACCATTGATGCCCACAACCCATGAAAACAAAATACATGCACCACAAGTCGCATGAGGATGTCATTTGAGGCTTTGATCAGGACTGTTTTAGTGCTGAGGCAAGGGCGGAATCCTGATTGGACAGATCCAAATATGGAGTTGTGGGGAAGATGGGTGGACACTGGAGATGATGCTGCAGTTTTCAAGGACAGAGGGGTTGAGGATGGGTGTTTGAAGAGAGAATGTTCTAAAAAAAAAGGTGTGATGACAGCAGTTCTGAAAGGGAAGGGAACCATTTCTAATGTCAGCTAGCATGGATGCCAGGAAGGGAAGTTGGGCAGTCTGCACTGAATAGAATCAAGGGAAAGGAGGTAGGTCTCATGGACAAGATGAGCTGGAAGGGGGCATGAGGGATGATAGGAGCAAAATAAACCCGAAAGACACAGAGATTTCTTTGCTGTCCAGGATGAGCCTGGAGCAGTGGATGATTTTAGCAAAGGTGGGTGAGCCCTGATAATACTTGAGATGGTCCAGCAGATCCACCCACAGATGGCTAAACCAGCTGTGTACAAGTGATGCTGAAGTCGGTGGCTACTTGGAATTGAGGGGGCGAAGATGAGGGCGTTGCCAGGGAGCATGACCAAGGTGGGAAAGCATAATGATTTTACTGGAGACAAAGTGGAGGTGAGGGAATGGTTGAGTCAATTGACGGCTGCAGGACTATTGTGGCAAATGGAAACCTGAAGTCTGGGCAGTTGGTAGTTTGAATGTGCAGCTGAAGGGATTTTGGAGAGAGCTTTATCCAGATGCCAAAGAAATGGGGTTGGATGCGGGTAGGAGGCTGTGGGTCATAGGGAATATAAAGAAGTAGTTTACCATGCCTTAATTTGCAGAACCAATCCTAAATATTACATTGATTGTAGAGCACAGTAACAGGCTGTTCAGCCCAAATAGGCCATGCTGGTGTTTATGTCCACATGAGCCTCATCCCTATGTTCTTCATCTAACCCCATCAGCAGAACCTACAATATGGAGTTCTATGCCTGAATTTGAAGGTTGATATCTGAATTTGCTTTTACCAAGTCCCAGTAGAAGATTTGGACTCTGAATTTTGAACATTGCTATTGCACCCATGATGTTAGGCACAAACAATCCATTAGAACATTGCAGAACACAAACCTTTCAAGGGAAAAAAAAAATCCATAAGAGACAATCGAATTTCTCCTCTCTGTAGCTTTAACAACTGTGCAAGTTGATTTGGGAATGACATATCACATTGAAAATTCTTCCCAAATGACAAGATTTCTGTACTTTCATGATGCCACAAATAATTATAACCAGCGCTTTTTTCTTTTCATTGTTCTGTCATTTTAATAACCTCAACTTCTTTTAAAAAATGAAACCGACTCGAGAAACTTTAAACTGAAATCCCCAAGTCGGACGTGGGATTTGAGAATAAGAGCATTCTGCATTACTTGTACGTCTTTCAGTAAGGATGCCACTTCAGTGACTTATAAATGCTTAGTCAGGCTTTGAAAATTGACTTCTCGTCTGTCTCTGGGCCCCTCTGGAAATGGGCACGCTCAGAACCATTGGGACAATTTGAGCTTTCAAGACTGGTACGATTCATAAGATGCTGGGAGGATGGTTCCACTGGCTGGGAAATCTAGTCACAGAATAAGGGGTTGGCCACTTCGGACTGAGATGAGGAGAAATTTCTTCATTTAAAGGGTTGTGAACCTTTGGAATTCTCTACCCCAGAGGGTTGTGGATGCTCCATCGTTGAGTATATTCAAGACTGAGATTGATAGATTCTTGTGTAGTCAAGGAATCACAGGATATGAACAAAGAACAGTACAGCACAGGAACAGGCCATTCAGCCCTCCAAGCCTGCGCCAATCTTGATGGGGATAGTATGGAAAGGTAGAAGATCAACCATAATCTTATTGACTGGTGCAGTAGACTTGAAGGGCTGAATGGCCTACTCCAGCTCTTATTTCTTATCTTATATCATGCATCACAGCTAACAAAGACTTGAACATATGTGTCAATCATAGGCTTTTTTAAAATCATAGAATATTTAATGCAGGAGAAGCCTCTTTTAATGGAAGACTTATAAAGGAAGCAAAAAACCCAACAGAATGCTCACTGCTGCCTAGTGCTAATATAGTCTGCACTACTCATATCATCCATGCTTATTGCAGGCACCCACTCTATATCAGGCAAATAGCATTAACCATATACCAGTGCCAGCCATGTTAACATAAAAGCAAAACACTGCGGATGCTGGAACTCTGAAATAAAAACAAGAAATGCTGGAAATACTCAGCAGGTCTGGCAGCATCTGTGGAGCGAGAAGCAGAGTTGACGTTTCAGGTCAGTGACCCTTCTTCAGCCATGTTAACACTCTTGCCTGAGTCAGATGATTGTGCATTCTAATCCCATTCCAGATAATTATGCACAAAATCAAGGCCGACACATCAGTACATTACTGAGGGTGTGCTGCACTGTCAGAGCTGCCGTCTTTCAGATAAGATATTTAACCCAGGTCATGTCTGCCCTCTCAGGTGGCTGTAAAAGATCCCATGGCCACTATTTCCAAGCAAGGCAGGGGAGTTCTCCCTGGTGCCCTGGCCAATATTTATCTCTCAACCAGCATTACTAAAAAAGAAATTATCTGGTCATTACCATGCTGCTATTTGTGGGAGCTTGCTGTGTGCAAATAGGCTGCCGTGTTTCCTACATTACAATGGTGACTATATACTTCAAAAATAATTCATTGGCTGTAAAATGCTTTGGAATGTCCAGAGGTTGTGACAGGCGTTATACAATTGCAAGCCTTTATTTTCTTTTTACCAGTACCATAGGAGCCAGCATGTTAAGCACTCCAGCTTTTTTAGGCAGTTCAATACAATATTTGTATTTAAATCACTGTGTGGGTAGTTCTGTGCCTGTGAATGTTTTGAGCACAAGACCTCCCTCATTGTTAATATTATCACTAGTGCTAACTGGAACTGGTATTTATTCAGTTGACCTTTTGGTTACAAACTATGGAACCTAGAATAAAGTGGCTGGCCATGCCCCCCCCCCCCACCCCCCCATAGAAACAGGAACAGGCCATTCATCCCCTTCAGCCTGTTCCACCATTGAATTTCATCATGGCTGATTTATATCTCAACTCCATTTACTCACCTTGGTTTCATAGCTCTTAGTATCCTTACCAAACAAAAATCTTTCAATCTCAGTATTCACATTTTCAATTGATCCCCAACCTCAGTGGCTTTTTTGGGGAGAGTTCCAGATTTCCACTCCCCTTTGTGTGAAGAAGTGCTTCCTGATATCACCCCTTGAACGCTCTAACTCTGATTTTGAAGTTGGGCCCCCTTGTTCTGGACTCCCTCCACCCCCCCCCCCGCCAGAGGAAATAGTTTCTCTCTATCTACTCCTTTAATCAACTTAAACACCTCAATTAGATCTCCCCTTAATCTTCTAAACTCAATGGAATACAAGTCTATGCAACCTGTCTCTTAATGTAACCATTTTAACCCAGTATCATTCTGGTGAATCTGTGCTGCTCCCCCTCCAATATATCCTTCCTGAGTTGCCGTGCCCAGAACTGATGCAGTTACTCTCCAGATGGGGATCTAACCAGAGCTCCATGCGACTGTACTATAAATTCCACCCCTTTGCATTCCAGCCCCCTTGAAGTAAACCCTGTCTATCTTCACTCTGCTGCTCATCAGAATGCCAGCCCCATTGAAGATTTTTAAGAAAGTGAAAGGGTATTGGAACCTGTGCTGGAGCCAAACTACCATTTGATCTGGAGCCAGGTTCCAGGGTATGTTTAGTGCTCAGGAAGAAAGAGCATTTGGTCTAATTGTGCCAAGCCTAAATGTGTGGCCCGGAACAGAGCCACTTATGGAAAAGCTCGACTCTGATTAAATATTTTTGATGTGGCAAAAATAATGAGTTTGGGAATAAAATGAAGTTATGCTTCAATGGCTTACAAAAATGTCATATCCTTCACAACTAAAAGGCAAAGCTATTTTTTTCTTATTTAAATAGTAATATGATCAATAAAATATTATACACAGATTAATATTAGAAATTTCAAAACGCATTCATAGACCAACAAAAGAGCCATATGAATCCACTTCCATCTTTATTGGATAGTTGTGCTGCAAATTGTATATTCATATCATTTTAGTTCATTTGTGGCTATCTGCATTAGCTTCTGAGATTGCTATTGTTTCCCATAAAGATGATTCCCTGTAATAAAGATTACTGCCTCTCAAATCGAAACCACATTGACTTAATATCATTCCCCATTCCCACTTTACCCAATCATACTGTAATGCAGTTATGCTTTATCTGCTATCATTTCAGTTGTCCTCATTTATTCAATTCCAGTTTCACTCATAGTTTTCTGCTCTTTTACATTACTGTTTCTTGCTGTCAACTTCTCCCCCTCCCCCACACCCCAAACCACCTTCTCTGTTGCATCTGACTTTTACTTTTGGAAATGTAAAGGGTGCATTTTCAGGGTCATCTGCAGGTGCAGGCACTGATTGGGCATCAGGACTGAGCAAGAAGACTCGAAGAAAAGAAAGTGCTGCATTTATATAGCACCTTTCACGACCACTGAACGTACCAATGAAGTACTTTTTGTAGGAAATGTGGCAGCCAATTTTGTGCGCAGCAAGATACCACAAACAGCAATGTGATAATGACCAGCTCCTTTGTTTTTTGCGATGTTGACTGAGGGATATATAGTGGCCAGGCCACTGGGGAGTACCTCCCTGCTCTTCGTCAGAATAGTGCCATGGGATCTTTTACATCCAACCAAGAGCGAAGACAGGGCCTTTGTTTAACATCTCATTTGAAAGACAGCACCTCCGACCGTGCAGCACTCCCTCAGTACTGCACTGCAAGCATTAGCCTGGATTTTTGTGGCCAAGCCCTGGAGTGGGACCTAAACCCAGAACCATTGGCCCCAAAGGTTACCAACTGAGCCACAGCTGATGTACTCTGCACTAACTTCCTCCTGCCCAAGCATTTTCCGAACAGCTGAAGGCTCTACCAGAAGGAGATGGGTAGCCTGCTGCCATCATCCTCACTGCACACACCATCACCCACTCACTCCCTCCTCTCTAGCTCCACATTAAACTTGCCAACTCTCCAGCAATACCCAGGAATTGAAGATTAATCGCCTAGACAACCCAGGAGAAAAATAATAAGGGTATTTCAAAAAACGTTTTCTTTTGACACTTTCATTTAGTAGTTATAAAAAAGGCTGATTGACCTACAGTCAAGAACTGTCCAATCGGCTAACAGGACAGTCTTCCAATTGGGAAGGTCATGTAATGCCACAATAGATGACCAATGACGAGAGAGTGGGGATGAGGCATTTGGGGAGAGGAGGTTATGTAATGAACTCTCCATGATTATGTCCAACCGCAGCTGGCAACTAATGTTCCCTGTCAGCTGCACGGCCGCACAGCATCCCAAAAGTCCCCGCAAAGGGCATGCACAAGTCAGCCCCACAAGTGACCATGCGTGTGCGGCTGTGCAAAAACAAATTAAAGGGGCCACGCGCTTAAACAAAGCACCTGCAATCTCCAAAAAAAAAAATTGGTGTACATTGCTGGTAACTTTACACCATGCCCAGATTTTGACTCCCCTTCACTTGGCACAAATGGGGTCGTGTAACAGCCTCAAAATAGGAGTCAGGAGTATCACTGACCTGTTAACACCTGCATTGTGGTCGGCACCATTTTTGAAAGGATCTTGGGACATCCTGAGGTTGTGAAAGCCGCTATAGAAATGCAAGTTCTTTCTTTTGCAGTCATGTATGTTACTCCTAGTAGCTCTGGGTAATAGCTGTGGCCCATTAGTAATCCTCAAAATGCAGTGCGGAGCACTTTTTCAGTTCCAAGATAATCCTTCACGTAAGTGACAGGCCAGGAGGCTGTCTAGGGAGATCTGGCTCTTTGTTTAAAAATCAATCAGACATCTGCAACTAATGCAGCTGAGAGTCTCCGCAGGAAGTATTAGGTTATTAGCCTCTGCTGGCAGGGAAGCTAAAATATCATTTATGGGATGGAACACATAAAGATTACTGCCTGAAAGGGAGAAGCAGAAACCAGGCTATCTGATCTTTGGTAGTAGCAAGTAACTATTTACTGATTGTTTTAAGGAACGTAAGAAATAGGAGCAATAGGCCTTATGACTGTTTGAGCCTGCACTCCCATTCAATAAGATAATGGCTGGACTTCCAATGCAACTCCACCTTCCAGCCCTATCCCCAATATCCCTTGATTCACTTAGTGTCCAAAGTTCTATCAATCTCAGTTTTGAATATACTCAAGGACTGAGCACCCACGCCTCTCTGGGGCAGAAACCTCCAAAGATTCGCAACCCTCTGAACAACGTGCCCTCTAACTCTTTTTGGGAGCGTGTGGGTGATTTAAGTGTGTGGCCCTTTAAGTTTTATTCCGTGGCTGCACACACACAGTAACTTAAAGAGGCCCACTTGGGCACGGCCTGTGCCGGAACTTTCGGCCACACAGCACAGAGGGAATATTGCCTCTGAGTGAAGAAATTTCTCCTCTTCTCAGTCCTAAATGGCCAACCCTTTATCCTGAGACTGTGACCCCCATGTTCTCGATTCTCCAGCCAGGAGAATCCAGCATCTACCCTGTAAAGCCTTCTAAGAATGTTATACTCTTCAGTGAGACCACCTCTCATTCTTCTAAACTCCAGAGAATATAGTCCCATTCCACTCAATGAATGTCACTAAAGCTCACCTGATGGTTGTCAGCCTGTTTGATGGGTAAAGATATTGGAACAGATGCTGATGGGATGGGCAGCATCTCCACACTGGACTGCAGAGGTTTAAGAAGAAGGTCCACTATCCAGGGGCAACAGGCAGATGGACAATAAAGTGCTGGCCTTGCCAGCGACACCAACATCCCGAGAATGAATTTTAAGAAACAGTGCTCCGCCTAGTCATTCCCCCACCAATATCCAGTTTGATCCGAATTGTGATTCCTGAGTTCTACTTCAGCAAATAAAGACTTATATTTACATAGCACCTTTCACATCATCAGGAAATATGACAGGCAATTTGTGCACAGCAACCTCCTACAAGTAGCAATGTGATAATGACCAGATAATCTGTTTTTGTGCTATTGGTTGTGTGATAATTACTGGCCAGGACACCGGAGAGAACTCCCCTCTCAAAATAGGGCCATGGGATCTTTTATACCCAACTAGTTTAAGGTCTCATCAAAAAAAAAGAGAGCAGCATTCTTTCACTACTGCACTGGGTGTGTCAGCCTGGATTATATCCACACAACCCTAGCCTAGGGCTCAAACCCACAACCTTCTGGACTCTGAGACAAGAGTGCTACCCATTGCACCACAGCAGACACTTAATGGTTGGAGATTTTCTCAGCTGCCTTTCAGAATATTGCAAGCAAGGAGGTGTAGTTCCTAAATTCTACTGCAGCAAAGTGCAGAACGTTTCTCCCTCTGCATCCAGAGATAATACTGTGGAACTCAAGCCAAATAACAAACTGGCTGACCACACAGTTGGATAAGCAGTGCTCAGATGATGAAACGGAGGTAAAGAGGGACAAGTCATAGTCATTGTGCACTGTACTGATGCAAAAGTGTTCAACGCTTTCCAATTACTGTAAATTATTTATTTTGCATTTTGGCCCGAAAAGCAGCATCCGTTTGGGTGTGATTGGGTAACGATCAGTTACAAATCTTTATTCATTGGATGTGGGCGTCACTGGCAAGGCCAGCATTTATTACCCATCCCTAATTGCCCTTGAGAAGATGGTGATGAGCTGCCTTTTTGAATACAACTGAGTGGCTTGCTAGGTCTTTGCAGAGAAGAGTCAATCACATTGCTGAGGGTATGGACTCAAATGTAGGCCAGACCAGGTAAGGATGGCAGATTTCCTTCCCTAAAGAACACTACTGAATTAAATAGGTTTTTACAACAACCTGGTAGTTTCATGTTCATCATTACTGATACTAGCTTTTCATTCCAAATTTATTTATGAACTGAATTTAAATTCCCCAGCTTCCCATGTTGGAATTTGAACTCGTATCACTGGATTATTAGTCCAGGCCTCTAGACGATGAGTCCAGTAACATAATCTCTATGCTACAGTTTCCATCATATTCTAGCTGTGAGTACACAGGACTGGCCTTGTCTAATCTTTTAAGATTAGCTCCACCTCCTAATTTTAACACGCTCCCCAACAATTGTTAATGAGTTCAGGGAGACCAGGTGGCACAGTTAAGGCAAACGGGTGGGAAATCTGGTGTAGCACCAGCACTTGAAGGAAGAGGAAGACATTTTTTTTGAAGTTTTCTTTGCAATGGAATAAGCAGAGCTTGCTGGGTAAAAGATTTGAGAAGTGTGCGGTGCCAAATAAGGTCTGCAAGCAGAGATATAGAGATTAGATGTCTATAATGGGCAAAGGAGTGGAGGGATCTAGGAGTACATATGAAAATCCCGAAAAGTAGTGATGCAGGTTAACAAGACCATAAAAAAAGTAAACCAAACATTGGGGTTCATTTCTGAAGGGATAGCACAGAAAAGCAGAAAAGTTATGTTAAACTTGTATTGAAGCTTAGTTAGATTACACTTAACAAATGTATTGTGAACATTTCTGGTCTCCATATTATTAAAAAAAGGATATAGCTGCACTGGAGAAGATGCAAAAAAGATTTACTAGAATGATATCGGAATTGAGATGCTATAGCTAGCAGGAAAGACTGAACTTCCAGAAAAGAGAAGACTGCGGGGTGAGCTAATGGAGGTCTTTAAAATAATGCAAGGGTTTGATAGGGTAGATGTAGAGAAGATGTTTCCACTTGTGGGGAGACTAGAACTAGGGTCCATAAATATAAAGTCATCGTTAATAAATCCAATAGGGAATTCAGGAGAAACTTCCTTCCACAGAGTGGTTAGAGCATGGAACTCACTAACACAAGGAGCGGTTGAGTGACTAACATTGATGCATTTAAGGGGAAGCTCGATAGTACACGAGGGAGAAAGGAATAGAAGGATGTGTTGATAGGGTGAGATAAAGAGGGCTGGGAGGAGGCTCATTTGGAACACAAACACCAGCACAGACCAGATGGGCTGCATGGCCTGTTTCTGTGCTGTAAATTGTATATAACCCCCTCTTTTGATGGTGATGCCTTGGAGGCTCCTCTACAAGAAATGCACCAAGGGGAGGCCACTATCTTTGGAACAGTGAAGTTAGGGGTGTGAGCTGCCAGGATGGAGGTAACCTTTTTAACACTGGCACGGACTCACACGAGCCAGCGGCACTATGAGGTTTTTAAAGACAGGGTTCAGTGAGGGGTAGGGGGGGTGGGTCTACATTTAACATCGCTGTGCCCATTTTATAGGCCTAAAGAAGACTCAAGGAAGATCAGTTTAGCAGAGCTAAAGCCTGTGTCTGATCTGCCCTGGAGTTCAGGCCACTACAAAAATGGTCGGGGCAGTTTTATGACCCAACAATTAACCTCTACAGCTTTGTGGGGAGAGTGTTCCAGATTTCCACTAGCCTTTGTGTGAAGAAGTGCTTCCTGACATCACCCCCTGAACGGCCTGGCTCTAACTTTAAAGTTAGGGCTCCTTATTCTGGACTCTCCCATCAGAAAAAATTGTTTCTCTCTACCCACCCTATCAAATCCTTTAATTATCTTTAAACATGAGCTAGAAACCATCCAATACTGACTCCCTTCAGCTTCTTAATCTTCTCTACTTGAGGGAATACATGCCTGGTCTATGCAACCTTCTTTCATTTTAATCCTTTCAGCCCTGGTATCTTTCTACTGAATCTATGCATCACCCCCTCCAATTTCTTGTCACCTTAAGACAAACCCGACAACAGTGTAAAGAATTAAATAAAAACAGTGTAGGAAACTCTATTAAAGACAGAACTGCACTTTGTGCCGAATACTAATAGAGAGTTTCACTTGGTATATTCGCCCTGATTTGGGAGTCTCTTAAGTGGAATAAATTGCAAAAATAAAATCATTAAGTGGAGCAGATGGAAATTATTTCGCAGGCATCTTTTTAACAGGATTCTGTCAATAAACACATTTTTATCGGCCCTTGCTGGTGCCTAAATACTTCTTATAATCTCAAGGTTTATATGTGTTGATGCAATTTTGTAATTACCATGGAAACCAGCATTTACCATGAATAAGAATGTAAATTGTGGTGCCAAGGAACTTGGAGAGGTAGCAGAAGGTTAATTCCTCACACAGGGCAGAATTGCACCACAAAACAAATATCCACGAACAGTAACATAGAAAGGACCAGATAATCTGTTTGTTAGGGGTTGGATGAGGGATAAATATTGACTCAGGACACCGGGGAGAACTTCCCTGCTCTTCCATCAAAATTGTGTCCGCTGGATCTTTTATGTCCACCTAAGAGGTCAGATGATGCTTCGGTTCAACGCCTCACCCGAAAGACAGCATCTCCGACAGTGCAGCACTCCCTAAGTACTGCCCTGGGAGTGTCAGCCCGGATTTTTGTGCTTAAATCTTTGGAGCGGGTCTCAAGCCCATGGCTTATCTAAATCTGAGGCAGGAGCGCTAACCACTGAGGCTCGGGCTTTTTGTTAATTTATGCTTTCATGGGATGTGGGCGTCGCTGGCCAGGCCGGCATTTATTGCCCATCCCTAATTGCCCTTGAGAAGGTGGTGGTGAGCTGCCTCTTTGAACCGCTGCAGTCCATGTGGTGCAGGTACACCCCCAGTGCTGTTAGGAAGGGAGTTCCAGGATTTTGACCCAGCGACAGTGAAGGAACGGCGATATAGTTCCAAGTCAGGATGGTGTGTGACTTGGAGGGGAACTTGCAGGTGGTGATGTTCCCATGCATCTGCTGCCCTTGTCCTTCTAGGTGGTAGAGGTTGTGGGTTTGGAAGGTGTTGTCGAAGGAACCTTGGTGAGTTGCTGCAATGTATCTTGTACACACTGCTGCCACTGTGCGCCGGTGGTGGAGGGAGTGAATGTTTGTGGATGGGATGCAAATCAAGTGGGCTGCTTTGTCCTGGATGGTGTCGAGCTTCTTGAGTGTTGTTGGAGCTGCACCCATCCAGGCAAGTGGAGAATATTCTATCACACTCCTGACTTGTGCCTTGCAGATGGTGGACAGGCTTTGGGGAGTCAGGAGGTGAGTTACTCGCCGCAGGATTCCTAGCTTCTGACCTGCTCTTGTTGCCACAGTATTTATATGGCTACTCCAGTTCAGTTTCTGGTCAATGGTAACCCCCCAGGATGTTGATAGTGAGGGATTCAGCGATGGGAATGACATTCCAAAAGTGCAAAGAATCATCCAAATTGAAATTGAAATGGAATATAATAACTGAGCAATGAAGCGGAGAGTGTGATGCTCTGTGGAAATAACAAGAGGCAGATTCATGAGGCCAACGTTGTAATATTGTTGGCTGAAATGTTCTCTCTTATTTATGTATTTTTTTGTCAGTGAATTCTTGATAGGACTGATGAAAGAGCCTCCAGTCTGTTTTCTAAGTTGTAATATCTCACCTACACAAAGTGTTAGATTAATAAAAATAGACGCTTTGCTGAAATGTCAGACTACTTACAGTTACAGGGTGAAAATCCTCAGGACAGCAAAGAGCTATCTGTTATCTCTCAGCATGGCTAGAGACCATTTGAAAGGTCATCAAAAACCTCTGCGTTGCCTGCTGTCAGCTTTGGAACATGGGTGTAAGAAGAATAGTGAGAATGAACAGTTTCTCATTTGGAAGATGCACAGAGTTAGAAAGGAGAGGATACACCATGCACTGTTCCCAAGGGTGTGCCAGGGCTAAAAGCACAATGATTGCACCCATATTGTGCACTATGAGGGTTAATAAAATTTTGATTGATTGATACCAGAAGTCCTTTTTGTATGAGACAGATTAATATTGTTGGGGAGAGAAACTATGGCATTCAAGGAGATGGTTAGGCGACGTTTAATTTGGCAAGGCGATGAAGCACATACAAAAGCAACTGTTATTCACGGTGTCTAAGGCATTTACTTAAAGGCTTGATCAATTTGATATTGCCTGATGACTGGTAGTCTGAGAAACCTACAGTGCAGCCAATTTATCTGTCTCCTGGTCAGCCTTGTGTTCTTGTTCTGTTTGTTCTCTTCTTTCTTCTTGTTACGACCAGGTGAGAAATGTGTCTCGGGGTCTTTTGCTGTCTTTACCTGGTCTTATTGTAACAGGGTTTAATTTTAAACACACTGTGTTTTGAGCTCCCCCTTTGTGAATCCTTGTTCACAGCTTTCCAATTATAAGACAAAGAAACCAATTCACACAGGCTTTCTGAGGTTTAAAGAAGAAAGATGAAATTTTATTAAAACTTAAACTTAAACTCTAATATGATTCATTTCCATGGATATATGACACACCCACGCTAGCACGCACACGCGACACACACATGCAAATAAGGGCAGAAAAGAGCAGAGGAAAATATAGTAGAGAGGGGTTTGAGGCAATATCAGAAGAGTGCTTCGAGCTCACTTGATTGTAGGTAGTCTTACTGTTCGTCGGGGCCCAGTGTTCTTCTTAAACCTTGTTCACTTAGGAGACTTTTCTCTCTTTGAGGTTCACGTGTTTTCACAAGATTCAGTTCTGTGGGAAAAAGATAGAGGCAGGCAGGACTGGAAAGGAGGATCTGTTCCACCCGGGAGAACACAGCTTTCTGAGTTCAAATTCAAAAACTCCAACAGTCAGTGAGTCATGTCACTAAAACTGGTCTGACCACTTCTGTGTATTGGGGAAGCAACGACTGGATCCCCATTGTTCCAACACTGTTGGTTATTATGCAAATGTCTTTCTACTCAGGGGCTTGAAATTTTAAGTTTTAATGTTCATGTGGTGAAATCATGTGTGCCTCAGTCACGGCAGGTGGGGGGGTGGGGGGGAGGGGTTTGCCTGACACCTCCACACCCAGGGGAATGAAATGTAATTTGAAGAAAAACGGTGCATTTCATTCGAGTTTGAGAGAAATATAAGATACAGAAAGAAAAACCATGCATTTCTCTCATTCATTTCCATTCATTCACCAATTGTAAAGCTCATTAAAAATGGTCTTTTCTGAGTGCCAGGGCTGTTTTAATTTCCCCTTTTTTTCTGAGGAGAGTTAGTAATGGGCGGGTCCTTCCTGAACTCTCTGAGCATGCAAAGACTTTTGACTTCAGGTGGTTCCCTTTTCCTCTGGCTGTGGGGGAGGAGTCTTTGTTACTCTCCCCTTTGTTCTCTGGGACACTCCTACCTGCAGGTATTTGTGCAGACTTAATTGCACTCTCCTGTGACACTTCGATTAGGTGAGGCATCACCCTCACAGTTTCTCTGCCCCCGAGAGGTCTCTCTTTGTCTCTGCAGGTTCCTGTAAATGCTGTTAGCAACTGTGGTGGGGTGCTTCTAGAGTCTGCATTTAGAGTTTGCATTTATATAGGAGGATGTGGGATCTAACTTTTCACATTAGGGGTTTTCATCCAGAATTCTTCACGGACTTCCTTTAACCTGCCCTCTTGGTCACTTTTTCCCCTTTTCTTTCTAAATTTTTGCCCAGTCATGTGCCTGTCTGTCCCCTTTTGTTCTCAGCAGGGGTCCCTTGCAGTTCACCAGCCCTCTGCTGGAGGGTCCTCCTAACACTGGTGCAGGACTTAGTGGTGCAGGTTCCACTGTAGGTTGGGGTTTCCCCTTAACCTGGCACATGTGGCAACTCCTGCAGTACTCCACCACATCTTTGTGGAGTTTTGGCCAGTCAAACTGCTGTCTTATGTGGGCTTTGGTCTTTCGTATACCGGCATGTACAGCTACTGTAGTCTCGTGGGCCCTTCTTAATATTTCTCCCCAGTACCTCTATTGCACCACTAACTGGTGAACTACTGTCCACTCCTTGCCCTCAAGCCTGTAAGGAGAACTCTATTTTCTCATACTTTAAATAGTAGCAATGAGGGAGTCCCTCTGCTTCACTTTCAGACTGGGCAGCCTGTGCTCATTTTTGCAATACCAGGCCGGCTCGCTGAGCCTCAGCTAGGGAAAATCCATTTAATTCATTCCCTGGGTCTCCTAACTTTCCAAAGAAAGTCTCAGACAGACAGACCTGGTCATCTGCCTGTCGTGCCAATTCAGTCTCCTCTGGGGGAGCTGGTTTGATCATGGCCTGATACACTACACATTCAGGTACTCTGCAGGGGTATGTCTCCTGCCACTGCCGGGTCTCTCTGATCTCCTGCGGTCTTTCTTTCACTACTCGGGGGGCTACCACCTTCACCCTCACTCGATCATTATCTAGGAGCAGGTCAACCCCGTCCACAGGCAAACTCGGGACACTCCTTACAGTCACTGGTCCCGAAAATAGATCGCACTCCAGGTGCACCAGGTGTACACATGCATATACTGCCCTCCTATACCATTCACCACCATTCGGGTGTTCACTGCACTCTCTGGGGGAAAGTTCAGGCCTTTTCCCAGTTTAAGGGATCTGGTGGCCCCTGTGTCCCTGAGAATTACTATAGGCTGCTTGCCCCACTCGAGGGATATGGGGTTACTTTCCCTTCAAATACAAAACCCTGATAACCTTCAGGAATCCTATAAACTTTTCCTGCACTGGCCATAGTAAGCTTCCTGGGTTGCACTCTTACTGCAGTTAAAGCCACAGCTTGTTCTGTATTTTCCATTAGGCCCTCATCTTCACTGATTGTGTGTGCCCTGATTAACCCTGCTGGTTTTCCCTTTAGTTTCCAGTAGTCAGCTTTTAAATGCCCTGCCTCATTACAATGGAAGCACACATTTCTCCGGGTCTCACTCTTGCTCACAGCACCTTCCTTTTTGGCTGGAGGAGGGCCCCCTGTGTCTCCTGCTTTCCTTTCTCTTCCAGGACTGCCTGGGCTCCTATCACCTTCCCACCCTTTGTCCTTTTCAGATTTGTGGTGGTGATTAGGAAAGGTTCTCCCCTGGGAAACCGACTTATCAATTAAAGCAAACTAATCGACCAGAACAGCCGCTTGCCAGGCTCCCTGAACCCGCTGCTCCTCTACATGGGTCTTTATTGAGAATGGGAGAGAGTTTTTAAATTCCTCTAACAGAATTACTTCTCTGAGAGTTTCATAGCTGAGCTGTATTTTTAAAGCCCTCAAGCACTGGTCAAAAGCTTACTTCTTTCAAACTCCAGATTGATTGGCTTGCTCTTTGAGGGTGCTAAACTTTTGGGCAATAGGTTTCAGGTACTAATTCATATGTCCCGAGGATAGCATTTTTGGTCAGTTCTTAATTTGATGAACTCTCATCTGGCAACAAGGAATAAACCTCATGGGCTTTTCCAGTTAGTTTGCTTTGTATTAAAAGGGACCAGGTCTCAGCTGGCCATTTTAGCTGCCTTGCCAATTTCTCAAAAGACAAGAAAAACACTTCCACATCTTCCTCATTGAATTTTGGAATTAACTGAGCGCGTTTTAGCAATCTGGTACCCAGCCCTGAATGATGCTCCTCCATATTGGCTATGCTTTCACTATGGTTACTCTGTCACCCCCTAGTTAATTCAAGCCGCCTCAACTATTTTTCTTCAGATTCTTTCCTGAATATTCTTTCTCTCTCTCTCTCCTGCCTTTCATTCTCTTCACGTTCCTTTTGGAAGGCTTTCTCTCTCTCCCTCTCCTGCCTTTCTCTCTCTTTTTCCTCTAATTCAAGTTTCCTCTGTTCCAATTGTATCTTTGCTAGCAGTACCCTGTCAGGGTCTACTTCTAATCCTGCTTCTGCTTCTTCAGATTCAAGGGAAAAATGGTTGGCTACTAGCCTTAGGAGTTCAGGCTTTCTAGCCTTGCCACATACAGTAATCCCGCACTGCTCAGCCATTTTCCTCAACTCCTCCACAGACAGTGCTTTTAACTTATTCCAAGTTACTTCACCCTGGCTTGGAGAGCTACTAGCTTCAGTTACAGATATGTTAGATTTCAATCACATACAACCACAAGAAAACCTGTATTGAAATCTTGATCTTTGAGATTGGGGACAATTTGGCTTCCCACTTCCAATTTCACTCATTTGTCTGTGGGCAAATTTCCGGACGCTAGCACCCGAACTTCTGTTACAACCAGGTGAGAAAGGTGTCTCGGGGTCTTTTGCTGTCTTCACCAGGTCGTATTGTAATAACAGAAGAGTTCCTTGTTTACTGTGCTTTGAGCTCACTTGTTTGAAGGTAGTCTTACTGTTCGTCGGGGCCCACTGTTCTTCTTAAACCTGGTTTACGTAGGAGACTTTTCTCTCTTTGAGGTTCACATGTTTTCACAAGATTCAGTTCTGTGGGAAAGAGATGGAGGCAGGCAGGACTGGAGAGGAGATCCTGTTCCACCCGGGAGCACACGTCTTTCTGAGCTCAAATCCTCTGTTGGAAGTTCAAATTCAAAACCTCCAACAGTCAGTCAGTCATGTGACCAAAACTGCTCTGACCATTTCTTGTGTATTGGAGAAGAAATGAGCGGGTCACCATTGTTCCAACACTATTGGTTACTATGCAAATGTCTTTCCAGTCAGGGGCTTGCAACTTTAAGTTTTAATGTTCATGTGGCAAAATCCTGTGTGCCTCAGTCTCGGCAGGTGTGGAGTTTGGCTGACACTTCTCCAGTGGTCGAGTCTCAGAATTTACCAATGACACCAAATTTGGAGGCGTGGCAAACAGTGAGGATGATCTGAACCTCCTGCAACAGGACATAGACCAGCAGAATGGGCAGGCAGGTGGCAAATGGAATTTAATACTGACATATGTGAGGTGATACATTTTGAAAGAGGAAAAAGAGAGAGGCAATATACACCGAATGGCACAATTCTAAAGAGTGTGCAGGACAGAGGGACCTGGGGGTGCATGTGCATCGATCTTTGAAGATGGCAGGACATATTGAGAGTGTGGTTAGTAAAGTATATGGGATCTTGGGCTTCATAAATAGAGGCATTGAGTACAAAAGAGGGGAAGTTATGCTGAACCTTTACAAAGCTCTGGTTAGGCCCCAAATGGATTATTGTGTCCAGTTCGGGTCACCACACATCAGGAAGGATGTGAGGGTCCTTGAGAGAGTGCAGTGGAGATTTACCAGAATGGTTCCAGGGATGGAAGATTTTAGTTACAAGGTTAGGTTGGAAAATCTGGGTTAGTTCTCCTTAGAAGAAAGGAGGTTGAGGGAGATTTAATACAAGCGTAGAAGATTATGACAGGCTTTAGATTAGATTAGATTAGAGATACAGCACTGAAACAGGCCCTTCAGCCCACCGAGTCTGTGCCGACCATCAACCACCCATTTATACTAATCCTACACTAATCCCGTATTCCTACCTATACTAGTGACAATTTATAATGGCCAATTTACCTACCAACCTGCAAGTCTTTGGGCTGGTGGGAGGAAACCGGAGCGCCCGGAGAAAACCCACGCAGACACAGGGAGAACTTGCAAACTCCACACAGGCAGTACCCAGAATCGAACCTGGGTCCCTGGAACTGTGAGGCTGCGGTGCTAACCACTGCGCCACTGTGCCGCTTAGTTAGATAAGTTACACGAGGGAAAACTGATTCCCATTAACTAATGGTACAAGGATTAGGCGATGCAGATTGAAGGTTTTGGGCAAGAGATGCAGGGGGGATATGAGGAAGAACGTTTTTTATGCAGAGGGTGGTAATGACCTGGAACGCACTGCCCACAAGGGCGGTGGAAGTGGAGACGATCAATGACTTCAAGAGGAAATTGGATGGCCACTTCTTGAGGGAAATAGACTTACAGGTCTACAGGGATCGAGCAGGGGAAGGGGACTGTCTGGATAGCTCCGTGAAGAGCCGGCATGGACTCAATGGGCTGAATGGCCTCCTCCTGTGCTGTAAATGACTCTATGACTTCTGTCTGTTCCATGGTTAACTTCCTTTGGTATGGTGCAGGTGGGCACCACTGGAATTGATAGAATATACAGCACAGAAACAGGCCATTCAGCCCATGCCAATGGTAATGCTCCACATGAGCCTCCTCCTACCCTACTTCAAATCACTCTATCAGCATATCCTTCTATTCCTTTCTCCCTTACGTGATTATCAAGCTTCCCCTTAAATGCATGTCTAATATTTGCCTCAACCACATCCTGTGGTAGTGATTCCACATTCTCACCACTCTCTGGGAAAAGAAGTTTTCGGAATTATCTAATTGATTTCTTGGTGACTATCTTATATTGATGGCCTCTAGTCTTGCTCTTCCCACAAGTAGAAACATCTTCTCTACCTCGAACCAATCAAACTCTTTCATTATCTTTCATCATCACCCTTGAAGTCTTCTCTTTTCTGGAAAAAAGCGTCTCAGTCTGTTCATCTTTCTCTGTTAATCAGTAAATCCTCTAACTTGTGGTATCATCATTGTGAATCTGTTTTTGCACCGATAAGAGTTATAACTCTAGACTACCTGGCAGATTTGTATTTCAGTTCTAGGTCTTTTTTATTCTTCATTTACAGGATGTGAGTGTCACTGACTGCTCTTGAGAAGGTGGTGAGGGGAACACTTTCCTGAAATAAATGAGTGGCTTGCTAGGCCATTTATATGGAATACTGTACAGGCCAGACAGGGTAAGAGCAGCAGGTTTTGTTCCCAAAATAACATTTAGTGAATCTGATGGACTTTTAGAACAATTTACAAGCTTTTTAAAAATAAAATGATGAAAGGTCACAGACCTGAAAGGTTAACTCTGCTTTTCTCTCCACAGACCTGCTACTTATTTCCAGCACCTTCTGTTTTCATTTTAAGCTTTTTAATTCTGGATTTTATTTAATTAACTAAATTTTAATTCACCAGCTGCCATGGTGGGATTTGAACTTATGCTTCTAGATCACCTGGATTACTCGTCCAGTAACCTAGCCCGCATTGCTACCATACCCTTGTTACTGTCAAACATGTTTATCAGGTTATCAAAAACTGGGGTTCCAGTGATAGAGCTTCACAACTAGGTGGAAGTACTGGTACGAGAATAACAACCATTGAAAGCTCACCATGAACAACACTGACTGAGACTGAGGGGGAATTTTCAGCCCACTGACTGAGACGGAGACTGAGGGGAGTCACCAGATGTGTTTCATGATTTAGATGAGGGATAGGAGTCTACGAGGGGTAAACAAGTGCAGCTGCAACTACTTGTGGGGTGTTTTGTCTGCACCTGTCACTACCCAGGGATCTGTAATTCTAGAAGGTTCCACATGTACCAGACCTGCCAGAAGAGACCTGTTTTCATCAACATTTACCTATTTTCATGTTTTCATCGCATTTTTTTGCTTGACAAAAAAAGAGAGACTATAGCACTTTTCACGACTTCAGGATGTCCCAAAGCACTTACAACCAATGTAAAGCTTTTTGAAGTGTAGTCACTATAATGAGAAACTTTTTATGTTGTCTGATGCAACATAAATGAGAAGCATGGAGTTCAGTTGATTGAAGATCTCAAACAGGTTTATTAAACAGCTAACACATATATACAGTGCAAAACGAATCATTTACATGACTTGCCTCTTGGTGTTACAGTTACACAGTGAGACTGGCATGTAGTCACATGACTGTGTCCTGGTGCTAAGCTCATTAGCATATTAAGATCTTAAAGGGACATCATTCTTAAAGGCAATCACACAACATCCCCCTTCTCTCCAAAGATAAGTCTTGTATGCTAAAAGTAAGATACATATAAAATTAGATAACATCAAAATTATTTACACATGGATACAGATTGTGACATTTACAGATACAGAGGCTCAAACGTCCATATATTGTCTCGGTGGTTTGACAACTCTTGCTTGGGGAATTTGCGTCTCCTCTGTTGCTGTTCTTTCTGAAGTTTCTCCCTCTCTGCATTCAGTTTCTGTTGCTCTGCCTTCAGCTTGCTAACGTACTCTGTTACTTTTCTTAAGATGGGCTCAAGGTTGAGGACTTCTTGGGGAAGAGTACTTGGTCTCATGGAGATATATGTCCGTTCTGACTCCCTGTGGTGCTGGCAGTTCTCTAGAGAGCAGAAGTGAAGGCGCAGCATAGTTGTGCTGTTTTTGGGTTTCCAGACTGCACCATTTGATGCTTGTCAGAGTCTGCGAGTAGGTTCTGGTCCTTGGAGATTTGCCCTTGGCAATGCTCTCATGGATGGTTCCTGCATAGGGGGTCCAGTGTTCTTTTACACCGCAAACCTTGCACAGGTCTCGAAAAGCAGGGCAATTTCACCATGAGTGGGCCAGTCCACATTTACCACGCTGCTTGCTTGCTCTTTTAGACCTAGTTATGATGCCGATACTGTTAGTTGCACCTAGTGCTTGCAGGTACTATTGTCCAGCTACATGGCTTCATATATCCTGTCATCTTCCAGTAGTGCATCAATGCTGTGAACATTCTTCCCCCCCCTCCTCCCCCGAGGTCTTTCTGAAATGTTCCAATGGGTGTTGATACAATCACCAACTCCATTATTTGGTCTGACAGCTCAGCTTCTGAGAAGGCACATTCATTCCTCTTACTACGGCATCTGCTGATGAACTGGTCTATTGATTCCTGTGGCTGTTGCCTGTCGGACATCAATTCTAGGTGGTGAATTCAAAAATTCACCCATAATTGGAGCTGATCGTCAAGCACTTTCCCCACCTATGCAGGATTGTTTTGGTCCTCTTCAAATATGCCTGAGGTATTGATTCTGTGTAATCCCAATTTACAATTGCTATCATTATTTTTACAGTTTGTTTTCCTGGCTCTGTAATTACTTGGTCTGTAAAGCATAACTGCATTCTTTGTTGGAACAGTTTGAAAGTTCATGCTGAGACAATTGGTATCCATCTTTCTGCTGCTCTTTTTCTTTAAACGTGGCTTTAAGACCTGGTTCTGTGACTCTACTGTTTCCCTTTAAAAATGCTCTGTTCTTTAGACTGGCTGCTTTGATTGACAGGAGCAGCTTGTCTGTTTATCTAGCTTCCAGCACTCTAGTCTGTCTGTTTATACAGCTGAATTGTAGACATTTCAAGTGCTCTTTGATTTTACTAGGTTTGTTTGTACAGCCATTCAAGAGGCAATTCTTCACGCTTGAGTTGTTTTACGAGCCTTTTAAAACTCTGGCTGAGTGAATGAAAGCTATTCATGCTGGGGTGATTTAATGGGTTTCTTTTTATAGCTTTTGCTGAGAGATGTGTGGATAGCAGATTCCAACGCTTTTTGCTGTTGGGCGCCGCCTGTAATAGCATTGACCTTTAGCCTAAGGAAGGGATTAGGTCATCCCCATATTTTGTACTCTCCCAGGGAGCCTTTGACAGAAAAAAACAATTTTTTAAGGACTTCAAGACTTCTCTTGTTTTAAAAGGGTGGCACAGTGGTGCAGTGGTTAGCACCGCAGCCTCACAGCTCCAAGGACCCGGGTTCAATTCTGGGTACTGCCTGTGCAGAGTTTACAAGTTCTCCCTGTGACCGTGTGGGTTTTCGCCGGGTGCTCCGGTTTCCTCCCACCGCCAAAGACTTGCAGGTGATAGGTAAATTGGCCATTGTAAATTGCCCCTCGTGTGGGAAGGTGGTAGGGAATATGGGATTACTGTAGGGTTAGTATAAATGGATGGTTCTTGGTCGGCACAGACTCGGTGGGCCGAAGGGCCTGTTTCAGTGCTGTATCTCTAAATAAATAAAATAAATAATAAATAAAAATCTGTGACGGCACACTGACTCACCCGTTCACAGTGATTGATTTGCAGCCTGTTGTTCAGCTCTGTCTTCTACAACTGGAGGTGAGTTTTTTCTCTTTGCACTGCTTGGGTCAATGTTTCTTTTAACTTTCTCTCTTTTACCTATAGGTAGTTTTTAAAGCTGTTTTCCTGTGGTCTGATATTGGCCACTGAGATAGTTGTGAGTACACTGGGGGAAAAAATACCAATTTCCTCTCATGTAAATGGGATCATTAATGTCCCTTTATACATTTATTAGGTTTACTCAGCACTTACATTGTACAGAAATTTGTGTGCAACTGTTTGCGGTGCCCAGGGTATTTTCAGCCACACACCAATATTCTCCGTCATCTTCAGAACTAATATGATGAAACATCTGCTTCAGTTCACCGCTGGAAGACCTGTTGATCTCTCTGCCATTTCGGACCAATGTTAAACTAACCGGCGGCATCCCCCAGGTCATGCACTACAATAACAATGAACTTCCTTCCATATAGAAGAAATTGGAACTTATTGACTCTAACACCGTTGACTTCGTGACTGACCACTGATGGACAAAACCCATCCAGAGAAATTAAATAGCAGGGTATTTAGGAACTTACCTGGTGGGTGAAGCTGACATTTTCTGTCACTAACGCCGTGTTTATTTGCTGCAATACATGAGATCAGGTTCCCAGCTCCATTCGGAGCATCTTAAAGGAAGAAAGCGAGGTGGGAGGAAAGAGAGGCTTAGGGAGTGAATTCCACAGCTTAGGGCCAAGGCAGCTGAAGGTATGGACACCAATGGTGCAGCAATTAAAATCAGGGATGTTCAAGAAGCCAGAATTAGATGAGCACAGATATCATGGAGGGTTGTGAGACTGGGGGAGATTACAGAGACAGGGAGAGGCCAGGCCACAGAGGGATTAGGAAACAAGGATGAGAATTTTTAAATCAAGGCGTTGCTTGACCGGGAGCCAATGTAGATCAGTGAGCCGAATGGCCTGTTTCAGCGCTGTAGACTCTTGGTAATTCTCGATGTAGTGCACCAGGTATCAAGTATGTAACAAACACAATAATTGGAAGATGCAATACCTCAATCACATTCCCAGTGGAAAGGATCTGATCAGGGCACAGAGCATTCGCGGGAATAGCAAGTTCCCTCAAGTCAAAAATGACACCCCCATGCGGGCATTCATGACTCCCGATCCCATTGGGAGACCATTGAACAGCTGAGCAGTGAAACTAGTTCCTTTGGTGGGTGAAGTCTGGAACAAGGGGACATGACATTAAAACTAGAGCCAGCTATTCAGAGGGTGATGTCAGGAAGCACTGCTTCACACAAAGGCTAGTAGAAATCTGGAACTCTCTCCCCAAAAAGCTGTGGATGCTGGAGGTCAATTGAAAAATTTATAGATTTGTGTTGGGTAAGGGTATTAAGGGTTACTGAACCAAGGCGAATAAATTAACATACAGATCAGTGCTGTATCTCGAAATAAAAAAAATGAAAAAAAATAAATCAGCCATGAACAGGCTTAAGGGCCTTCTCCTCTTTCTATGAATGAAAGATTTGCATTTATACAGCACCTTTCACAACCACAGGACACCCTGAAGCACTTTATACCCAATTAAACACTTTCGAAGCATAGCCACTGTTGTAATGTAGGACACATGGCAGCCAATTTGCACACAGCAAGGTGATAATGACTAGATAATCTGCTTATTAGTGATGAGGTTTGAGGGATAATATTGGCCCCAGGATGAACTCTTCTGATCTTTAAATAGTGCTCTGGGATATTTTATATCCACTTACAAGAGCAGGCACTTTAGAATTGCTTCGGAGTAACAGCATTGCAGACAGGAGAGCACTCCCTTAATACTGCATGGGAGTATCAGCCTAGATTTTGTGCTCAAGTCTCTGAGTGGGGCTTGAACCCACAACATTCTGCTTCAGAGGCAAGCGCACTACCAACTGAACCACAGCTGACACCGTTGAATGTTTGGGTGGTGGGGTGGGGTGGAGCTGTGAGGGTGCTGTGAGTGCCTCAGGCTGGTGGTCCATCAGTCTGTGAGATCTCCATTAGTCACCACTTCCAGCTCCAGGAACAGTGTGCTTTCCAGCTTTGGCACAATGAAACTGAATATTCAAGAGGGCAGCAGGTGTGTACAGTATTTGAAATGTGACTCCAAGAAGGTGTTGCTCAACGGGACCCACAGGAAATGTGCGCATCTACCTCCATTACCCTCCTTACACCAGCTACTTAGAGCCATATGGCCATTTATGGCACAGAAGGAGGCCATTCGGCCCACCAGTCCATACTGGCTCTCCATGGAGCTATCCAGTCATTCCCACTCCCCCACTCGACCCCCATAGCCCTGCAAGTTTATTTCCTTCAAGTGACCATCGAATTTCCTTTTGAAATCATTGATTGTCTCCACTTCCACCACACTCATGGGCAGCGAATCTCATTATCAAAAAGGAGGAGGTGTTGGGTGTCTTGCAAAGCATTAAGGTAGATAAGTCCCCAGGGCCTGATGGGATCTACCCCAGAATACTGAGGGAGGCAAGGGAAGAAATTGCTGGGGCCTTGACAGAAATCTTTGCATCCTCATTGGCTACAGGTGAGGTCCCAGAGGACTGGAGAATAGCCAATGTTGTTCCTTTGTTTAAGAAGGGTAGCAAGGATAATCCAGGAAATTATAGGCCGGTGAGCCTTACGTCAGTGGTAGGGAAATTATTAGAGAGGATTCTTCGGGACAGGATTTACTCCCATTTGGAAACAAATGGACTTATTAGCGAGAGGCAGCATGGTTTTGTGAAGGGGAGGTTGTGTCTCACTAATTTGATTGAGTTTTTTGAGGAAGTGACAAAGATGATTGATGAAGGAAGGGCAGTGGATGTTGTCTATATGGACTTCAGTAAAGCTTTTGACAAGGTCCCTCATGGCAGACTGATACAAAAGGTGAAGTCACATGGGATCAGAGGGGAGCTGGCAAGATGGATACAGAACTGGCTCGGTCATAGAAGACAGAGGGTAGCAGTGGAAGGGTGCTTTTCTGAATGGAGGGATGTGACTAGTGGTGTTCCGCAGGAATCAGTGCTGGGACCTTTGCTGTTTGTAGTATATATAAATGATTTGGAGGAAAATGTAGCTGGTCTGATTAGTAAGTTTGCGGACGACACAAAGGTTGGTGGAGTTGCGGATAGTGATGAGGATTGTCAGAGGATACAGTAGAATATAGATCGGTTGGAGACTTGGGCGGAGAAATGGCAGATGGAGTTTAATCCGGACAAATGTGAGGTAATGCATTTTGGAAGGTCTAATTCAGATGGGAAGTATACAGTAAATGGCAGAACCCTTAGGAGTATTGACAGGCAGAGAGATCTGGGCGTACAGGTCCACAGGTCACTGAAAGTGGCAACGCAGGTGGATAAGGTAGTCAAGAAGGCATACAGCATGCTTGCCTTCATCGGTCGGGGCATAGAGTATAAAAAATGGCAAGTCATGTTGCAGCTGTACAGAACCTTAGTTAGGCCACACTTAGAATATTGCGTGCAATTCTGGTCGCCACACTACCAGAAGGACGTGGAGGCTTTGGAGAGGATACAGAAGAGGTTTACCAGGATGTTGCCTGGTCTGGAGGGCATTAGCTATGAGGAGAGGTTGGATAAACTCAGATTGTTTTCACTGGAATGACGGAGGTGGAGGGGGCGACATGATAGAGGTTTACAAAGTTACAAGCGGCATGGACAGAGTGGATAGTCAGAAGCTTTTTCCCAGGGTGGAAGAGTCAGTTACTAGGGGACATAGGTTTAAAGTGAGAGGGGCAAAGTTTAGAGGGGATGTGCGAGGCAAGTTCTTTACACAGAGGGTGGTGAGTGCCTGGAACTTGTTGCCGGGGGAGGTGGTGGAAGCAGGTTCCATGGAGACGTTTAAGAGGCATCTTGACAAATACATGAATAGGATTGGAATAGAGGGATACGGACCCCGGAAGTACAGAAGGTTTTAGTTTAAGCAGGCATCAAGATCGGCGCAGGCTTGGAGGGCCAAATGGCCTGTTCCTGTACTGTACTGTTCTTTGTTCTTTGTTCTTTTTGAATTCCAGGTCATTACCACTCGCTGTGTAAAAAAGTTCTTCCTCACATTTCCCCTGCATCTCTTGCCCAAAACCTTCAACCTGTGTCCCCTAATCCTTGTACCATCAGTTAATGGGAACAGATTTTCCCCTGTTTAACTTATCTAAGCCTGTCATAATCTTGTACACCTCTATTAAATCTCCCCTTCAAAGATCGATGCACGGGTACCCTCAGGTCTCTCTGTTCCTGCACACTCTTTAGAACTGTGCCATTGAGTATATATTGCCTCTCCCTATCCCTTCTGCCAAAACCTCACACTTGTCAGTATTAAATTCCATCTGCCACCTGTCTGCCGATTCTGCTAGCCTATTTATGTCCAGTTGCAGGTGATTCATATTGTCCTCACTATTTGCCACACCTCCAATTTTGAAATTCTACTCTGTATTCCAAGATCCAAGCCATTTATATATAGCAAAAAAAAACAGTGGTCTCAGTACTGACCCTTGGGAAACACACTGTCTACCATCCTCCAGTCTGAAAAACAACCATTTACTATGACGCACTGTTCCACTGTTTTCAGTCCTTAAGCCAATTTTTGTATCCATTTGGACACTGACCCTCCTATTCAATGAGCCTTAATTTTGCTAACCAGCCTTTTATGTGATACCTTATCAAACACTTTCTTGAAATCCAAATAAACAACATCTGCCGCATTCCCTTCATCAACCTTCTCTGTTAGACCATCAAAAAATTCAATTAGAATAGTCATGCAGGACAAAAGGGAGAAGTGTTGCCAACTTGTTTCCACAATGGCACCAATTAATAGACATTTAAGGGTAGAATCTCTGAGCCTTTACCCACCTTTGACAAGATACCTCACACATGATGAGCGCACATTGGAAAATCACGGGCTTAACGGCCATAACATTCCATCCATTGACGGCACCTGTACACACCAGGATTGGTTTGATGAAAACAATGAGGATATTTAGACCCTGTTGGGTGAGAAACACCATTTCCTTATGTGTGTGCCCATGTGTATGGACAGCTTCTCGGAATACCCACTTCTTGGATGTTTTGCTGTCCCTGACATGAGACAAACTGTGGCTGTAGGTGTGATCAAAGCGGTTACTAAGAAGGAAAAACTACGACCAAGGCTGCAAATAAAATATTAAAGAAGTGAATATTACCACACTGGCCCTGAGCATTTAGCGAGCCCTGTTGAGATTGACACCATGAAAGCTGACCAAAAAGACAGTTCACCTGCTTCAAAGAAAGCCGCCTTCAACAACACCCGCAAATTCATCCAATCAAAGCTTACAGAGATGCAGTTTCACTGGCTAAGCAAAAAGGCAAAAGAAATACAATCATACACAGACAGCAATGGTACTAAACACTTCTATGATGCTCTGAAGACAACCCATGGTCCGCAGGCTTCCTGAAATTCTCCTCTTCCCGGCACTGATGGAACCACACTCATTACAGACAAGACCAAACTGCTGGAGAGATGGGCAGAACATTTTAACAACGTTGTGAATCGGCCCTCAACAATGATGAGGCAATTTCCTGCTTGCCCCAAATTGAAGTCAGCATGTCACTTACTGACACCCCCAATAAATCTGAGATTGTGAAAGCATATCAGACTCCTGTTGAGCGTCAAAGCGCCCAGTTTAGATGTAATATCAGGTGAAACATCAAGACAGGAGGCACAATACTCATTGACAAACCCACCAAACTATTCCAGATAATGTGGAACCAGGAAGCCATTCCTCAGAAATTCAAAGATGCATCAATTTTCCACCTTTACAAAAGGATGGGAAATTGTCAAGCTTGCAACAACCATTGAGGAGCCTTCCTACTGTGCTTTACCAGGAAAATACTTGCAAGAGTCTTGTTAAACCGCTCGACGCTGTATCTCAAACAGGATCTTCTACCAGCTTCTGAAAAAGTTGTGGTACAGTTGACATGGTGTTTGCTACACATCAGCTCCAGGAGAAATGCCAAGAGCAGAACTGCAGCTTCTATTCAACATTAAAATAAAAACTAAATACTGCGGATGTTGGAAATCTGAAATAACAACAGAAAGTGCTGGAAATACTCAGCAGGTCTGGCAGCATCTGGGAAAGAGAAGCAGAGATAATGTTTCAGATCAGTGACCTTCCATCAGAACTGGCAAAGGTTAGATATGTGATAGGTTTTAAGCAAATAAAGTGGAGGTGGGGGAAAAAAAAGAGAACAAAAGGGAAGGTGTGTGATCGGACAGAGGGCCGGAGAGATTAACTGACAAGGAGGACGTGAGGCAAAGACAATGGATGAAAGACAAAGCATTAGTGCACAGAGTGTTAATGACAGAATAATGAGCAGCCCTGGCCAAATGCACAAACATGAAAAAACCAGTAAGCAGGCACATGGTAAAAAAAAAAAAGATGGATCAAAATAAAATAAAATAAAATACAATAAAAATAAAAAGTTAAAAGGGCCAGTCATGCTCTGAAATTATTGAACACAATGCTCAGTCCGGTAGGCTGTAGCGTGCCTAATCGGAAAATAAGATGTTGTTCCTTGAGCCTGCGTTGATGTTCACTGGAACACTGCAGCAATCCCAGGAGAGAGATGTGAGCATGAGAGCAGGGGGGAGTGTTGAAATGGCCAGCAACCGGAAGGTTGGACTGAGTGGAGGTCTTCGGCAAAGTGGTCACTCAATCTGCGTTTGGTCTCCCCAGTGTAGAGGAGACCACATTGTGAGCAGTGAATACAGTATACTAAATTGAAAGAAGTACAAGTAAATCACTGCTTCACCTGAAAAGAGTGTTTGGGTTCTGGGATAGTGAGGAGAGAGGAGGTAAATGGGCAGGTATTACACCTCTGGTTATTGCAAAGGAAGATGCTGTGAAAAGGGGACGAGATGTCGGTGGTAATGAAGGAGTGGACCAAGGTGTTGTGGAGGGAATGATCCCTTCGGAATGCAGGGGAGGGGAGGGGAAGATGTATTTGGTGGTGGCATCATGCTGGAGGTGGCGGAAATAGCGGAGGATGATCCTTTGGATATGGAGGCTGATGGGGTGGAAAGTGAGGGCAAGGGGAACCCTGTCACGGTTCTGGGAGTGAGGGCAAGGGGTGAGGGCAGAAGTGCGGGAAATGCGTCGGACACAGTTGAGGACCCTGTCAACCACAGTGGGGGGGAATCCTCGGTTGAGGAAAAAGGAAGATATATCAGAAGCGCTGTCATGGACAGTAGCATCATCAGAGCAGATGCGTCAGAGACGGAGAAACTGGGAGAATGGAATGGAGTCCTTACAGGAGGTAGGGTGTGAAGAAGTGTAGTCGAGGTAGCTGTGGGAGTCTGTGGGCTTATAATGAATATTAGTAGACAGCCGATCCCAGAGATGGAGACAGAGAAGTCGAGGAAGGGAAGGGAAGTGTCAGAGATGGACCATGTAAAGGTGAGAGAAGGGTGGAAATTAGAAGCAAAGTTGATAAAGTTTTCCAGTTCGGGGCGGGAGCAGGAAACGGCACCGATACAGTCATCAGTGTACTGGAAAAAGAGTTGGGGGAGGGGGCCGGAGTAGGACTGGAACAAGGAATGTTCAACATATCCCACAAAAAGACAGGCATAACTAGGACCCATGCGGGTACCCATAGCAACACCTTTTACTTGAAGGAAGTGAGTGGAGTTGAAGGAGAAGTTATGCAATGTGAGAACAAGTTCAGCCAGGTGGAGGAGGTTGGTGGTGGATGGGGACTGGTTGGGCCTCTGTTCAAGAAAGAAGCAGAGAGCCCTCAAACCGTCCTGGTGGGGAATGGAGTTGTAGAGAGATTGGTCCATAGTGAAGAGGAGGCAGTTAGGGCCAGGAAATCAGAAATTGTCAAAATGACGTAGGGCGTCAGAAGGGTCACGGATGTAGGTGGGAAGAGCCTGGACCAGGGAGAAAAGATAGAGTCAAGGTAGGAAGAAATAAGTTCAGTGGGGCAGGAACAAGCTGAAATGATTGCGCTTCTGATATGTCTTCCTTTTTCCTCAACCGAGGATTCCCCCGCACTGTCGTTGACAGGGCCCTCAACTGTGTCCGACCCATTTTGTGCACCTCTACCCTCATCCCTTCCCCTCCCTCCAGAACCGCAACAGGGTTCCCCTTGTCCTCACTTTCCACCCCACCAGCTCCACATTCAGAGGTTCATCCTCCACCATTTCCACCACCTCCAGCATGATGCCACTACCAAACACATCTTCCCCTCCCCTCCTCTGTCAGCATTCCGAAGGGATCGTTCCCTCCTTGACACCCTGGTCCACTCCTCCATCACCCCCGACACCTCGTTCCCTTCCCACGGCACCTTCCTCTGCAATCGCAGGAGGTGTAATACCTGCACTTTTACCTCCTCTCTCCTCACTATCCCAGGCCCCAAACACTCCTTTCAGGTGAAGCAGCGATTTACTTGTACTTCTTTCAATGTAGTATACTGTATTCACTGCTCACAATGTGGTCTCCTCTACATTGGGGAGACCAAACGCAGACTGGGTGACTGCTTTGCAGAACTCCTCCACTCAGTCTGAAAGCATGACCCTGAGCTTCCGGTTTCTGGCTATTTCAACACTCCCCCCTGCTCTCATGCTCACATCTCTCTCCTGGGATTGCTGCAGTGTTCCAGTGAACATCAACGCAAGCTCGAGGAACAGTACCTTATTTTCCGATTTGGCATGCTACAGCCTGCCGGACTGAACATTGAGTTCAATAATTTCAGCGCGTGACTGGCCCTTTTTTATTTTTATTTTATTTTATTTTGTTCCTTTTTTTTGTTTTTTTACCATGTGCCTGCCCACTGTTTTTTTTCATGTTTGTGCTTTCATAGAGTCAGAGTTATATAGCACAGAAACAGGCTCTTCGGCCCATCGTGTCCATGCCGGCCATCAAGCACTATCTATTCTAATCCCATTTTCCAGCACTTGGCCAGTAGCTTTGTATGCTTGTGGTGTTTCAAGTGCTCGTCTAAATACTTCTTAAATGTTGTGAGGATACCTGCCTCTACCACCCCTCCAGGCAGTGTGTTCCAGATTCCAATCACCCTCTGGGTGAAATTTTCTTTCCTCAAATCCCCTGTAAACCTCCTGCCCCTTGCCTTAAATCTATGCCCCTGGTTATTGACACCTCTGCTAAGGGAAAAAGTTTCTGCCTATCTACCCTATATATATCCCTCATAATTTGGAATACCTCAATCAGGTCCCCCCTCAGCCTTCTCGGCTCTAAGGAAAACAACCCTAGCCTTTTAAGACTCTCTTCAAAGCTGAAATGCTCCAGCCCAGGCAACATCCTGGTGAATCTCCTCTGCACCCTCTCCAATGCAATCACATCCTTCTTATAGTGTGGTGACCAGAACTGTACACAGTACTCCAGCTGTGGCCTAACCATTGTTTTATACAGCTCCATCATAACCTCCCTGCTCTTATATTCTATGCCTCGGCTAATAAAGGCAAGTATCCCATATGCCTCCCTAACTACCTGTGCTGCTGCCTTCAGTGAACTATGGACAAACACCAAGGTCCCTCTGACCCTTTGTACTTCCTAGGGCCCTCCATATTCCCTTGCCTTGTTAGTCCTCCCAAAATGCATCACCTCACACTTCTCAAGATTAAATTCCATTTGCCACTGCTCTGCCCATCTTACCAGCCCATCTATATTGTCCTGTAATCTAAGGCTTTCCTCCTCACCATTTACGACACCAGTTTTCGTGTCATCTGCAAACTTACTGATCATACCTCCTATATTCACGTCTAAATCATTAATGTACACTACAAACAGCAAGGGTCCCAGCATCGATCCCTGCGGTACACCACTGATCACAGGCTTTCAATCGCAAAAACAACCCTCGACCATCACTCTCTGCCTCCTTCCACTAAGACAATTTTGGATCCAATTTGCCATGGATCCCATGGGTTCTTACCTTCTTGACCAATCTCTGATGCAGGACCTTATCAAAAGCCTTACTGAAGTCCATGTAGACTACATCAACTGCTTTACCCTCATCTACACACCTAGTCACCTCCTCGGAAAATTCAATCAAATTTGCTAGACATGAGCTCCCCCTGACAAAGCCATGCTGACTATCCCTGGTTATTCCCTGCTTCTCCAAGTGGAGATTATTCCTATCCCTCAGAAATTTTTCCAATAGTTTCCCTACCACTGATGTTAGACTCACTGGCCTGTAATTACCTGGCTTGTCCCTACTACCATTCTTGAATAATGGTACCACATTCGCTGACCTCCAATCCTCTGGTACCTCTCCTCTGGCCAGAAAGGATTTGAAATTTTGTGTCAGAGTCCCTGCTATCTCCTCCCTTGCCTCACATTGCAGCCTGGGATACATCTCATCTGGGCCTGGGGATTTATCCACTTTTAAGCCCACTAAAACCTCCTCCTTTTCAATGCTAATTTGTTCAAGTATATCACAATCCCCTCCCCCTAATCTCTATACCTACATCATCCTTCTCCATAGTGAACACAGATGAAAAGTACTCATTTAAAACCTCACCTATTTCCTCCGGCTCCATACACAGATTGCCACTTTGGTCCCTAATGGGTCCTACTCTTTCCCTGGTTATCCTCTTGCCCTTATCATACTGATAAAACACCTTGGGATTTTTCTTTATCTTATCTGCCAGTGTTTTTTCATGTCCCCTCTTCGCTCTCCTAATTACTTTAAGTACCCCTCTGAATCTGCCATAAGCCTCCTTTTTTTTCCTTATCCAATCCTCTATATACCTTGACATCCAGGGTTCCCTGGACTTGTTGGTCCTACCCTTCACCCTTATGGGAACAGGTTGGCCCTGACCTCTCACTATTTCCTCTTTGAATGACTCCCAATGGTCAGATGTAGACTTTTCTACAAGTAGCTGCTCCCAGTCCACTTTGGCCAGATCCTGTTTTATCATATTGAAATCAGCCTTCCCCCAATTCAGTACCTTTATGTCCGGTCCATCTTTGTCCTTTTCCATAACTACCTTAAGTCTTACAGAGTTATGGTCACTATCCCCAAAATGCTCCCCCACTGACACTTCTACCATTTGTCTGGACTCATTCCCCAAGATTAGGTCCAGTACTGCCCCTTCTCTTGTAGGACTTTCTATGTGCTGGCTCAAAAAGCTCTCCTGGATACACTTGCAGAATTTCGCCCCCTTTAAGCTTTTTGCACTAAGACTATCCCAATTAATATCGGGGAAGTTGAAATCCCCTACTATTATTACCCTATTATTTTTACACCTCTCTGAGATTTGCCTACATATCTGCTCCTCTATCTCTCCCTGACTATTTGGAGGCCTGTAGTACACTCCCAGCCAAGTGATTGCCCCCTTTTTGTTTTTAAGTTCTACCCATATGGCCTCATTTGAGGAACCTTCTAAGATTATCATCCCTCGTTACTGCAGTAATTGACTGCTTGATCAATAGTGCAATGCACCTCCTCTTTTGCACCCCAGCCCCACACACCCACCCCCACCCCCCCACCCCCGTCACGCCTGAAGATTCTATACCCTGGAATATTGAGCTGCCAGACCTGTCCTTCTGTGATAGCAATAATATCATATTCCCATGTGTTAATCAACGCCCTCAATTCATCTGCCTTACTAGTAAGACTCCTTGCATTAAAACAGATGCAATCCAGCCTTGCATTATTTGCTAGTGCTTTAACAGGTCTATATTTGCTCTGCCTTCCAGACTGACTTAGCTTCTCTTCTATATTTGGCTGTGCATCATCCCCTACTGTACCTCCACTCTGTATCCCATCCCCCTGCAAAATTAGTTTAAACCCCCACAACAGCACTAGCAAACCTCCCTGCAAGGATGTTGGTCCCATTCCAGTTCAGGTGCAACCCGTCTGACTTGTACAGGTCCCACCTTCGCCAGAAGCAGACCCAATGATCCAGGAAACTAAAGCCCTCCCTCCTGCACCATCTTCATCTGCTCTATCCTCCTATTCCTATACTCACTTACACATGACACCGTGAGTAATCCAGAGATTACAACCTTTGAGGTCCTGCTTTTTAATCTGCTACCTAGCTCCCTAAATTCTTGTTGCAGGACCTCATCCCTCTTTCTACCTGTCATTGGTACCAATGTGAACCACGATCTCTGACTGTTCATCCTCCCCCCTTCAGAATGTCCTGCAGCTGCTCCATGACATCCTTGACCCTAGCACCAGGGAGACAACATACCATCCTGGAGTCACGTTTGCGGCCACAGAAATGCCTATCTGTACCCCTTACAATAGAATCCCCTATCACTATAGCTCTGCCACTCTTTTTTCTCCCCTCCTGTGCAACTGAGTCACCCGTAGTGCCACAGACTTAGCTCCTCAGGAGAATGCAGCAAGAGCCATCTCCCTCAACAGTATCCAAAGTGGAAAATCTGTTAGAAAGGGAGATGAACCCAGGGGACTCCTGAACTACCTGCCGAGTTGTTCTACTCTGCCTGGCGTTCACCCATTCACTTTCTGCCTGAGCAGTCTTTACCTGCGGTGTGACCACCCCTCTGTACATGCTATCCACGATAATCTCAGCCTCGCGGATGCTCCACAGTGTTCCCAGCCACTGCCCCAGATCCGAATCGTGGACTTTGAGTAGCTGCAGCTAGAGACAGTTCCTGCACATGTGTTCACCCTGGACACTGGAAGTGTCCCTGACTTCCCACTTTGCACAGGAGGAGCAGTCCACGCTGCTGAGCTGCCCTGCCATGACCCACCCTTAATCTACTCAAAAATTAGAGATTATTTACACTAGGGACCTTGATTCCCTAAAAAAACACTACTTACTATATAAAAAAAACTGTAGTCTTTACCTTTCTCTTTACTTTAGTTATTAACCCAGCTATTTAGAGTTATTCCCTAACAGCAGTTACTCACCAACCAATCACCTTGCAGCTTACCTGTGACATCACTGTTCACTTTGTTTTCAAAATCTCGCTCTCTCTCCCGGTCTCTTTATGCTCCGGCCCTGCTCTCGCTGTTTCCCTCTCGCTGAGTGAGCTAGGGCTGCTCATTATTCTGTCATTAACACTCCCTCTGCACTAATGCTTTGTCTTTCACCACACTATTAGCACAGTCTCTTTGTCTTTGCCCCGTGACCTCCTTGTCAGTTAATCTCTCTGGCCCTCTGTCCTACCACACACCTTCCCTTTGGTTCTCTTTTCCTCCACCCCCGTTTTATTTGCTTATAACCTATTACATTTCTAACCTTTTCTGATGAAAGGTCATTGACCTGAAACGTTAACTCTGCTTCTCTTGCCACAGATGCTGCCAGACCTGCTGAGTATTTCCCGCATTTCTCGTTTTTATTTCTACTTAACATTTATTGATCTGACTAAAGCCTCTGACACAGTTAGTCATGAGGGCCTTTGTAAGACGATGGTAAAAAATTTAGCTGTCCAGAAAAATTCATCATTATGGTACAGCAATTCCACAATGGCATGCTTGCTAACGTCCTGGATGGGAGAATCTTCTGTTGCAATCCCAGTCACAAATGGAGTGAAGAGGGGTGTGTGTTGGCTACCCTATTCAGCATGATGTTCTCTACCACGCTTTCTGAAGCATTCTGTTTTAGCGAAGGTGTCATCCACATTTGATATCACACGGATGACAATGCCTTCAATTTGAGGAGACAACATGTCCAAACCAAAGTGCATAAAGCTGTGGTTCGTGGCTTTCTTTTCACTGATGACTGTGCCCTAAATGCCGGTTCAGAACAAGAAATGCAACATAGCATGGGCTGCTTCTTATCTGCATGTGATAACTTTGGTCTCACCATCAGCAACAAAAAGACTGAAGTAAAGTACCAACCTGCCCCACAAAAGTAGTAAGGGAAGCCAACTATTACAATCAATGGTCAAAGGCTTCAAGCAGTCGACTGATTTGGCAACACACTCTCTAGTATAGTTCACATTGACGATGAAGTCAACGCCATAGCCAGGGTTGCCTTTGGCAAGCTACGAAAAACTGTCTGGGAGCGAAGAGGAATTAGTCTCTCGACAGAAGTGAAGGTATACAGAGTGGTTGTCCTTCCCACTCTTTTGTGAGACACGGTCAGTTTACACCAGGCACGCAAACTAGCTGGCGGAGACTACTCAAGATCAGATGGTAAGACAAGGTTCCTAATACTGAAATTCTCTGCTGGAGAGCTCAGATAAGATGGGCTGGACACATTGCCAGAATGCCTGATGAGCACTTACCAAAAAAGCTCTTCTACGGCGAGCTAATTGAAGGGAAACATTCACATGGAGGCCAGGAAAAGCACTTCAAGGGCAACCTGAAGGTCTCACTGAAGTGTTTCAACATTGCCCCCGAGACCTTGCATTGGATCACTCGATATTGCACAGTCTCATCAGCAAAGGCACCACCTCCTATAAACAAAACTGTGTTGCACTGGCCAACAGGAAACAGGAGCTTCGCAAGTCCAGAGCTGCAAACGCCTCTTCTGCACCAACAATACATGTGCGTCCGACACGCACAGATCATTTCATGCTCAAATAGGACTGATTAGTCATCTTCAAACACATTGCACCTCAGACTTAACTTATTGAATTTTAATTCATGTCATGGTCATCTTTGCCAATGAAAGATGAACACAAAAAATCTATCAGTTGCATTTTCCACTGTTTCCTTGTGTTCAACTACATGTAAGAGAACAGTTGCAGGAGAAGGAATGGGGGTATGAAGGATGTTGCAGAACCTTCTGTATTTAGATGGCAAGTTATAGATGGTGTTTGGCATGTTAATGTCAAGGTGACTGTGTCTGGGAAGCTTGCTTATTGCAGTGAACTGCTGTAAGGTGCAACTGCCTACTGTTACCTTGACTGCTCTGGAGAGGTCAGTGATCTTCTTTTGACATTGAATAGGCACATGGGTTTGCTAGAATTCACGCTCACTGCCAAGGTCACCTTCTGCCATGGGCCTGAACTCATAGAATGATGCAGCACAGAAGGAGGCCATTTGGCCCATTGTGACTCTGCTGGTTTTTTGAAAGAGTTTAATCTTTAGTCCCACTCCCCCCACTCTTTTGACACAGCACTGCAATTTTTTTTCTTTCAAATATTTATCCAATTTGCTCTTGCAAGTTGCTGTTGAATCTGCTTCCACTACCCTTAGCTAGAGCTAAGTGGGGGATGAAAAGTGCAGAAGAGAGCGGCAGGAAGGAGTGAGAGTAGAGTGGGGGGTTAAGAACCCAGGAGAGCGCGGGGGGGAAGGAGTGAGAGTTGAATGGGGGATTAAGAACTAGCCAGTCTGTAGGTCCACAGCCTGTATTTGGAAAGAGAAATTGAGGTGTGACATCACAGGGTAACAGGTAGGTGATTGACTGGTGAGTATTTCCTACTTTTGTGTCTAAACTAGGGAATTTCAATCAGGTTAAGAAGAACATTAATAGAAATAATAAGAATATAAGTACAAGCAGGACTAGAAGCATAAGTTAAAATTCAATCAAGAAAATAATTAGTTAATTAAAATACAATAAAGATGATAGGGCAGGTGATGTGTTGCAGCTCCAGTATGTGGGAGCTGGTGGATGCCAGTGTGATCCAAGGTAAACATGTTTGCAGTAAGTGTCTGCAGCTCAAGGAACTTAGTCTCAGAGTCAGTGAGCTGGAGGCCGAGCTACAGACACTGCGATGTATCAGGGAGGGAGAAGGTTACCTGGACACTTTGTTCCAGAGGCAGTCACACACCTTAGGATAGGGTCTTCCCATTTGGTCAGTGGTCAGGGACAGGAGGGTGCGACTGCAAGTGAGGCAGGTAGGGGGATTGAGAAGGTAGGAGCCCTTGCAATTACACAAGTTTGAAGTTCTTTCAGCTTGTATGGATGAGAGTGAGGGCCGCAGGGTGGATGAGCAAACTGACCATGGCATTGTGGTACAGGAAGCCATTCAAGCTGGGGGAGTAAATAGGAATGTAGTGGTTGCAGAAGATGTTATAGTCATGGGATAGACACCGTTCTCTGCAGCCCAGAGCGAGAGTCCAGAAGGCTGTGTTGTCTGCCCAGTTCCAGGGTTTGGGACATCTGCTCAGGGCTGGAGAGGAGCTTGCAGTGGGAAGGGGAGGATCCAGTTGTCATGGTCCACATGGGTGCCAGCAACATAGATAGGACTAGGAGAGAGGTTTTGCATAAGGAGGATGAGCAGCTAGGGGCTAAATTAAAAAGAAGAACCTTAAAAGGTAATAATCTCTGGATTAACCTGAGCCATGAGCAAAGTGGCGTAGGGTAAATAAGATTAAAGCGATGAATGCATGGCTCAAAGATTGGTGTGGGAAAAATGGGTTTCAATTCATGGGGCGCTAGCACCAGTACTGGGGAAAATGGGAGCTGTACCATTGGGACAGTCTTCATCTGAACTGTGCTGGGACCAGTGTTCTGGCAAATCATACAACTAGGGCAGTAGAAAGGGCTTTAAACGAAATAGTGGGGGGGAAGGGATCATGTGAGAGGAGATGTGATAAATCAAAAGGGAAACAATGAGGAAATAAAGCAGGGTACCGATTTGAGTATTGATAATCAGAATGCAGCAGGAAGAGCATACAAACTTAAGAGTGCATCATAGATAAGGCCAGAGATTGCAAAAATGGTAAAAAGACAGAGTTAAAGGCTCTGTATCTGAATGCGCACAGTATTTGTAACAAAATGATGAATTGTTAGCACAGGTAGAAATAAATATCTATGACCCGATAGCCATTACAGAGACATGGCTGCAAGGTGACCAAGACTAGGGCTTGAATATTGAAAGGTATTTGACCTTTCAAAAAGACAGAAAGTGAGGAAATGGTGGTGGTGTAGCTCTGTTAATTAAAGATGTTATTGGTGCAGTAGCAAGAGATGACCTTAGCTCGAAAGAACAAGATGTAGAATCAGTTTGTGTAGAGCTAAGAAATAGGAAAGATTCAAGGTCACTTGTGGGAGTAGTTTATAGGCCCCCTAACAGTTGTTACACTGCAGAACAGAGTATACAGGAAGAAACAAATGGGGTGTGTCAGAAAGGTACCACAACAATCATGAGTGACTTTAATCTACATGTAGATTGGACAAATTAGATTGGCAAGAGTAGCCTGGAAAATGGGTTCATAGATTGTATTTGGGAAAAATTCATAGAGCAGTATGTTCTACAGCCAACCAGGAAGCAGGCTATTTTAGACTTGGTAATGCGCAATGAGACAGGATTAATCAATAACCTCATGGTAAAGCAGCCTCTAGGCAACAGCAATCATAACATGATGAATTTCACATTCAGTTTGATGGGGAGAAGTGTGGGTCTAAAACTAGTGCTTTGAACCTAAATAAAGGTAATTACAAGGGTATGAAGGCAGAGCTACCTAAAGTGAACTAGGAAACTAGGTTAAAAGGTAGGACAGTAGAGATGCAGTGGCAGACTTTTAAGGATATATTTAATAACTCTCAGAAAAGATTTATCTCAGTGAGAAAGGAAGACTCTGAGAAGGATGCATCATCCATGGTTAAATAAGAAAGTTAAGGACATATCAAATTGAAAGAAACACTGTACAAATCTGCAAAGATTAGAAGTAGGTAAGAAGATCAGATAGATTTTAAGAACCAGTCAAGAATGACTAAAAAAAAATGAAGAGGGAGAAAGTAGAGCATGAGAGAAAGCTAGCATAAAATATAAAAACAGATAGTAAGAGTTTCTATAAGTATTTAAATAGAAAAAGAGTAACTAAAGCTAGTGTTGGTCCTCTAGAGGGAGAGTCTGGAGAATTAATAATGGAAAACAAGGAAATGGTGGAAGCATTGAACAGGTATTTTGTGTCTGTCTTCACTGTAGAAAACTTAGAAAACTTCCCAAAGATACTCAAATCAAGAGGCGAAAGGGAGGGAGGAACTTAAAACAATCACCATCAGCAGGGAAAAGGTGCTGGGAAAACTATTAGACCTAAAGGCTGACAAGTCCCCAGGACCTGATGGCTTGCATCCTAGAGTCTTAAACTAAGTGGCTGCAGAGATAGTAGAAGCATTGGTTGTAACCTTCAAAAATTCCCTAGGTTCTGGAAGGGTTCCATTGGATTACAAAATAGGAAGTGTAACACCTCTATTCAAGAAAGGAGGGAGACAGAAAGCAGGAAACTTTGGCCAGTTAGCCGAACATCTGTCATAGGGAAAATGCTAGAATCTATCATTCAGGATATTTAGAAAATCATAATGGTATCAGACAGAGTCAACATGGTTTTGTGAAAGGGAAATCCTGTTTAACTAGTTTATTAGAGTTTTTTAAGGAAGTAAGAAGCAAGGTGGATAAAGGGAACTTGTAGATGTGCTGTACACGGATTTCCAAAAGGCATTTCATAAGGTGCCACATCAAAGGTTACTACACAAGATAAGAGCGAATGGTGTAGTGGGTAACATATTAGCATGGATAAAGGACTGGTTAGCTAACAGGAAGCAGAGCGTAGGGATAAATGGGTCTTTCTCATGTTGACAAGCTGTAACTAGTGGAGTGCCACAGGGATCAGTGCAGTAGCCTCAACTATTTACAATCTATATCAATGACTTAGATGAAGGGACAGAATGTATGGCAGCTAAATTTGCTAATGACACCAAGATAGGAAGGAAAGTAAGTTGTCAAGAGGAAGTAAAGAGTCTAAAAAGGGATATCGATAGGTTAAGTGAGTGGGCAAAAATTTGGCAGATGGAGTATAATGTGGGAAAATGTGAACTTCTCCACTTTGGCAGAAAGAACAGAAAAGAAGAATATTATTTAAATGGAGAGAGATTGCAGAACTTAGTGGTACAGCGGGATCTGGGGGTCCTGGTACATGAATCTCAAAAGGTTAGTATGTCGGTACAGCAACTGATTAGGAAGGCAAGTGGAAAGTTGTCATTTATTGCAAGGGGAATCCGAATATTAAAATGGGGAAGTTTTACTGCAGTTGTACAAGACCTTGGTGAGACCACTTCTGGAATATTGTGTGTCATTTTGGTCTCCTTATTGGAAAAAGGGTATAATTGCATTAGAAGCAGTTCAGAGAAGTTTCACTTGACTCATTCTGGGAATGAAGGGCTTATCTTATGAAAAAAGCTGAACAGGTTGGGCCTACACCCGTTGGAGTTTAGAAGAATAAGAAATGATCTTATTGAAACATATAAGATCCTAAGGGGACTTGATAGAGTGGATATTGGGAGGATGTTTCCTCTTGTGGGGGAGAGTAGAACTAGAGGACACAGTTTAAGAATAAGAGGTCTCCCTTTTAAGATGGAGATGAGAATTTTTTTTCACTGAGGGTCATTAGTCTGTGGAGTTCTCTTCCCCATAAAGCAGTGGGTCATTGAATTTATTCAAGGCTGAGTTAGATAGATTTTTGATAGGCAAGGGAGTCAAGGGTTATGGGGGGCAGACAGGAAAGCGGAGCTGAGACTACAACCAGATCAGCCATGTTCTTATTGAATGGTGGAGCAGGCTTAAAGGGCAGAATGGCCTACTCCCACTCCTAAGTCCTATGTTCCTATAAGGTCCCCCATACCTGACTAATGAATAAGTTCAGAGATGTGGAGTTAGGGGTCAAGTTGCAGAATGGATTGCTAGCTGGCCTCAGAACAAAGAGCAGAGAGTGGGTGTAAAGGGTGTCAGAAGGTGGTATTCCACAAGGAACAGGTCTGGGACAACAATTTACGTTAACAATTTGGACTTTGGAATCAAAAACACAATTTGTAAATTTGCGGATGACACCAAATTGGGGGTATAGCCAATACTGAGGAAGACTGCAACAAACTACAGAAAGACATTAATAAACTTGCAGAATGGACAAATAATTGTCAAATGAAGTTCAACACAGATAAATGTGAGGTTGTATAATTTGGTAGAAGAGGAGGGAGGTCACTTATTACTTGGCAGCTATGAGTCTAGGTTAGGTAGAGGAACAAAGGGATCTTGGAGTACAAATACACCAATCAGTAAAGGCTGCACCATGGGAGTGGTCGAAGTGAATAGTATAGATGCATTAAGGGGGAGCTAGACAGTCTTATGAGGGAGAAGGGAATAGAGGGTTAGTGAGAGATTTAGATGAGGAATGATGGGAGGAGACTCGAGTGGAGCATAAACGCCAGCATGGACTGGTTGGGCTGAATGGCCTGTTTCTGTGCTGTGTATCCAACATAATCCTAAATCTGAGTCGTCTGGTTACTGACCCTTCTGCCACGGGAAACAGTTTCTCCTTATTCACTCTATCAAAACCCTTCATAATTTTGAACACCTCTAGATCTCCCCTAAACCTTCTCTGCTCTAAGGAGAATAAACCCAGCTTCTCCAGTCTCTCCACATAACTGAAGTCCCTTGTCCCATTCTAGTAAATCTCCTTGCACCCTCTCCAAGGATTTGACATCCAACTGTAAGATACCTTATTTGGGTAAGCATGTCCTCAGTACCTTGCTCTACGGCAGCGAGGCCTGGACAACGTATGCCAGCCAAGAGCGACGTCTCAATTCATTCCATCTTCGCTGCCTTCGGAGAATACTTGGCATCAGGTGGCAGGACTATATCTCCAACACAGAAGTCCTTGAAGCGGCCAACACCCCCAGCTTATACACACTACTGAGTCAGCGGCGCTTGAGATGGCTTGGCCATGTGAGCCGCATGGAAGATGGCAGGATCCCCAAAGACACATTGTACAGCGAGCTCGCCACTGGTATCAGACCCACCGGCCGTCCATGTCTCCGTTATAAAGACGTCTGCAAACGTGACATGAAATCGTGTGACATTGATCACAAGTCGTGGGAGTCAGTTGCCAGCATTCGCCAGAGCTGGCGGGCAGCCATAAAGACAGGGCTAAATTGTGGCGAGTCGAAGAGACTTAATAGTTGGCAGGAAAAAAGACAGAGGCGCAAGGGGAGAGCCAACTGTGCAACAGCCCCAACAAACAAATTTCTCTGCAGCACCTGTGGAAGAGCCTGTCACTCCAGAATTGGCCTTTATAGCCACTCCAGGCGCTGCTTCACAAACCACTGACCACCTCCAGGCGCGTATCCATTGTCTCTCGAGATAAGGAGGCCCAAAAGAAAGAAAGAAAGAATACATACATAGGATTAGAATCAATTTACTCTCATGTGAGATTTAACTTGTGGATTTTTACTGTAGCTAGGAATAATGAAATGGCTAAATTGTCCATTCCCAGGATGTTCTATAGTTTAATGTCTCAATATACAATTTAGCTGCTTAGCTTCTGTTGAAAGTGCAAGATGTTGACTTTCTTTGTCACTGCATTGTAAAATGAGATAGCCAAGATAAAGAAATGGACAATGGGGCTAAGATTAACAGTTGTATGTTTAATGACAAACAGATTGGCTATCTGGAAGTTTGTATGAACTACCACATTTCTAGGGGTGTCATTCACAAATGTTATCGGGATATAATGAATCATCTAGGACTCAATGCACGACTAGAGATCTATGAAGGTCTTCAGCTTTCCTTCACAATTTGTGTCAAGACAAGAACAAATGGTTCGATAAAGGTTACCTATCTATCCAGAAAAGAAATGAGATAATTACATTTATTTCTCTGTATGACAACTGATTAGGGACATTGAATGTGTCAAGATTTGATTGAACACGATTAAGTTGCAAACTATATTTGGTATCAGATTGGAATTCTCTTACACTTCCTAAAGTGTGGCATCCGGAATTGGACACAATACTCTATTTGGGGCCTAACTAAGTGGTTTATAAACAATACCCATTGTGGACCTCCTTCCCTCAGGGCCAGAAAGTTAGATCCTCCTTTGCTGAATTACAGATGGCAAAACCTTAACTGAATGACCCTGAAGAAATACTAACCTCAGATGATGCAGTAAGCCATACTGTTATTATAGATTCTATATAGCTATCGTGGCCCTTTCATCTTCTACTACACCATTCTGCATAGGAACAGGAGGAGGCCATTCAGCCCCTTGAGCCTGTACCGCTATTTGATCAGATGACGCCTGATCTGTACCGTTTACCTGCTTTGGTCCCATAATCCTCTATACCCTTGCCTAATAAAAATCTATCAAACTCAGTTTTGACATTTTGAATAAACCCCCAGCTTCAACAGCTTTTTGTGGGAGAGTGTTCAAGATTTCCACTGCCCTCTGTGTGAAGAAATGCTTCCTGACATCACCCTTGAATGGCCTGGCTCTAATTTTAAGGTCATCCCCCAACCAAAAGGAAATAGTTTCCCTCTATCTACCCTATCAAATCCTTTAATCATCTTAAATACCTCAATTAGATCACCCCTTAATCTTGTATACTAAAGGGAATGCAAGCCTGGTCTATGCAATCTATCCTCATAATTTAACACAAAAACAAGAAATGCTGGAATCACTCAGCAGGTCTGGCAGCATCTGTGGAAAGAGAAGCAGAGTTAACGTTTCGGGTCAGTGACCCTTCTTCGGAACTCCTTTTGGAACTTCCACAGATGCTGCCAGACCTGCTGAGTGATTCCAGCATTTCTTGTTTTTGTTTCAGATTTCCAGCATCCGCAGTATTTTGCTCATAATTTAACCCTGATCTTCTGCTTTGATGCACAGTAATAATGTATTCACTACTTCAAACCTGTCTCTTTTCTGTGTTCTCACTGAGTTTTGTAGTGATCTCCAACTCAGACATGAATGGATAGTCATCTAGGGTGCTCATAGCACCAGATGTCTACAATTAATATGTGATGAAGGTGCACTGAGGAAAATCTAGCTCTATCTGTCTTATAATGCCCACATCTTAACTACGTATGTTACAATATACATGGACAAGTCTTATATTAAAACACGTAACCAGTACACACTCCTAAAATGCATCCTATGGATGGACTTCCAGAAGACATTGATATGAAGACAGCATTGGAACGAGTATGGTAGCATGGTGGTTATGTTATGGACTAGCAATCCAGAGGCCTAGACTAATGTTTTGGAGACACAAGTTTAAATCTCACCATGGCAGCTGGTGGAATTTAAGTTCAACTAATTAATAAATCTGCAAGTAAAAGCTAGTCTCAGTAATAGTGAACATGAATCTACTGGGTTGCCATAAAAACCTGTCTGGTTCAGTAATGCCCTTTAGGGAAGCAAATCTGCTGTCCTTACTTGGCCTATAATGTAGTTGACTCTTAATTGCCCTCTGAAATGGCCTAGCAAGAATACAAGGTTCACTACCACCTGGGCAATAAATGTTGGCCTTGCCAGCCATGCCCACATCTCACGAATGAATCAAAAAATGTTCGACAAGAGACATTATTTGCATTAACAGAAACGCATTGAATTGGAAGTAACCTTGTGGCATGGGCCGGTAATTGTGTAGCAGATAGAAAATTGGGATAAAGTACTCTGATTGGCAAGATGTAACAAGTGGGGTTCCCCAAGGATCTGTTCTGGGATCTCAGCTTTCACCATTGTTACGAAAGTTGAGGATTCATTTTTGAAAGATTGAAGAAATGTTAAACTTTGGGGTTTTCAAATGGGTCATGTAAAGGCCACTTGACTTTGAAAAACAGTGCCCCTTTTAAAAAACATTTTCAGGGACTGAGAGGTCTTGTGAAGAAAACAAGCCTTTCCAGGAAACCACCTGACTTCCAGCTCAATAAACAACAGAAAACATTTGACACCTGAAGAAGTTGTTTACAAAAGAAGTGACAGGTCAAGATTGATGGAGGTCAAAAGGTTGACCTCATGTTGTCAGTTTTGCTTTGGAATTGTTTTGAGTTGGGGTTAAACTGTATAAGAAGGGAGAGAACTTCCAAGAACAGAAGAGAACTTCCAAGGAAGGAGAGAAGATGACAACCAGGCTCAGTTTTCCAGCACCTCTCTAAAAGAACCTGAGAAGTCCACTGTGTCAACTCATCTCATCTCCTGTCTTTGAAGAAAAGCCTGCTAAATTAATTCTCACACCGCCTGAAAAGAACTGTTCTAAAAGATCCCAGTGACCCGCCTACATGTACTCAAAGGCCAGACTGTATATCAGATATGGAACACAACATATTTCACCTGCTGTTTCTTCAAGAATGAGCAAGTATTCAGCCCAAGTGTTTTGTCTGTAATAGAACTCTAAAAACAAAAATCCCTTTATTTTTCCGGTTAACCAGTGTATGTGTGTGTGAGAGTGTGAGGGGCTTAGGTAAAAAGGGAACTTCAATGTTTCAATATGTGTGTTTATGCTTTACTTCATTACTGGTTAAGACTTGTTTTATAATAAACTGAATTTTGTTGTTTTTATTAAAGAAACCCGGTTGGTGTGTTTTATTCTGGGATTAAAAGGGTCTGTGATTGACCATATTGGTAAGTGGGAAAAAATTTAAATGAATGTTGTGACCCATGGAGAAGTGGAACTAGAACAAACAGTGCATGCCTCCTGCCTTGGTTGTAACACTATATATATCAACACCTTGGATGAAGGAATCGAGAGTTGTCTACTGAAGTTTGCAGATGACACCAAGTTATGAGGCACAGTAACTTGTGTAGATGGAAACAGCAAGTTATAAAAGAGACATAAGACAGATTAAGTGAGTGGACAAAACTGTGGACGAAAGAGTTCAATATGAGGAGGCTGTTGTCAGATCCTGATTGCAACTTTCAAGGAGAAATTGGTGGAATGTGCCGGCAGATGCTAGTTCTGTTGCTCTAGGTGTTGAGAGGTGTAACATGATCTTAAAGGAACCGCTGGAGGCTTTTCAAAAATGCTAAGTGTTGTGGGGGGTTTTTGAAAAAAAGATTTTGCAGGGCCAGGAGGAATAGGAAAACCACGCCCCCACATGCCCCCCACCCTCACAAACACCACCACAGAAAAACTGCTGGCTGCATGTTTGCTACACCGAGTTGACTTTCCACCACTGGAAGATTTTTGACATCTTCCGCTCACCCACAAAATGTTAATGAAGTCGAAACCGATAGGTTTGCCACGGGCCTCTACCAATATTGCATCCATTCAGTGTCCAAACTGAAAGTCTCCTCTGGGATCAGGTTCTACACATTCACTGGCGACACCCAGTTCTACGTCTCTTGACCCCTCCACTGCCTCTGTGTTAGCAGACTGCATGTCCAACACACAGCCTATCGGCACATTCTAATGTTGGAAAAACAGTGTACAGGATGACATGACTCCTCAGCATAATATCACAAAGAAGCTGCCAACACTGATTTTCATACACCGTGACAGTGCAAATTGGTGGAAAAGTTGTCCATCAACACACCCAGGGCACATCAGAGAAGTAAAATCTCTTCAGTATTCTTGCATAGAATTTACAGCCCAGAAGGCGCCCCCCCCCCCCCTTTGGTATGTTTCTTTGCAGCAGAACTTTCAAGGCATCACTATCAAAAGAGGGAGTCACATTGAATGAACAACACAGAAACAGGCCATTTAGCCCAACTGGCCTATGATGGTGCTTTTGCTTCACAAAACCTCCCCCCACACTTATTCATCTAATCCTTTCTCCCTCATATGTTTATCTGGCTCTGCCTTTAATGCATCTATACTATTTGTCTCAACCACTCCCTGTGGTAGCAAGTTCCACATTCTCACCACACTCTGGGTAAAGAAGTTTCTTCTGAATTCCCTATTGGATTTATTGGTATCTTATATTTATGACCCCTTGTTCTGGTCTCAGCCACAAGTGGAAACATTTTTTCTACAACTACCCTATCAAACCCTTTCATAATCTAATGACCTCCATCAGGTCACGGCTTAACCTTCCCTTTTCTAGAGAAAAGAGGCCCAGCCTGTTCAATCTTTCCTGATAGTAGTAACCTCTCAGTTCTGGTGTTGGCCTGGTGAATCCTTCTTGCACCTTCTCCAATGCCTCCAACATCCTGTTTGTAATATGGAGACCAGAACTGCGCACAGCACTCTCAGTGTTTCCGCCTGGTTTAAACAGAGGTTATAGTTGCTCCTGTTTTCAATCCTGAGATGACACACACACTCTCTGACGCTATTATTATTTCCCACTCTTCCAAACCTTTTATTACTGATGGGAACTGGCATGATGAAAAAGCTAACCCTGCATTTCCTGGGAAAGGGAGGGGTAAATTTCTGGAAAATTTCAAAAATCAATTTGCAAGCCCTCCCTTTTTGCTGTATCATGTTGGGGTTTTTTTTAAATAGGGGGAGGCGAGCAATTCTAATCAGGTTGCTCATGGAGTGACTTCAGATCAAAACCACTTAACAGAGAGGGTGGTGTACAGCCAGTTAACGTGCATTGATTGTACTCTCAGCTTGCTGATTCCCCCCCCAGTCATCACTGTACATGGTGCAGGCCAGCAGATTATAAAATGCTCCATGTGTCATTCTGATCGCAGTACCAGGGTGTAGCAAACTCACCCGATTCAGCAGGCAGAGCTACATGTACGTCTTGTTATCAGAAGATGCAGGCAAGAAAATGAAGAACATGCAGGTGAGCTTCTATAAAATAAAACTTGCCGTAAAACCGCAAAGAAATTCTGTTCAGTAATTATTTTAAGATTTTGAATTAAAATGCAATTTTCACTCGGTTGATTTTTTTTTTAAAGAATTTTTTTTTTAAAACTCTTTTCACACACTTCTGCCCTCAGTTAATCACCACATTGTGAATCCGTTCTTACTCATATAGTGCTGATATTATTCAGAATGTCCAAAGCAAATTTAAGATTGATTAAATCAGAATTATCAAGGGTTCGGTTTTCAAAAACAGCCACATTATGTTTTAATTAATGCTCTGGTAACATTGAACCCTCGCCTCCTTAACTAGTAAGTAGCCAATTGTTAAAATGGTTGGCCTCGGAAAAAAATGGATGTGAAATTGTAATTATACATGTAGATCATAAATGAACAAATTCAGAAATGTTTCCTATACATCATCAGTTCAACGTGAGGCTCTGCAGACATTTGCCTTTCCCCTTCTGCATAACAGCAGAAAATGCTGGAAATACACAGCGAGTCAGTCAGCATCTGTAAAGAGAAAAGATGGGTTAACGGTTTTGGGTGTGTACCCCTTCATTAAAGCTCCTCTTCTCCCCCCCACCCCCATCCCCCCCCCATAGTTCAACACTGGTTTTCTTCCACTGTCTGACAAGTGCAGACGAAGGTAACAAAAATAATTACGCATTGCAAGTGAAATGGCTGCACTACTCGAGACGTTTATCAAGATTGGCTGATGTGATTCTTGTCTGTATTGTACATCTTCTGAGTTTCGACTGAAGATGGGCGTAGCAGGAGGAAGTTGAATCACAGACAGCTGCAGATACCTGTAGGTTTTCTATTGTGCTGTTCTTTTCTTTCTAACAACTGAAATGAGCATCAGCTGGCGGTCGACCACAGAAAGAATGGCTACTCCTGATTTGCAATTATTTTAAAGGTTAGACACTGACAAAGTCTACGTGTTACAGACTTGTCATCTCTAACCTTCCAACGGATGGCAGCATTCCTGAATGGCACTGCAATTATTTTCATTACATCAGTTTGCATCTGGCTGGTATGGGGTGTTCTTCCTGGTGTTGTGGCCAATATTTATCCCCCAACATCAAAAAACACAGGGTCATTATCTCATTGCTGCTTGCGGGAGCTTGCTGTGCGTAAACAGGCTGCCGCATTTCCCGCATTACAGCAGTGACTACACTTCAGAAATTACTTAATTGGCTGTAAAGTGCTTTGGGATGGCCTGAGGTTATGAAAGACGCTATAGAAATGAAAATTCTTTCTTTTTTTCCTCTTACATTGGATGTATGCAGTAACTTTCTATGTCTGCTCCTTTTCACACATCTGGAACAGGGTAATGCACATACGCAACATCCAAAAAGAATATGGAGTTGAAAGACAGACTTTAGTTCCAAACTGCTCGGGCTTTGCTTTGGAATTGCTATCTCACTGTCAATCGATTTCTTCATTCAGTCAAGAGAGCAGGAAACAGTGAGTGGGCAATGACTGGCATAAAAGGGACACCAAATAAAAATAATGCAAGTGAACCTCTGAGTTGGCATTGTACCAACAGAATCAAGTAGCACAAAAATTGACAGTAATTATAGCTACTACTTGCATTATTGGTAATTAGGATAAGGTTAGTATTAATGGTAATAAATATGGGACTAATATTCATGGTAGTTAATATCAAACTACCATTGATAGTAATGAGTATAGAGCTAGCATTAATGATAGTGAAAATTGGACTTGCATTATTCATGATTAATGTAGGATTGGTCTAATAGCAACTAACATAGGTCTAGGTTCACTAGTAATGATTTAAAGACTAGCATTAATGCTAATGCATATAGAGCAAGCATTATTAATAGTAAAGGGCTTGTATTAATCCAAATGAATATAAGGCACACATCAATGGTAATAAACATAGGGAAAGCATTAATGACAGTAAATTTGGGGATAGTATAATGGTAACAAATATAGAGTGACCATTATTTATGATTCATATAGATCCAGTGTTATTTTTATTGAATATACGGAAAATGGTAATGCAATATAGATTTAGATAATGAATATGTTTGCCATTAATAGTAATGAATATAGAGGCAGTATTTGGTGGTTAACGAATACAAGACTAGAATTATTGGTGGTGAATATGGGACTAATGGTATTGGTAATGAACATAGTACTAGCACTATTGCTAATGGATATAGGGCAAGCATTAATGGTAATGAGTATAGGACTAGTGTTAATGCTAATGAATATAGGGGTAGCATTAATGGTACTGAATGTGGAGTTAGACTTAGTCATAGTGAATGTAGGGATAATGTTAATGGCAATGACATAGGGCTAGCATTACTGATACTAAAGATAGGTCCAGCATTAATGTTAGCAAATTTGAGGCTAACTTTATTGGTTTTACACATAGGATTAGCATTAATGGTATTAAATATAGGACTGTCATCAATGGTAATAATAACAAATATATACATCTAGCATTAATGGTAACAGAAACAGGGCTGGTATGAATAGTAATAGATATGGGGCTACTATTAATGGTAATGCATGTGAGCATTGATGGTAGTAAATCCAATGCTAGCATTATTGGCTTTGCAAATAGGACTAGCATAAAGGGTATTAATTATAGGTCAATCATTGATAGTAATGAATATATGATTAGCATTAATGGTAATGATATAGGGCTAGTTTGATTGGTAACAAATAGAGGGTCTGCATTATTGATATTGAATAATAGTGCGTAAAAAGGAGGCATTAATAATATTGGGGAGATTGATGCAGAGATGGTGGCATAGTAGCAATGTCACAACTAGTTATCCAGAGGCCCAAATTAATGACCTGAGGATACAGGTTCAAATCCCACCACGGAATTTAAATTCAATTAATTAATAAAGTCAATTGATTGATAAAAATCTAGAATTGAATGCTAGTCCCCGTAATAGTGCCATGAAACTATAATCGACTGTTGTAAAAACTCACCTGGTTCACTAATGTCCTTCAGGGAAGGAAATCTGCTGTCCTTACCTGGTCTGGCCTACATGTGGCTCCAGACCCACAGCAATGTGGTTGACTCTTAAATGCCCTCTGAAATTAGCAAGCCACTAAGTTGTCAAGGGTAATTAGGGATGAGCAATAAATACTGGTGTTGCCAATGATGCCCACATCCCATGAAAGAATGAAAAAAATATATACATAGGACTGTATGAATGGTAGTAAATATTGGGCAAGTATTTTTGGTAATGAATATACCCCTGCCATTATTGATAGTAGTTGTTGGCTTGGTATTAATGATAATAGATGTAATGCTAATACTGGTAATAATATTGATAATTGCTTAAATAGGGTACCTTTATTTGTAATTAGAGCAAGTGTTAATGGTAATGGATATAGGTGCACTGTTCAACTCCATGACCTCTCCTTCACAAAGACCACCTCCTTCTACCTCCATAATCACACTTGCCTTTGCTACTACTTCAGCCAAATAGCTGCTGAAACCCTCATCTCCGGCTTTGCTACCTCGAGAATTGATAACTCCAATGCTTTCCTGGCCAGCCTCACATTCCTCACTCTGTATATACATTAGCTCATCCAGAACTCTGCCTGTATCCTCTTACATCAAGTACCACTTGGCCATCACCTGCATTAACTTCCAGTCCCCCAATGCTCCGTAACTGAAATTCTGAATCGGTTTTTAAATTCCCTCCACCTCTGCCTATCTCTGCAACGTCTCCAGGCCTGTAATCCACCACCGCCATCCACCAAACTGTTCCCCCACGCACCCCTCCCTACCCTCCCAACCTACTCTTTGTTCTTATGGCTCCAACCTCATGCATCACCTCTCCCGTTTTCTCACAATTGTTAGCCATACATTCAGCTGCCTAGGTTCCGCGCTTTGGAATTTGATCCCTGACCTTCTCTGCCTCTCCCCTTCCCTCTTCTCTTTTAAGACCTTATTAAAATTCACCTCTTTAACTAAGTTTTTGATCACTCCTCCTAATCTTCATCAGCGTGGTGTCTATATTTCCTTACACCTTGAAGTGCTTTAGAACGATGTTCTCTGTTAAAGGTATAAATAAATAATTGCAAACTGTTGTTGCCATTGTTTTGCATGTTAGCCTCGGCTCAGTGGGTAGCACTCATGCCTCAGAATCAGAAGGTTGTAGGTTCAAGCCCCACTCCAGAGAGTTGAGTACAAAAATCTGGGCTAAAACTCCAGTGCTGTCTTTTGGATGAGACATTAAGCCGAGGCCCTGTCCGCCTTCTCAGGTAGATATATAAAAGGTTCCATGCTTCCATGCCACTATTTCAAACAGTTCTCACTGGTGTCCTGGGGCCAATATTTATCCCTCAATCAACATCACTAAAAACAAATTATCTGTTCATTATCTTATTCTTTATCAGAATCCCTGTGAAGGCATAGGTATCCTTGTATCTTCCCTGAGGGTGTGCTTGGTTGACACAAGGGAGAGTAGTCAAGGCAGTAGTGGGTATCACTGCAATGGCTCAACACTACCCTCATTTCATCTGCACAATGAACAGTTATATGAACATATTATGACAACGCCTGAGTATCTGGCAATCACCGATATGGTGCCGATTGTCACATACCAACTGGACATTGATGGACCCTTCCCTTTTCCAATAGGTGCAATTCTGCCAGGAGGAGCCCAAAGTGCTACATGGGACCCACTAATAATCCCATGTACTCTGAGAAATCCCAATACACAGTAAAATCTGTAGTGCATTGTTCATTTATTGTTTATTTGAGGCCATCATATATGCTTGGTGTAGCATGTGCAGTGTGCCACTAGAGGGAGTTGATAATAAAGGTTCAGTTTACAGCAGCAAACCAGAAGGTAGTGCTGTGTGTTTCTTCCAGAGATTTACAATGGTAGATCTACAATATGAAATCTTACAGAATCCAAAATCTCTAGTCTGAACATTCCTGACCTCCATTGGAAGCTCAATATAGCTGTTGGCCAGCGTGATCAGGGAGTGTGGCACTTGCTGCATGCACCGAGGCACTGATGACTGATAGATGTTTGCTAAGTCACTTCTGGCAGCCTGGGATGAGCCCAAAACTGAAGAGTTCAACACAGAATAACTTTTATTGCTACACGGAGGGCCGTTCTTGAATTGGCTCATCCTCCAGCATGGTACAAAGCTTCCTTAACCAACTCGCTGGTAGATGCAAGGTCCTGAGGCATGGACTTGATGGGCTGAATGGCCCCCTTCTGTGCCATAAATTAACTATGACGGAGGGTCCAGTAATTCCTTGGACGCAGGTAACTCCAGGTAGGTGCCCTCCTTCTCATGGGCTGCCTATCGTCTTGGGCATCCTAAACATTACTATTCCTCCTGCTCCTCCAAATAAGCAAGGTCCAGTGAGATTCAAAAAGATGCCCCATTGGGAAATCCAACTGCAAGCCATTTTCCACAGGATAGATTTGGCTTTTTATGGTGCCGCTTTCCCAGAAGGAAATAAAGGAACATCGGAAAAGCTCCGCTGCTCTGGACCATTACCTCAGAACTGCACTGCAGGCACCCGGCCTGCAGAAAGCCAGCACTCCGCTCCCATCGATTGGTCTTGTTCCTGTACCCTCTGGAAATACAGCCCACTTGGTTGCAGGCAGGAGTGTTGTCGTATTCGAAATGGTAAAATTTACGGGGCTGTGGGGAAAGAGCGGGTGGGGGGGGGGGGTAGGTGCGGAAGAGTGGGACTAATTGGATGGCTCTTTGAAAGAGTTGGCACAAGCACGATGGGTTGAATGGCCTCCTGTGCTGTACGATTCTAAGATTCTTTGATTGCTGCAAGCAACCCAAGAAAACATCAATGGGGCATTTTTCATTTTCTTCAAACACTTCTGTTTCTTGGTACTGGAGATGGGGTGTGAGGAATGACTTTATAACAGTCTAGAATCATCCAATTGGACAGTAATGATTCTTTTGACTTTCCAACTGATGTGGTGTGAGGAAACCAGTGATAGCGCTGTGGGGGCGGGGGATTCACGTGATGAAATCTCCAGAGAAATGTCCGACTCAAGTTGACAACCCTCACGATTGCTCATCTGTCCAACCCAGTCCCACTCCTCCATGGATTGCAAATGTGTCAGTCATTGAGCAAACACCAGCAACTGCTGCCTTCTTGGGTATGACTTCAGCTATAGCATGTCCTTCTGAGGACCCTTTTACCCAGAAGGCACCACCTCCATCCCTTGAAGCTTACATGACTAGCAACAGCCTCTTGCCACTCCAACTCCTCCCACTCACCGAAGAGATGTAGCAACGCCTCAACTTTAAAATTCTCACCCTCATTTTCAAATCCCTCCAGGGCCTCACCTCCTCCCTATCTCTGTAACCTCCTCCAGCCTCCTCCAGCTGAAATCTCAGCACTCCTCCAATTCTGGCCCCTTGCAATTCTCCAATTTCCATCACTCTACCACCGGTGGCTGTGCCTTCAGCTGCCTGGTCCCTAAACTCCCTCCCTAAACCTCTCTATCTCTCTCTCCTCCTTTAAGATGCTCCTTAAGATCTACCTCTGTCAAAGCTATTGGTCATCTGTCCTAATATCTTTATGTGGCTTAGTATGAAATTTTGTTTGGTAATGTACTTGTGAAGCACCTTGGAATGTTTTATGATATGAAAGGCGCTATATAAATGCAAGCTGTTTTTGTTGAAGCACCACTTATAGGGTCACTGAGAGGAAGCTACGAGTACAAAACTTCCTCAGCGAGACAGCAGTAGGGAAAATTCAGTCTTATTTTTAGTTCCATATTCCATTAAATGAACTGCACGCTGTGGGATCTGCTCCAGAAACATTCACTGCATCAGTGGAATTAAGCAGCACAGTGTCCCTCTGGCATTCTTTCATGAGAAGCTATGGCAACTTCTTAGCTATTTCCATGATAATTTCGAAGATATAAGTAGAATGGAACATTCACACGGGAGAATTTTGCTTAATCATGTGCGTCACTCCTGAAATTTACAGAAAAGATAGAGTATGAAGATGGGAGGTAATTATTGGGACACAACTGTCCTCGCTCTTTCAACAGCCAGATACAGTACGATGTCGCAGCCTTCTAATGATTAATCTAGAACAGTCTGTCGGTTGATACGTATTTACCCAGGCAATGTGGAGACTGTGCTGTTGCAGGTTAATTGCACTCAGTCACATTTAAGCTCAGTAAAAGCCAATTAATGAATACAGGGTGATTCAGTCCAGTGATTTTTCATAAGCATTTTTGATAAATAATGAGCAAAGGTATTCCAGCAATAAACTAAAGATACCTGCCAATAATTCACTGGTTGCTGTTTCACCTGTTTTTGTTAAAATACGACTGAAAAATGCTGTATCACATATTCATGCTGAATCTTCATTTTAAAATGTATTTGCCTGCTCGCTCTCAAAGGCAGTGACCACAGAGCTGTGAATACCAGACAAATCCTCAATGTGAGATTATCAGTTCGGAGTCAGGCGCATGCCCATGATGCTTAGTGTTGCAGCAAAAATAGAAACCGACATTAAACTGTGCATGTTGGTCAGGTTAAAGAGACAGTCACTGTGTTCTGTGGAGTCTGCTCTGTTATAGTTGATGTAGCAACTTTGAGTCATAATGTTAATTATCATCAGAACAATCGAGTCACAACTCCTGGTCACCATGGGGAAAGCTCGCCACACATAGTCGGTCCTGTCTGTAGTGTGACAGCATTTGTTACTGGATGATTCAGACGTGACACTGCTTCTTTAAAGCAGGCCGCACTCGGCCATTTAGGAAAACGTTCTCTGAATCATTTTCCATATTTTTGAGAAGTTACAACAATCTATGTTATATTCTAGCCACACACTAAATCACCACATCCCCATGCACCAAAAGCTCAACACCGCCTACCACGCCCTCCGCCCCAACCTCACCACCCCCGTTCGCTCCGCCCCACCCTCCCATCTGCCCCACTCCCACCCCTCGACCACTCCGTTCCACCCCACCCCCCCCCACCCCTTGTTCACTTGACCCCACCCCTTGTTCACTTGACCCCACCCCACCCCAAATCCACTCTAATCCACCACCCACACATTCTGCCGCCCCACACAGCACCAATTCTGTAATTCTATGAGCACAGCTATGAGACGGTTGCTTCACAGGTCTGTGGACACAGTTCTCTCAACTTGGGCACCAAACTCACCAAGACATTATTGAGGAGGACTTGTGGGGCCAGCTGGTCCAAGATTTTGCCTTTTCTACCTCCTTGCAATTCCGTGCTCCCTTGTTTCCTGCCTCTGCCAGTGTCACAAAATCACATTACATCCATTACATCTTGTGGTTAATTCACTGTGCCAAACAATTTCCTACTTAAGTGCTCCTCCCCCAACCTACTGCTGCAATCTACTTGGTTTTTTAAAGGCTGCATCAAAATTTCCAATCTTCGCTCCTCCACCACTGCTCCAGTGCAGAACTCCAGGTCGAAAGAGGATTCACACTACTGAAATAAAAACAGAAATGCTGGAAATACTCAGCAGCATTAGTGGAGAGGGAAACAGAGTTAACGTTTCAGGTCAATGGCCTTTCAGAATGTGGAAAAGTTAAAGATATAACAAGTTTTAAACAAGTAAATAGGCAAGGAAGGTGGGGCAGGGGTGCGGGGAAGAACAAAAGGGAAGGTCTGTGATAGGGTGGAAGACAGGAGAGATTAAATAACAAAAGGGATGATGCTGCAAGGGCAAAGGGGATGGTAATGGGACAAGTAAAGTAACAAAAGATGGGCCCAGAGGAGGTATAAATGTGAAGAGCAGAACCATCTACCCACTGTTTAACCAGATTTACCACCTCCATTTGCCTCCCCCCCCCCCCCACCACCTTGTACTTAAAACCCATTACATCTCTAATGTTTTCAATGTCTGACAAAAGGTCATTGACCAGAAACATTAACTTTGTTTCTCCCTCCACAGATGCTGCCTGACCTGAGTATTTCCAGCACTTTCTGACTTTATTTTAGATTTCCAGCATCCATAGTATTTTGCTTTTGTATCCAGGATACTGAACCACTTAATGGATATTTACAAGACTCAATCACACAATCTATAAGGGTCACTGCGGGGATGGGGGGGTGGGGGGTGGTGGTGAGCATCGGACTGCGTTGGAGGAGCAAGTTCCAAGGACACCACGCTGATGTAAGTGGCTCCATGGGATTTTTGAGCTTCTGTTTTTCAGCTGCCTTCAGCTGTCTAGGCCATTAGCTCTAGACTTATCTCCTTAAACCTCTCTCACTCCTTAAAACCTGCCACATTTGACCAAGCTGTTGCTCACCTTTCCTAATATCTCCTTATGTAGCTTTTGTCAAATGTTTCTATGATAATCACTCCTGTGAACTATCTTGGGGCTTTTGACTACATTAATGATGCTATATAAATCCAAGTTGCTGGACATAACATAGGTCACAGAGAGGACCCATCAACCAGGAAGAGAAATTGTCCTTGCTTGTCACAACATCACCAGCTCAGAGCACTGATGGAAAATTCAATATGAGCTGGCTGCATGCCAGGTACTGCTGGCGGAGCAAAGCCTGAGGAGAAAACCATTTATTCAGCAACTCATTTCCGTTCTTGAAAAGAGATATCAAAGGCATTGGTAAAACATCAACAGAGATTATAAAGTGGGATTGTTAATCCAATTAAAAGGGCTATGTTGGTGGAGCAGAGAGATTTAGGTATCCATAGAAACATAGAAAATAGGAGCAGGAGTAGGCCATTCGGCCCTTCGAGCCTGCTCCGCCATTCATTATGATCATGGCTGATCATCCAACTCAGTAACCTGTTCCCGCTTTCCCCCCATATCCTTCGATCCCTTTCACCCCAAGAGCTATATCTAACACCTTCTTGAAAACATAGTGTTTTGGCCTCAACTGCTTTCTGTGGTAGCGAATTCCACAAGCTCACCACTCTCTGGGTGAAGTAATTTCTCCTCATCTCAGTCCTGAAAGGTTTAGCCCTGTACCCATGTACAGAAAACGCTAAAAGCTCGTGGACAGGTACAGAAAAACAGTCAAAAAGGCAAATGCCTTTTTAATTGCAAGGGGGCTGGAGTTGGAAGTTATGTTGTAGTTATATAAAGCTCTGGTTAAACACCCAGATAGAGCACTGCATTCAGTTCTGGGCACTACATCTCAAGAAGGATGTATTGGCCTTGGAGGAGATGCTGCACAGAGATTTACCAGAACGATACCAGGGTAAAAGTGTTAAATTATGAGAACAGGTTGCACAGACTAGGCTTGTATTTTTTTGAATATAGAAGATTAAGGGGTAATCTAATTTCTGTGTTTAAGATGATTAAAGGAGTTGATATGGTAGATAGAGGGAAACTATTTCCTCTGGTTAGCAGGGGTAGTTGGGGGGTGGGGAGGCAGAAGCTTAAAATTAGAGCCAGGCCATTCAGGGGTGAGGTCAGGAAGCACTTCTTCCCACAAAGGGAAATCTGGAACTCTCTTCCCCCAAAAAGCTGTTGAGGCCAGGGTCAGTTGAAAATTTCAAAACTGAGACTAATAGATGTATGTTAGGCAAATTCCAATCAGGACTAGAGAACAAAGGCAGGTAGATGAAGTTAAGAAACACATCATCCATGCTCCAACTGAATGGTGGAACAGGTTTGGGGGCTGAATGGCCTCCTCCTGTTGCTAAATTATGCATACTATGCACTGAAGAGGTGAAGTCTTTGTCAAGCCCAACAAGGGTAATGAAATATTAAGGTTTCAACAGCAGATACTGCTATTATTTTTAAGGTGAAGGATAAGCAGAGATTTCCTGAATTTCTGATTGCTGGTAAATTCAGATAAGAGGATTTCTGCTGTCAACGTCAGTAAGGTGAATTTAATGTGCCCCAGTGTTACCTGAACAGCGCACTGTCTGCCTGTTTCCATCCATTGATATCAATACCCATGACTTTTCAGGGTGCTCTGCCTGTGAGACTCTCAGTAGTGGTTGAACACACTTGCTCAGTACAACAACCCTGCACCTACAGGAAACACTGCACAGAAATGAACATATCTCAGAATAAAATAAATCATTGACCAAGCCTTTTATTGCACCAAAAACCAATATTCTAGCATAGATTTACTGTGCCCTACACCTGATGTGAAATACAGGAGGACCACGAGCAATGTTACTGATATGAATAGATGTATTCTGTTCTTTGCATTACCAGAGGCTTCGACGGGAGAGGTAGTGAACTCGAGGAATGGGCTTCAATGGAAAGTTAGGGTACTAGAGTGATGGCAGAGTTGGTGTACAAGACAGATGGGCTTCAATGGTATAGTTAAGGTACTAGAGTTTCAGCCGTCACAAAGGTAATAAGGTTAAAGTCCTGAGACAGGACCCAAAATTCAAGCACGTTAAATGAGCAGACAGCCTGTTCTTGTTATTACTTTCAATGTTCTTACCTTCTTTTGTGTTTTCTTTTTTTCTCTAATTTGTGAAGGTGGCAGCAAGATAACTACTTTCTAAGCATCATCTGGAGGGAGCATAGGCTTATGGTAAGGCGCTGCAGCTGGTGTTGTGAATCAGGCCGTCACCACTAAGCAACCGGCTACTTCACAACACCAGGGTGGCACCAAACTACTGACATCGGGCTTGGAACAAGGTTTATTTACATCAATTCATCTGGAAGCAAGTAAGCATATTCACAGTTATCGTTCTTCATTTACTGTAGCTCAAATAAATAAGTTTACGCTTTTAAATATGCCCTCGCTGGTCTCTTACCTCCTTAAAATGTATTTCCCCAGTGACTGGAATGACATGGAATTATTATGGTGAGTTTAAAAATTCAACCTATAAAGCAATGATATTGGAAATATTTTGTAATTTAAGGACCTTCACTTCCACCAATATGATCTCACTAGCTTTTCCTGTTAGGCTGACACTTGTGTAAAAGCTTCTGGGAACCAATTAGTTACTTTAAAGATTTTAATGAATTTTTGTTAAAATAAAAATAACCCTTGCAGGTACGTGGGTAGGTTGTAATGCAAACCCTGTGGAGTACATGGAATTAGGCTCTACCTCATGGCTCTACCTTTTAGATGAGACTTTAAACCAAAGCCCTGTCAAGTGGACATAAAGATCCCATGGCACTATTTCAATGAAGAGGAGAGGAGTTCTCCCATGCGTCCTGGCCAATATTTATTCCTCAACCAGCACCTAAATTATCTGATAATTCTCACATTGTTTGTGGGAGCTTGCTGTACCCATATTGGCTGCTGTGTTCCCAACATTATAACAGTGACTACACTCCAAAAAGTGCTTTGGGACATCCTGAGGTTTTGAAGGGCGCTATAGAAATGCAAGCCTTTTTCTTTCTTGAGTAAGAAAGAGATCAGTCTCAGGTGCTAAGACAAGCAGGAATCAGGCTGTGGGAAGACACAAGAAAGGAACTGTAATGGACAGGAGTGGAATAGGCTAGTCTGGGTGTGGAAAGTAGATGTAAAGGATGAACAGCTCTCCCTGTAACAAACATGGGCTAGGAATATGTAAGTGACAGCCAACCCAGACACCTGTGCTCACTCACACACTGAATGGAATGGATTATCAAATGTTTTGATTAATAAAAAGTATGCATCAAACATCTCAGTATTCCCACGCCCTTAAGCTTGTATTATCTGATTAAAAATAAGTAATGCAAATATGTGGTTAAGTAAAATACAGCGTTTTAAAAATGTTTTTACTGTAGAAATTTGTCTCAGGTTCAGCATTTCCACTCATTCCTATAGGGAATAAACTTGCATTTATATGGTTACTTTTCGCATCGACGTTGAGTTGCCAAACTTCCTGGGATGGATGATTAATCTCCAGGGCAATGCTGCGAGCAACCTGGGAGAATGCTGTTGGAATGGGAGTAAAGAATCACTGGCACGGTTTGCCGCTGAGTGCACAAAAAAACCCCCCTGAATTTACCTTGTCCATAGGCTGCAGTGGAGACTTGCTCTACCTGCAGCAGCATTCGCACCTTGCCAGCTTAACCACGCCCCCGGTGACGTCAGGAGAGAAGACACGCCCCTTGAGGTCAGTCTGACAGGTGAGTTCATTTGAATGATTTCAAATAGTTTGAAACATTTATGACTCTTTTTTTTTAAACTGTTGTAAACTTTTAAATACTTTTAAACAGTTTTATAACAGTTTTTAAAAATCTGCCGGAGTCTGTCCCTTGTCACCCGGCTCCACCCCCCCCCCCACCCCCTCCACTTCCCCTGCTCCCCTCCCCCGCTGGTGGAGCCAGGGGAATCATGAAGAACATTTGTATTGCCAATTATAACACCCATGAAGCCTTGGATCTTATTGCTGATATTTTCATCTACTCTGCCTGACAGATTTTTCACTAAAAAAAAGTTCTGATGAAAGGTCACAGACCTGAAACGTTAACTCTGCTTCTCTCTCTACAGATGCTGCCAGACCTGCTGAGTATTTCCAGCACTTTCTGTTTTATTCCTTTTCACTAACTTTGCTGACTAGAGAAGGAAGTAGTTCTGTATTCGATGGGAGTGGACTGAGAAGGACTATGAGCAAAGACAGGATTAAAATGCATGTGTGTAAATGCACAAAGTGTGGTGAATAAGGTTGGTGAGCTAAAAGCACAAATAGCAGTACGGGAATATGATATTGTGGCAATAACGGAAATGTGGCTTTAAAATGGCGAGGACTGGAGGCTTAATATACAAGGATATAAAGTGTTCAGAAAAGATAGAGAAGGAAAAAGGAGGTGGGGTGGCAGTCCTGATTAGGGAAGGCATTGCAGTGCTGGAAAGGGAGGATGTCTTTTATAGGGCAAGGACAGAATCCATTTGGTTAGGGTTGAGAAGCAAAAGGGGTATGATCACACTACCAGGGGTATTCTATAGGCTTCCAAATAGTGAGAGAGAGAGTTAGAGGAGCAAATCTGCAGGGAAATCACAGAAGTATGCAAGAACTTTCGAGTGGTGATACTGGGGGACTTTAATTACCCAAATATCGATTGGGATAATTCTAGAGCAAAGGGTAAGGAATTTCTGAAATGCATTCAGGAGAACTTCCTTGATCAGTATGTTCTCAGCCCAATCAGAAAGGAGGCATTGCTGGATCTGGTGCTGGGAAATGAGGTGGGCCAAGTGGCCCAAATGTCTGTAGGAGAGCACTTGGGTAAGACTGATCATCATTTCATAAGGATTAGACTCGTAATGCAGAAAAGCAAGGAACATAATAACACAGAAGGTCTAGATTGGTAGAGGGATAATTTCAATGTGATGAGAAAGGATCTAGCCTTGTTAAAATGGAATCACATACTAGTAGGAAGAGCTGTATCGGAACATTGGGTTATCTTTAAGGAAGAGTTGCTTCAGGTACAGGCTAGGAACATTCCAACAACAGTGAACCAAGGGGAACCAGGAACAGAGCTCCTTGGATGATGAGGGGGATAGAGATTATGATGAAACTAAAAAAAATGGTGTATGGTGCATGTCAGGTGAATTTATCTCCAAGTGAGAACCAGGCCATATACAATACATTGAGAGGGGACATGAAGAGGAAAATAAGACTGGCAAAGAAAGAATATGAGAATAGAATGGCAATCAACATAAAAGGGAACCCAAAAATATTCTACCAGCATGTAAATAGTAAGCGAGTAGTAAGAGGTAGAGTGGGGCCTATTAGGGACAAAGAGCATAATAAATGCATTGAAGTGCAGGGCAAATGTAATATACTTAGTGAACACTGATTCAAAGTACTCATTAAGGAAATGGAAGCTGACAAAATATCAGTAGAAGCAGAGAGAGTAGAGGCAATGGATAGAATAAAAATTGAGAGTGGGAGGTACTAAAATGGCTGGCTATGGTTAGAGAAGATAAGTCACCTGGTCTGGAGCTTGTATACCAGGTTGTAAAGGATGTGGAGGTGGAGATAGCAGAAGGGCTTGCCATAATCTTCCAATTTTCCCTGGGTATGGGGGAGGTGCCAGAGAACTGGAGAGTGGCAAATGTGACACCCTTATTCAAGAAAGGGTGTAAGGACAGTCGTAGCAATGACAGGCTGGTTAGTTTAACATCAGTGGTGGGTGAGGTTTTAGAAACAATAATCAACAGACACTTAGAGAGGTTCGAGTTAATTAAGGATAGCCAACATGGATTTGTAAAAGGCCAATCATGCTTAACTAATTGAATTTTTTGATGAAGTAACAGAAAAGGTTGATGAAGGGAATGCAGTGGATGTTGTTTATATGGATTTTAAGGAAGCATTTGATAAGGTACCACATAAAAGGCTGGTTAACAAAATTGAGTCTCATGGAATAGGAGGGTCAGTGTCCAATTGGATAAAAAAAACTGGATTAAGGACAGAAACAGCGAGTCATAGTAAAGTAGTTGTTTTTCAGACTGGAGGATGGTAGACAGTGGTGCTCCCCAAGGATCAGTGCTGGGACCACTGCTTTTTTTTGTATGTATAAATGACTTGGATCTTGGAACACAGAGTAGAATTTCAAAATTTGCTGATGACACCAAACCTGGAGATGCAGCAGTGAGGATGATATGAACTGCTTGCAGCAGACATAGATGGGCTAGCAGAATGAGAAGACAAGTGGAAGATGGTATTTAATACTGACAAGTGTGAGGTGATGCATTTTGGCAGAAAGAATACAGAGGGGCAATATATAATGGCACAGTTCTAAAGAGAGTGCAGAACAGAGCGACCTGGGGATGCATGTGCATTGATTTTAGAAAGAGGCAGGACATATTGGGAGAGTGGTTAGTAAAGCATATGGGATCTTGGGCTTCATAAATAGAGGCATAGAGTACAAAAGCAGGGAAGTTATGTTGAACCTTTATAAAGCTCTTGTTAGGCCCTATCGTGAAAACCCCATACGCCAAATGGGAAATATTAATTTAATCGGTGGAACCTTGCATTAGACTTTGACTGGAAATTCTTACAAGTAACTTTTTAAAAAGTAAACTGGCATCCAAGATGGCCACTGAAATTTACATTTGAATCACCAAAAGATCAAACTGGAGACGACAAGTCTGATTCAACCTAGCCAGGACAATGGGGTGCTCTCGGAGAATAAATTACCTGGAATGGCTTTATCAGCACGGGTCAGGGTCATCCGCACCCACTGACTTTGAAAGAGCGAACCCCCCCTACAAGTGTGACTGGACAACTTGAGTTGTAGCACCCTTGAATCTCAGAGAAGATTCTAGAAAGACCTCATTAAAACAATAAAGGGGCTTAATGGTGTCTGCCTGCGCAGCTCTGGAGAGACTGTAAGCTTTGTCATACAGAAAGCAGACAAAAGTAACTGAAAAGCCATCAACGAAGCAGCTCTCTCTCTCCCCAGTAAAGATCAAAAGAAGACCCGGCAGCAACCGGAAAAGCCCTTCAAGCCTACAGACCACCACAGCCAGCAACCAGGGGACAAGAATCAAACCCCTCTTCTGCCTTCAGGAGCCCTGAGAGAGGCAAGCCCATAACTGTGCACGTGGCCCAGCGAGGACTTCAGGAATACTACTTCAGCTGAGGATTTAATACTGTATTTAAATTTCCATTTATTTCCGACTCTACTCAAACCACCAAACTTGTTTTCCCCGCTGTAATCTATCCATTTGTGACTCTCTTGTGAATGTGTAGCGTATTTTAGTAATTTTAACCGGGATAGAGTGGCAAGTGTAATAAACTTACATCTTTCTTGTTTAACTCAAGAAAACCTGTCTGATTTGTTTTTTTGCAATTACATTAGAGGAACAGGAGCAAGCGCTGCCTGAGGTGGTAAGTTCAATCACTGTGTAAAAAAAACAAGGATAAACCCTGTTGCAGTCAAACCAGAGACGGGGCGAAAGGGGAGCCTAAGACCCTCTCCTCACCTGGCTGTAACAGGCTCCAACTGGAGTATTGCGTCCAGTTCTGGTCACCACACTTCAGGAAGGATGTGAGGGTCTTTGAGAGCATGCAGAGGAGATTTACAGAATGGTTCCAGGGATTAAAGATTTTAGTAACGAGGTTAGGCTGGAAAAGCTGGGCTTGTTCTCCTTAGAACAAAGGAGATTGAGGGGAGATTTAAGAAAAGTGCACAAGATTATGACAGGCTTAGTTAAATTAGGCAAGGAAAAACAGTTACCATTAACAAATGGTAGAAGGATTAGTGGACACAGATTGAAAGTTTTGGGCAAGAGATGCAGGGGAAATATGAGGAAGCACTTTTTTATACATATGAACATACGAATTAGGAGCAGAAGTAGGCCATTCGGCCCCTCTAGCCTGCCATGCCATTTAATAAGATCATGGTTGATCTGTTTGTGTTTCGAATTCCACACTCTCATCTACCCCCCCCCCCCCAATAACTTTTGATTCCCTTGCCTAACAAGAATCTATCTAACCCCGCCTTAAAAATATTCAATGACCCCGCCTCCACCACCTTCTGAGGCAGAGAGTTCCAAAGTCGCACAACCCTCTGGGAAAAGATTTCTCCTCATCTCTGTCCTAAAAGGTCGACCCCTAATTTTAAAACAGTGACCCCTAGTTCTGGACTCACCCACAAGAGGAAACATCCTTTCCACATCCACCTTGTCAAGACCGTTCAGGATCTTATATACTTCAATCAAGTCTCCCCTCACTCTTCTAAACTTCAGTGAAAACAAGCCCAGTCCATCCAACTTTTCCTCATAAGACAACCCACTCATTCCAGGTATTAATCTAGTAAACCTCCTCTGAACCACCTCCAACACATTCACATCCTTCCTTAAATAAGGAGACCAAAACTGCACACAGTATTTGAGATGTAGTCTCACCAACATCCTTACTTTTATTTTCAATTCCTCTCGTAATAAAGAATAGCATTCCATTATCCTTCTTTATTACTTGCTGTCCCTGCCTACTTTTTCTGACTCCTGCACTAGAGTGCCTAGATCCCTCTTCACCTCTGAATTCTGCAATCGTTCTCCGTTTAAGTAATACTCTGCTTTTTATTCTTCCTGCCAAAATGAAAAACTGCACATTTTCCCACATTATACTCCATCTGCCAGATTTTTGCCCATTCACTCAATCTAAAATCGGTCGGCAACCTCCGGGATGAAGAGGACATCTCTTCACAACATACTTTCCTACCTATCTTTGTTTTACCTGCAAATTTAGTTACCATGTCATCACTCCCCTGATCTAAGTCATTGATATAAGTTGTAAAAAGTTGAGGCCCCAGCAGGTGGTAATGACCTGGAACTCACTGCCCAGTAGGGTGGTGGAAATAGAGACGATCAGTGACTTCAAGAGGAAGTTGGATGATCACCTGGGAGAAATAGACTTGCAGAGCTATGGGGATTGAGCCAAGGAGTGGGACAGACTGCGTAGCTCTGTGGAGAGCCAGCATGGACTTGATGGGCCAAATGGCTTCCTTCTGTGCTATACATGACTGTGACTTACACCTGTGCTTACGAGCCCCAAGTATTTGCATGTAAAAATCCATTCAAGTTGTGGGCAAAGAAGCAAAATTCTTGAATTAATGGTCCCTGCACTTTAAGAATTGGAATGGAGAGGGATCCAATGGAGGTAAACTGCAATTTCCATATTTCAGAGTAAGTCAGGTCACCGGAAGTTGCGGTGCCATTTCGTCCACGAATAGAGAACTTCTCAGCGTTTGCTGCTATTAAAAAAGCAACATTCGGCCACGGAATCCTGTAATGAAGAGTTTGTTTGTTCCCAGTTGGATGTGGGCACAGATATCAGACAACCAATAGCAGGAGTGTTGAGGTGGGACAGTTAGAGGCTCACTCTCCATAACCCCACTTTCCCCACAGTCCCCTCTCTATCTCCATATCCCCTTAACTCTCTCTAACCTCCTCTCTCCATATCCCCACCTCCATAGGACTCCCTCTCCCTCTCCCTCTCCCTCTCACTCTCACTAGCCTTCACTCACCATAGCCCTCTCTCTCCATATCCTCCCTCTCCATAGCCCCCTCTCTTCTGATCCGCCACTCTCCTTATCCCCCCTCTCGATAGCCTTTTCTCGCCTTAGCCCTCTCTCTGGACTAATACCACAATACATCCACAGCGCGCATTCGCAGCACCTCGCATTGACTGTTTCCAAGGCCCCGCCCTTTCCCCGGGCACCGCCCCTTCCCCCCCAGGACCCCGCCCCTTCCCCGGGCCCCGCCCCTTCCCCAGGCCCCGCCCCTTCCCAAGGCCCCGCCCTTTTCCCGGGCCCCCGCCCTTCCCCAGGCCCCGCCCTTTTCCCGGGCCCCGCCCTTCCCCAGGCCCCGCCCTTCCCCCCAGGGCCCCGCCCCTTCCCCCGGGCCCCGCCCCTTCAGGCACCGCCTCATTCTCAGGCTCCGCCCCTTCAGGATCAGTTTTTCCCAGGCTCCGCCCTCTCCCTATGCCCCTCCTCTTCAGGCTCCGCCCCTTTCCCCTTCACTGCATCTCTCTCTGTCGTCCGCTGAGAGCACGCGGTTTTCCATTCCCTCCACCCAGACAGCCCCCTCCCTCACACCCTCATCCCGACCGCCGCCCCCCTCCCTCACACCCTCATCCCGACCGCCGCCCCCCTCCCTCACACCCTCATCCCGACCGCCGCCCCCCTCCCTCACACCCTCATCCCGACCGCCGCCCCCCTCCCTCACACCCTCATCCCGACCGCCGCCCCCCTCCCTCACACCCTCATCCCGACCGCCGCCCCCCTCCCTCACACCCTCATCCCGACCGCCGCCCCCCTCCCTCACACCCTCATCCCGACCGCCGCCCCCCTCCCTCACACCCTCATCCCGACCGCCGCCCCCCTCCCTCACACCCTCATCCCGACCGCCGCCCCCTCCCTCACACCCTCATCCCGACCGCCGCCCCCCTCCCTCACACCCTCATCCCGACCGCCGCCCCCCTCCCTCACACCCTCATCCCGACCGCCGCCCCCCTCCCTCACACCCTCATCCCGCCCCCCTCCCTCACACCCTCATCCCGACCGCCGCCCCCTCCCTCACACCCTCATCCCGGATTCCCGCCTCTCCCCTCACATTCTCCCATCTCTCACCATGGCCTCGAGTAGCCCCGCACTCTCCGAGCCGGACCGAAAGAGCCCGGGCCCGGTTAAGGGGAGATACCGCCCCCGGGGCCTGGGCCGGGTGAAGCCGCGGCCGCCGAGTCCGCGCCCTGCCGGCTCCAAGCCCGGAGCCTGCCTGCGCCAACTCCGAAGATCAAGTAAGCGGCCCAGGGTGTAGGGGTGGGAGCCTGCAGCTTGAACCTGTCAGGGGCCGTGGTGGGGGCTTGGGCCTGGGACGGGGTGGGTGGTTGGTGGTGGAGTCTCCCAACCCTGCTGTCTCCAGGGGAAGCCTTGACTCCCTCCCTTGCTGGGCACTGGCAATGAGGGCGGCAGAGGAGCCTGGGCTTCTTTTGGGCGATTGATAATCTGGGGAGTTTCACTTTGGATAAGTGGTAAGGAAAGGGAATTAACCTTAAACCCATAGCCAGACCATCCCGGAGAGAAGTTAGCAAACTTCCTCACCCTCAGCCTGGTATCAGTGTGGGACACTCTCCCATCAAACACTGCAAATGTTGGGAATCAATTAAACCTCTGGGCGGCTGTTTGAGGGTAAATCAACATCTGACATGTGGGAGTCTTTCAAACGTCAGTTGATTAGAATCCAGGACCAGCATGTTCCTGTGAGGAAGAAGGATAAGTTTGGCAAGTTTCGGGAACATTGGATAATGTGGGATATTGTGAGCCTAGTCAAAAAGAAAGCATTCGTAAGGGCTGGAAGGCTGGGAACAGACAAAGCCCTTGAGGAATATAAAGACAGTAGGAAGGAACTTAAGCAAGGAGTTAGGAGGGCTAAAAGGGGTCATGAAAACTCATTGGCAAACAGGATTAAGGAAGATCCCAAGGCTTTTTATATGTATATAAAGAGCAAGAGGGTAACCGGGGAAAGGGTTGGCCCACTCAAGGACAGAGAAGGGAATCTATGTGTGGAGCCAGAGGAAATGGGCGAGGTACTAAATGAGTACTTTGCATCAGTATTCACCAAAGAGAAGGACTTGGTGGATGATGAGCCTAGGGAAGGGAGTGTACTTAGTCTTGGTCATGTCGTTATCAAAAAGGAGGAGGTGTTGGGCGTCTTGCAAAGCATTAAGGTAGATAAGTCCCCAGGGCCTGATGGGATCTACCCCAGAATACTGAGGGAGGCAAGGGAAGAAATTGCTGGGGCCTTAACAGAAATCTTTGTATCCTCATTGGCTACAGGTGAGGTCCCAGAGGACTGGAGAATAGCCAATGTTGTTCCTTTGTTTAAGAAGGGTAGCAAGGATAATCCAGGAAATTATAGGCCGGTGAGCCAAACGTCAGTGGTAGGGAAATTATTAGAGAGGATTCTTCGGGACAGGATTTACTCCCATTTGGAAACAAACGAACTTATTAGCGAGAGGCAGCATGGTTTTGTGAAGGGGAGGTTGTGTCTCACTAACTTGATTGAGTTTTTTGAGGAAGTGACGAAGATGATTGATAAAAAAAGGGCAGTGGATGTTGTCTATATGGACTTCAGTAAAGCCTGTGACAAGGTCCCTCATGGCAGACTGGTACAAAAGGTGAAGTCACACGGGATCAGAGGTGAGCTGGCAAGATGGATACAGAACTGGCTCAGTCATAGAAGACAGAGGGTAGCAGTGGAAGGGTGCTTTTCTGAATGGAGGGCTGTGACTAGTGGTGTTCTGCAGGGATCAGTGCTGGGACGTTTGCTGTTTGTAGTATATATAAATGATTTGGAGGAAAATGTAGCTGGTCTGATTAGTAAGTTTGCGGACGACACAAAGGTTGGTGGAGCTGCAGATAGTAATGAGGATTGTCAAAGGATAAAGCAGGATATAGATCGGTTGGAGACTTGGGCGGAGAAATGGCAGATGGAATTTAATCCGGACAAATGTGAGGTAATGCATGTTGGAAGGTCTAATGCAGGTGGGAGGTATACAGTAAATGACAGAACCCTTAGGAGTATTGACAGGCAGAAAGATCTACCAGAAGGACGTGGAGGCTTTGGAGAGGGTACAGAAGAGGTTTACCAGGATGTTGCCTGGTCTGGAGGGCATTAGCTATGAGGAGAGGTTGGATAAACTCGGATTGTTTTCACTGGAACGACGGAGGTGGAGGGGCGACATGATAGAGGTTTACAAAGTTATAAGCGGCATGGACAGAGTGGATAGTCAGAAGCTTTTTCCCAAGGTGGAAGAGTCAGTTACTAGGGGACATAAGTTTAAGGTGCGAGGGGCAAAGTTTAGAGGGGATGTGCGAGGCAAGTTCTTTACACAGAGGGTGGTGAGTGCCTGGAACTTGCTGCCAGGGGAGGTGGTGGAAGCAGGTACCATAGAGACGTTTTAGAGGCATCTTGACAAATACATGAATAGGATGGGAATAGAGGGATACGGTCCCCGGAAGTGCAGAAGGTGTTAGTTTAGGCAGGCATCAAGATCGGCGCAGGCTTGGAGGGCCGAATGGCCTGTTCCTGTGCTGTACTGTTCTTTGTTTGTTCTTTGTTCTTTATTGCTAGCCGAGGGCATAAAAGCATCTGGAGCCAAGATGAGTTTGGCAGAGGGTGGTGGGCATAAAGAATCGGAACAAGACAGACCAAAATACAAAAGAATCTTGAAGAGGTGAGCTGATTGCTATTAAATGGGATCATCTTCCTGTTGCCCACACTTCCAGCCATGTGTAAAGGAAATAAACAGTGGGGTTACAAACTTAAGTACAGTTCTAAGCTTCAGGGCACAACGTAGAACAAGGTTTTGGGAATATTGGTGTGCTGTGATGTGTAGTCAGAAGGATAAAACGAGTCGGTACAAAACACTGTAAATGGCAACTACTGGAGTACCATGTACAGTTCTGCTTGATGTACTGCCGGAAAGGCATTGAAGGTGGTACAGGAAAAGGCAACTCAACCGAAAACTGTCTTAAGGATGTGAGCTGAGAGGAGAGGTGAAGACCCTGGGATTGTTTACTCTGGAGAAATGAAGACATCTTGGGAGATATTCAAGCTTCTTCAGGGGATAGATAAGTTGAACTGTGTTAATATGTTCAAGATTGTCACCGACTCTAGAAGCAGACGACACAGCCTCAAGCTGAGAAGGTGCAGAAGTAACTTAAACTTAAGTACTTTACATGGATGTGTGGGATGGAGGGTGCTGGGAGTGTTCGAAGAATTTAAGTGGGAGTTGGAGACACAAGGGGGGGTGGGCATATTGAAGTATTGATTTTTGGGGTCAACTAGATCCTGTAATTTTCCATGATATCAACTGAATTGTTCCCCCCCCACCCCCCCCCCCCCCCCCCAATCAAACCCCAATTCTCTGGGTAAGAAGCACTGGTTGTTACAATACAGTTAAGCAAAGTGGTTTTCTACTGCTTTCTCACAGTGGGTAGTTAAACTTATAAAATACCCTTCACCAGTGGTGCAATGTAGTTAGTCGTCATGATACAAGAATGGTTGCGATTGTAGCTAGCTTTGGTTATTTGAATGACTGTCAGACGTGAATGGCAACACATTGCCATGATATGACGCTTCAAATCACACTACTAAGAAATCCACATAAGTCAAGTTTCTGCTTGCCTGATGTGGAGTGCACACTCATTCACCATAAAGACAATTCCTGTTTGCCCTAAATCCTAGACAATTAAGGCTCAGATTGGCAAGAGCCAGTGCTGAGGGGTTTCCTATGGTGTGCTTGGACATATTGCTGAAGGTCAACAAGTTAAAACCAGGGCATTTACTAGCACGGAACGCTGGTAAATGTCCCACTGTTCACTCAGTTAGGATAATTCTTTCTGTTGTGACATTGACTTGCATCCTTATCTGGAGTCAAACATGAATAATTGCATTCCACAACCACAAGTCTACCCTTCCAGGACTCATAAATGTGTTTAAGCTAGCTAGTTGATCATGTATGGTGCTCTGAATAGTCACTGTTGATCTTGCCCTTGTCACATGCTTCATCCAGACGAGGATGGAAAAGCTGAATACCAGAGGAGTGGTGAGAGTAGCTGCCTCAGTTAAGATAATGTTTGAATATGACACCAAGGAGCCTGAGCAAAACGAGTCAATAGAGAAAACTCGTCAATGGTTGGAGTTCCTCTGGGCAGTGACCTTGGCCCAACCTTTAGCTGCTTTGTCAATGACTTTCTGTCATGAGGACAGGACTGGGACTGTTTTGCAGGTGATTCAGTAGTATTTAGCTTCACTGACGACTATGCCAGCCTACAGCAGGACCTGGACAAGATCCATGCTCGGCAAGAGGCAGGTAACATTCATGCTATGTAAGTGCCAGGCAATAGTCTCTAATAAGAAAAGACTTAATCCTGATCTTTAGTAGCACCACAGTTGCCATATCTTCCATCCTGGGGGTCACTGTTGCCTAGAAACTTAATTAGACCAAACGTATCAACGCAGGCTATGAGAACATAGCAGAGCCTAGGTAATCTGCTGCAGGTATCTTGCCTCCTGATTCCTCTGCCTTGCTACTATCTACAATGCTCAAGTCAGAAAACGATGGAATACTCACCGCTTGCCTAAATGGGTACAACAGCAACATCTCAAAGTTCAACACCATCCAGCTCATATCGAACTGCGCTGGCACCCCTCCACTGAACTCTGTGTCCACCCTGTCCACCACTGTCACCCTGTGTTTCTACAAGATGCACAGCAGTCAAGCTGCCCAGTGCCACGACCCCGACCATCAAGAAGGGAAAGAGCAGAAATGTCATTGGAACACCATCATCTCCAAGTCACACAGCATTTTGGCTTGGACATATAGTACCATTTCATTATTGTTGCATCAAATTTGTGGGATTTTCTACTTAAAACACATCACCACAATGACAGCGACAAGGTGGGACATCATCTTTTCAAGGCCGCTAGGGATGAACAGTAAGTGTGGTGTTGCCACTGTCTCGAGAGCAAATTGAAAAATGTATATCATTGGACAGTTGCCGAGTATGGATTTTTTGTCCTTGCTGTGCTGGAAGCAGGTACCAGCAACAACGTACCATAAAACATGAGCACGTTGCTACTAATCTGGCCACAGCGTGAATATATATCTTACCCCCTCAACATCTGGTTCCACCAGCAGCTACTTAACCTCTGCAACCAGTATGGAGTATAACGTGGGGAAGTGTGAACTTGTCTGCTTTGGCTGGAAAAATAGAAAAGCAACATATTATTTAAATGGCGAGAGACTGCAGAACTTTGAGATGCAGAGGGATCTGCGTGTCCTAGTACACGAAACACAGCAGGTACAGCAAGTGATTAAGAAGGCAAATGCAATATTGTCACTTATTGCAAGGGAAATGGAATATAAAAGTAGAGATGTTTTGCTACAGTTGTACAGGGCATTGGTGAGACCACATCTAGAGTATTGCATATAGTTTTAGTCTCCTTACTTAAGAAAGGATATTATTGCATTGGAAGCAGTTCAGAGAAGGTTCACTCAACTGATTCCTGGGATGAGAGGGTTATCTTTTGAGGAAAGGTCAAGAAGGGGGATGGAGGCAGAAAACAGGTAACTATAGGCCAGTTAGCTTGACGCCTGTCATGGGGAAAGTGTTAAGAATCGATCATTAAAGAGGTTGTAGCTGGGTACTTAGAAAAACGCAAGATATAATCGGAATAGTCAGCATGGTTTTGTGAAAGGGAAATCATGTTTAACCAATTTGTTGGAGTTCTTTGAAGGAGTGACATGTGTTGTGGATAAAGGGGAGCCTGTTGATGTACTGTACTTGGATTTCCAGAAGGCATTTGACAAGGTGCCACATAAAAGGTTATTGCGCAAAGTAGGAGCTAATAGTGTATGGGGTAACATATTAGCATGGATAGAAGATGGGCTGGCTGACAGAAAACAGAGAGTATGCATAAATTATCCTTTTCTGATTGGCAAGATGTGATGAGTGGAGTCCCGCAGGGGTCTGTGCTGGGGCCTCAACTTTTTAAAATTTATATCAATGACTTAGATGAGGGGAATGATGGCATGGTAGCTAAATTTGCAGATGACACAAAGATAGGTAGGAAAGTATATTGTGAAGAGGACATAAGGAGGTTGCAGACTCATATAGATAGATTGAATGATTGGGCAAAAATCTGGCAGATGGAGTGTAATGTGGAAAAATGTGAAGTTGTTCACTTTGGCAGGAAGAATAAAAAAAAGCAGAGTATTACTTAAACAGAGAATGACTGCAGAATTCCGAAGTGCAGAGGGATCGAGGTGTTCTCGTGCAGAAGTCACAAAAAGTTACTATGCAGATATAGTAGGTAATAAAGGAGGCTAATGGAATGCTATCCTTCATTATGAAAGTAATTGAAAATAAAAGTATGGGTGTTATGCTTCAGTTATACTGGGCATTGGTGAGACCACCTCTCAAATACTGTGTGCAGTTTTGGTCTCCTTATTTAAGGAAGGATGGAAATGTGTTGGAGGCGGTTCAGAGGAGGTTTACTAGATTGATACCTGGAATGAGCAGGTTGTTTTATGTGGAAAGGTTGGACAGACTGGGCTTGTTTTCACTGGAGTTAGAAGAGTGAGGGGAGATTTGATTGAAGTATATAAGATCCTGAATGGTCTTGACAAGGTGGATGTGAAGAGCATGTTTCCTCTTGTGGGTGAGTCCAGAACTAGGGGGCACTGTTTTAAAATTAGGGGTCTCCCTTTTAGGACAGAGATCAGGAGAAATCTTTTCCCAGAGTGTTGTGCGACTTTGGAACTCTGCCTCAGAAGGTGCTGGAGGTGGGGTCATTGAATAATTTTAAGGCGGAGGTAGATAGATTTTTTTTGGGCAAGGGAATCAAAGGTTATTGGGGGTAGATGGGAGTGTGGAACTTGAAACAGAAACAAATCAGCCATGATCTTGTAGAATGGCGAAGCAGGCTCGAGGGGCCGAATAGCCTATTCCTAATTCGTATGTTCGTATGTAACCAGTTAAGGTAGGCACTGAGCCATGGATGTCAGATTGTATTCACATACCCATCCTCCAGGTAGTGTCTTTTGATAATTATTGTCCTGAGCCAATAACTCTAAGTCAATACTGCTATGTGGCAGTGTTTGGTAAAAGGTGCCCATGAAGCAACTTTGGCCCAGAAGTGTTTTTTTCCGATATTAAACACATGGTTTAACTATAGTTAGTTTCCACTTCACATTCCTGCCTATCCCCGATAATTATCACTTTTTTTTGTCAAGAATCTGTCCACCTGTGCCTTAAAATCATTCAATGACCCTGTCTCCACCACTGTCCAGGGAAGAGAGTTCCACAGACTCTCAAACCTCAAATAAATGATTTCTTCTCATCTCTGTCTTAAATAGGAGACCCCTTATTTTTAATATGTGCCCCCCTAGTTTTAGTCCCTTCCACAAGGGGAAACATCCTTTCAACATCCACCCTGACAAGTCCCCTCAGGATCTTATATGTTTCAATAAGATCACCATTCATCCTTCTAAACTCCAATGAATACAGACCCAACCTGTCCAACCTTTCCTTGTAAGATCTCATCCCAGGAATCAGTCAAGTGAGCCTTCTTTGAACGGCTTCCAATGCAATTATATCCTTTCTTAAGTAAGACTAAAACTGCCCAACATACTCTAGATGTGGTCTCACCAATGCCCTGCACAACTGTAGCAACTGGGAGCTGAAGATAACTGTGATTGAAATTGACTTTGTGCTCTTAATACGAAAAAAAGAGAGAACTGGAAGGTAGCCATCCACAGGCATAGGTTGGACTTGGCCCATGGGGGAGGCTGTCCCGCCTGCTTGCCTTTGTTCCACGTCTTTATCCGCGCTGGGCTGGCCATGGAGAAGGAGCATGTAGAGTCTTTTCTGTTATTTGGATGTTTATTGTTTGTTTCCCTTTAAAATGGAGACCACTTTGGTTATTTGGGTTAATTACACTGGGGCTGTCATCCTAATTGTCCAATAAGCAGAGAGAATGGGATGGACAATTCAATTGCTGCTTACAGATTTCCCAGGCTGAAAACAATTTGTCGATTTAGACCAATTAAGAATCAGCTTCTTGCACCAATTAACTGTCCAGGGAACTTAAAAGCTGAGGCTGAGTCTTCTTTGTTTCCTCTGTCAGGGGAGGAGAAGTATGGGGTTGGGGGAGGGGTTTGACTTTTGTGTATGGCCGTCTCGCCTTTCTGTTGGGGGTGTCTGGCTTTTTATATGTATGGGTAGATTCCATTTTCATGTTTGCATGGCAATGCTTTTTTGAACATAGGTCTTAATATTTTTGTATTGTGGTTTTTTTTTGTGAATAGGGGTGTTTGTATTTTCTGTGTATCAGGGCTCTCGTGCTTAATTATGTGGCCACTGGTTTTAACATTTGTATCAGGTTCCTAGCTCCAAATGGGTAAGATTGTCCCAATGGTGGGAAGTTTAATAGTGCTGTGCTCTGGTATACTGCATGGCTTTAATTAGACTAGAGCAACATTCCTATGCATACGTAAGGTGGAGATTGCTTCAACATTGACTTTTGTCCACCTTTGCGTAGATTTGTCTGGGTTTGCTAAATGGGCTTCACCTTTACAAGGACAGTGTGTCCACTGAATATCAACTACATAAATATTAGCCTTCAGTGTGCAGACATGGAGGATTGCCTGCAGTATGGAACCAATGTGATGTTCTAGTTGATCCAGTCCAGTGTTGTCACCAGCTCTGAATTTAGATCGTCCTGAAAGGGGTTTTGGAGAATTGATGTGGATGCTGTGATTCTGCTGAATGACAGATTGGTGATTGTTTTCTTCTCTTTTTGCTACAAATCCACCTTGGACTTGCACCACGGCAGAAAGAAACCTTTCCATTGGAACCCAAGTCCTACCTTTCCAGGCACATTATAAGTCATTAAGATGTGTTGCCCAGTTCTATCCATACTTTACCATTGCAGAAACCCTTAACCTTGCTTTTGTGTTCTCTGCAGCCGATTTCTCCAATGTGCTCCTTATCAGCCTCCCAGCAGTCATGAAAGGTTCTATATAAATGCAAGACTCTTTCGTAAACACCCAACATAATGCATCTTGACCTGCACGAGTGCCCATGCACTCACCGACCTGGTCCTTATGAGTTGAACAGGCTCTCCAAAATAGTGAATTTAAAACTCTTGTACCCTTCTTACAATCCCTCGATGGCCTTGCCCCACCCTACCTCTGTTCTCGCCTCTAGCTCTTTGCATCTGTCTGCACCCTTTGATCCCCAAGAGTGGTCTTTCTTGCATTACTTTATTCACTCCCAGAAATTGGTGACAGTAGTGTCTTCAACTTTCTCAATCATACTCTCTGTAGCCACTTTTCTCTACTTCACTCTCCATCTTTAAAAACCCATCTCTTTGACCGAGCATTGGGTCACCTCTCTTAACTCTCCCACCAAGGATTGGTGTCACCTGCATTGGGACATTTTTCTGTATTAAAGGTAATATGAGTGCAGGTTGTTGCTACATCAATACTGTTCATCACTGGCTTTAAATATTAATTTGCTGCCAATTTGGGATTTTATGGTACTACACCTCGGCTTACGATCGCCAAAGGAAAATGCTTGCTGCATAATTTGAAGTTTCACTCCGTTAAGATAACACAGTAAAGGTGGTGCAGAATATAAATCTTCCATACAAAGTTATTTTTGTAAGATCTGTGTAAATATTCTGTATGATGAAACCAAATGCAGGCTGATCAAATTTGCTAAGAAGACAAAAATAGGAAAACTTGCAAAGACAAAAGGTGCAGCAAAAAATAACTGCAGAAAGATTATATCATTGTACATTGGGCAAATACGTGCCAAATGATATTTAGTACTGATAAATATACAGCATTCTACATAGATCAATTGTGGACACAAACATAGTTCATCTAATATCTTTTTCTTCCTCTTTTGACTGCTAGCAATTGAACAAAGAATGAAGATTGCTCGAAAGAATTCAACTGAAAGAAGTCTTCCAGACTCCAGTGATGTCATGATAGACTCCAGCATTGAAGAGCACATTGTGGATTCGACAAAGCACTTAATCAGAAGATCCATTCGACAGACACATTTTACACACTTTAAAAGGGGAACAGAGGTAAGGATTTTTACTCTGCAAGACTACTTGTAAATATTATCTTATTTGTAAATATGACGTAGGCATGATGTTTCCACTTACGGGGGAAGATGAACATTAGGGGCCGTAACTATCAGATTGTCACTAACAAATCCTGTAGGGAATTGAGGCGAAACTTTTTTTTTACCCAGAAAGTGGCGAGAATGTAGAAGTCACTACCCCATGGAGTAGTTGAGGTGAGTAACACAGATGCATTTAAGGGGAAGATAGATATGTACATAATACAGAAAGGAATAGAAGGCTCTGTTGATAATGAGATGAAGTAGGGTAGGAGGACGCTCATGTGGTGCATAAACATCAGCATAGACCAGTTGGGCCGAATGGTTAGTTTCTGTGCTTTAAATTTTATGTAAAAGTTAAGGAATGGCAGTTTTGCATTGGCAGGATAAATGGTGCAGTGGGTAAGAATGATGACCTCGATCCAGATTGATGGGATGAAAAGTCGCTTGGAGCCTTTTCAGTCGTCAGGTGTCTCAGCCTATTCCCCAATAAGCTTGACTGCGTAGCAATGAAGCCACACACTGGCACTGAATATTAATGTTGCTCAGAGACTACAAGAGTAGATAACATGGGAAACAAGTATCTCAGCGCAGTATTTAAAAAATAAGGTTGAGGTTGTTAGAAAAGTATAGCAGGAAATATTTGTTTCTTATAAATCAGATTCTGCTGATATTTATCTGGGTGTGCTTGCTGCTGATAATGAGTAGCAAAGTTTTACAGACTCAATCCAAAATATAAAACCAAGTTATAGCATAAAATGTCAAGCATTTAGTAGTGATGTTATGTTACAATTGTATTTTGCAGGAAAGTAGCACTGTTCCTGTGCAGCTATGTGACTACATAACACCTAAAGAACTGCCACAATCTTCAATATGTGACCTTTTTAATCAGTGTAATGATGTTTGCAGTAAGTCAGTGAAAGGTCCCAAAAGCAAAAGATGCCAAGCGAGGAAACGGGAAAAGGATTACGGCTACAAAGATTGTAAAGTGGCCGATGTGATAAAAAAGAACCGGAGGAGCACAGAACTCATTGCAACAATTGAACCTCTCCAGGTTAGCCTAAAACGAAATGGCTGTAGCAAGACAAATCCTTCAGAAGAATTATCGAAATGTATTAAACAAAATCATAAGAGTAAATCAACTGGTATGGAGTTTACAACAGAAAGTGTATTATCCAGGAACAACACTAAAATACTGCTGGATACTGGACGGTCAGAACTCTCCAGAGTAATTCAGAAACGGATACAGTGTCTTAAAACTCTTGATAAAGTACGTTTGGGGACTGATTCTGTATCTGGCGATGTTGAAAAGACTCGAACATCTAACGTTCCTGAAGCTTATTCTGAAATAGGACTTGAACCAGGACGTTTAGAATTATCCTGGCATCCCAAAGGTCTGGTTTGGCAACGTACGTGTCAAGACAGCACAGCTTGGAACGAGGTGAATTCTACAGATGTGACAGGGGACTGTTTAGAAGAGGAAATACCAGCATTGCCTGATCGAGCACCAGAATTAACTGCTGACTTTGAGCATTTTGATGTCATTGTACCTGATAAGGCGGTAGGACTTTCTGAAAGCCGTAAAAGAAAGGCAAACGAGTGTGTGCACTCCAAGCCATCTGTTGCACCGTTTGGTTGTGCAAGAACGACACCAGTCACTCTGGATACATGTGCTAGAGTTAGGCCATTCAAGAGAACAAGACTGTGTCCAAAATTTTGGTTTGGTTCAGAATGGTATTATAAACAAGAAAAAACAGGTGAACTGCACAGAGAAACACCAGTACTCGAGCCAAAATCAGGAACATTGCCTCGTCAAGGATGTTTGGAATCAGTTGATAGTGCTGTTTATCTATTGGACATGTTGTCCTTAGAAGTGCCTGAGTTAAAGGCAGTTAACAAAAATAATCTAAAAAACAAATCGCGATTAGAAAATGTCTGGAGTTGTGCATCTTTTGCAAGTGACAGGGTAGCTAAAGTACAACCATCAATACACTTCTCTACCTATCCCAATGATGTAGTAGAATATGGTAGACAGTTAAAAGGTGCATATAATGTTAAAACATCTCCATCAAGCAATGTACTAAACTCCAAAATGGCAAATGGTGTTCGTGTTGAAGGAAAAACATGTCCAATCAGGAAAAATGAATTGAATTTTATAAGTTCAGCTACTCACTGCACTAAAACACTAACGTCAACAAAACCACCAGCATTCCACATTGCTTTGTGCAATGATACAGAAGGAAAAGCAACTGTAGACTACCAAGGACATGAGATAGTTCAGGATAAATCTGCTCCAAGGAAAATGTGCGCAAAGGAAATGAATGATATACAGTCAATGGTGATCCCCATTCATCTGAATGAATCTTTAGAGTTGAGATGTAGTCGATTGGATGGGCCGTGCCATCTTGAACCTAGTGTTGAGGGTTACACTTTATTAGGTGTAGAAAAAAATGCAGAGTATCAATCAAAGATGGTGGAAGTTAACAGCGATTCATTATTTGTGTCTCTGTGGTCAGATGGTAATTGCAACCTTGAAAAACCATTGAATTCTCTGTGGAAGAGAAGTGCTGAAAATATTCCTTTATTAGAAAATCAGCAAGTGTTTCCGTCTCCAAAGGAGCCTTTTATTGCAACACAAGCAACCACGGACAGTGAAGCCAAAGAAATACTGGATAGGTGCTCTGAAAAGAAATGGAAGGTACAGGGAGTACCTGACATAGTCAGGGCCTATGAAGAAGATGTCCTTGTGCTTGATGTGATTCAAGATGACCCAGAGCTATTTGGCAGCCCCAGTAACACTGAGGTGGTGCAGACTGCTGAACAATTGGTAGGTCTGCAGGAAGCTAGTTGTAGGAACGTGGTGTTAAAATCTGTAGATAGTCACCTTGGAAGTGAACGGAACAACAAACAGCAGCAGGATTCAAATGAAAGGATCTCCAGGTGTGTGTACACTTTCCATTCACTTTTAATTGATTAAAGATCTACTTTTTAAGTTGAAGAAAAGTTAACAGAATATGTCCGAGTCATTATGATAGAAAATAGGAGCAGGAGTAGGCCATTTGGCCCTTCGAGCCTGCACTGCCATTCAATACAATCATGGCTGATCATCCAAACTCAGTACCCTGTTCCTGCTTTCTCCCCGTATCCCTTGATCCCTTTAGCCCCAAGAACTATATCTAACTCTTTCTTGAATATATTTAATGATTTGGCCTCAACTGCTTTCAGTGGTAGAGAATTCCACAGGCTCACCGCTATCTGGGTGAAGAAATCCCTCCTCATCTCAGTCCTAAATGGCTCACCCCTTATCCTTAGACTGTGACCCCTGGTCCTGGGCTTCCCCCGCCATTGGGAACATCCTTCCTGCATCTAGTCTGTGCAGTCCTGTTAGAATTTTGTAGGTTTCTATGAGATCCCCTCTCATTCTTCTAAACTCTAGTGAATACAAGCCTAATCGACCCAATCTCTCTCCATACATCAGTCCTGCCATCCCAGGAATCAGTCTGGTGAACTTTCGCTGCACTCCCTCCATAGAAAGAACATCCTCAGATAAGGAGACCAAAACTGCACACAGTCCTCCAGATGTGGTCTCATCAAGGCCTTGTATAGTTGCAGCAAGATATCCTTACCCCTGTACTCGAATCCTCTTGCAATGAAGGCCAACATACCATTTGCCGCCTTAACTGCCTGCTGCACCTGCATGCTTACTTTCAGCGACTGGTGCACAAGGGCACCCAGGTCTAGCTGCACCTTCCCCTTTCCCAATCTATCGCCGTTCAGATAATCTGTCTTTCTGTTTTTGCAACCAAAGTGGATAACCTCACATTTATCCACATTTTACTGCTTCTGCCGTGTATTTGCCCACTCACTCAACCTGTCCAAATCACATGGACAGCTTCTATGCATCCTCCTCGCAGCTCACACTTCCACCCAGCTTTGTGTCTTGGATATATTGTATTTAATTCCCTCATCTAAATCATTAATATATGTTGTGACTAGCTGGGGTCCTAGCACTGATCTCTGTGGTACCCCCACTAGTCACTGCCTGCCACTCGGAAAAAGACCCGTTTACTCCTACTCTTTGTTTCCTGTCTGCCAACCAATTCTCTATCCATGTCAATACCTTACCCCCAATTCCATGTGCTTTAATTTTGCATGCTAATCTCTTATGTGGAACCTTATAGAAAGCCTTCTGAAAGTCCAAATACACCACATCCACTGGTTCTCCTTTATCTATTTTACTAGTTAAAAATTCCAGTAGATTTGTCAAGCATGATTTCCCTTTTGTAAATCCATGTTGACTTTGTCCGATCCTGTCATTATTTTCCAAGTGTTCTGCTATTACATCTTTTATAATGGACTCTAGCATTTTACCCACTACTGATAGTCAGGCTAACCGGTCTATAATTCCCTGTTTTCTTTCTACCTCCTTTTTTAAATAGTGGGGTTATATTAGCTACCCTCTAATCCGTTGGAACTGTTGCAGAGTCTATAGAATTTTGAAAAATGAACAGCAATGCATCTACTATTTCTAGGGCCACTTCCTTAAGTACCCTGGGATATAGATTATCAGGCCCTGGGATTTATCGGCCTTCAATCCCATCAATTTCCCTAATACCATTTCCCTACTAATACTAATTTCATACAGTTCCTCCTTCTCGCTAGACCCTATGTTCCCCAACATTTCTGGGAGGTAATTTGTTTCCTCCTGTGTGAAGAGAGAACCAAGTATATATTTGATTTGTCTGCCATTTCTTTGTTCCCCATTATAAATTCCCCTGTTTCTGACTGTAAGGGACCCACATTTGTTTTCACTAATCTTTTTCTCTTCACATATCTATTGAAGCTTTTACAGTCAGTTTTTATGTTCTCTGCAAGCTTACTGTCATACTCTATTTTCCCCTTCTTAATCAATCCCTTTGTCAATTGATCAAATTGTATATTTGATACATCTATGAAAATCTTTTTAAATCATTGAGTATATTGCATTACAGGAAGGGAAAGAGTTGGAAAAAATGAATTGAATTGCAGTAACGTTTCATCACGTCACATTTCTAAATTAGTAACCAATTTTCAGCCTTATTTTTATACTGATTTGTACATCACAGGATGCAGTGAATGAGTTGATTCATATCCTTGGTATCCTGAAATTAACAACAGGTAAATGAAGTAGAGGTACAGATGAGCCATGATCTAGTTGAACAGGTTCAAGGGGCCGAAGGACCTACTCCTGTTCCTATAACACAAAATGTCAGCTGATTTCCAGATCTCGCGCCTGGGTTGCAGCTATGATGTTGAGCATGGCTTCATTATGAGCCAGGGCACAGAGTGCAGTGAGGGAGCCGGAGAAACAAAGTTTAGCAGGGTAATTTCCAAGGTGTGGAGCAGAGTGAGGAGAGGTAGAGTTTCAAAATCAAGACCAGTCAAGGCTTCCACATTAACACTGGGAGTGTCGAGAACTGAGGGCCAGTGTTCTGAGATCATGCAGGTTCTTGGGTCCCTTTTCCAGTTAGCAAGGTGGGACAACATGTTTTTGATCAGAAAATCGGAATACGTCACTAGTTTTTGTTTTCTTTAATAGCAAGATTATCCATTAGTAGAGTAAACCACAACTTTTTATATTCTCAAGATATGGATGGCTGACAATGCCACATTTGATTAGCTATCCTGGTTGCTTAAAGAATCCAAATCATGGAAATTTGCAGCACAGGAGGAGGCCATTTAGCCCATCGTGCCTGTGCTGGCTTTTTGAAAGAGCAGTTGTGCTTAGTCCCACACCCCTGCTTTTTGCCTGTAAACTCCTCATCCTCAATTACTTATCCAGTTGCCTTTTTAAAATTATAGAATCAGCTTCCACCACCTTTTTCATGTAGCGCATTCCAGATCCTGAACAGGAAACCTGAAATAATGAAAGTGTGATGAATTTAAAAATAGTTTATGAATTTCAGATACTGTATGAGGAAACTGTTATATATTGCTGCCTTCACCTGTCTCAGTGATCAGCTCGTTTTATAATGGGATCTGACAGTCTTCCTAGTAAATAAAAAACACTCTGCCACTATCTATTGTGTATGCTTTTCTTACTGATCTTAAGAAGAAGACCTATAACTATATCTAGAAACTGTTAAGTGTTCTAAAAATCTGTACGCTCTGTTTCTGTTCACAGTACCTTTCAGTGGGTGCCCAAGGATGATTCCTCTGGAAAGCTGTCAAATTGTACCAGTCTGCAATATGGTAAGTTTATATAAGAACATAAGAAACAGGAGCAGGAATAGGTGATACAGCCCCTTGAGCCTGCTCCACCATTTAATAAGATTATGGCTGATTTTGACCTCAACTCCACTCTCCTGCCCTATCCCACATCCCTTGATTTCCTTCAAGTCCAAAAATCTATCCATCTCAGTCTTGAAGATGCGCAACGACTGAGCATCCACAGCCCTTTGGAATGGAGAATTTCAAAGATTCACAACCCTCTGAGTGAAGAAATTTCTCCTCATCTCAATCCTAAAAGGCTGATACCTTATCCCCAGACTATGCCCCCTAATTCTAGACTGTCCAACCGGGGGAAGCAGCCTTTCCGCATCTAATGGCATATGACTATTCCATATTTACTTTTACAGTGTAAGAACCATTCAAACAACTGATGTTTAATGCTTGGATGAAAGAGTACAAATTTATCTGACTAGTTCTTGGTCAAAAAGTTACATTTTACTGCAAATCAATCTGGCAACGTATTCTGAACAGTAAGATCTTTGCAGCTCAGGTGGAGTCCGTTGGCCCATCACGCCTGATCCAAATACTCCTCAAACTTACAAAACAAACTACATTTAAATAAAGTAATTGGTATTGATTTTGCATTTTAGGATTCAAGACTCAAAGAACACCTGTGAGTGAAGAGAGTTACTTTGATGAGGACACGAAAGTGGAGAAAGAGGGAGAGATTACTGAACCGGGATACAATTTGTACCCAGTAGGTTGACAGTTTAAACTATGCTTAAATGCCGCCTTTTCCTTCAGTTTTGTTTCATGCTGTCTGCATTATAAGATCATCCTTTTCAGTATATGTATATTTTTAAACCCACGACTTCCTTTTCAATGTTCTTATCCCTTACTCCCTACCCAGCTGCTGCTTACCGCTGCCTGTAATGCTTGAAGAGGGCACTAAGCTTTTGGTTCTCTTGCTTGTCTCCTCCCCTGGTCTGATGAGTCTGAATATTCCATTATGTTTTAGAGCAGATCCCAGTAGTGCAGCCTAATTGCACTGATCTCCCACCTTAACACATAAAAGCAAAGCTCCTGTAAATGCATGCAGGAGAGAGAGGCTGAGTCATTTCTAATTTCAGTGAAACATTTCACTAAACTGTGCATTAAGTGCTGACATCATGGCCTGGGTAAAGGCTGATGTTGTGAGGTCCATAACATGCTAAGGATTTGTGCTTAGCCATTTTAATCAGAAAGGAAGATACAGCACTGGCCCACGTCAGGTAATATAAGAGCAGGAGCAGGCCAGGGAACATCCTAGCAGCGTCGCCTGTGTGGAACCAGTACAGTGCCAGTCACAGCTCAGTGGTAATATGTTTATATCTGTGATTTTGTACATTACAATGATGTGTCTGAACAAAAGAAACAAGTTGTCTTTTATTTGCAGGTTGCTTCAAATATTGGATTTGTTTCTGAGACGCTTGAACAGCAGGATGGCAGAGGGACTGAAATAAGGTTAGTGGATGGAATTATTACATTTTCATTTGCTGCTATAAGGGTCTGTTTTTCTTCCAATGCAATTACGTCCTGACAACTGCCCCCACCCCCCACCAAACCCCCAATTCTCTAAAACCCCAAGAGCCCTCTTTTCATAGCAACATAGAGATGTATATTAGCAGAAAAAAGACTGCAGAATTTCACGCCAGTACCAGAATCTCGGAAATGACATATTTCAGGGTACTGTTCATTCCCCTCTAAACAGGCACTTATTTGTGATGCATTGATTTTGATAATCCAGCCATTCCCCGTTGCGTCTTTTGGCATTCATTTCCAATATTCACCATCCTTTACATGGAGTAATTACATTTAAAATGCCTCCCTCTTGCTGAGTTTGAGGCTTCACCCCCTTGAGGTATCTGTGGCTGTTGAACATATTGACCTTTATCTTGCCTGCAGTCTTTTATGATCTTGAATATTTCAGTGAGATCACAAGAACCTTCTCTCTCCATTCCCAGCTTCTATTATCTCTCCTCAGATCAGATATCTAATCCCATTTATCAGTTTAATTACCCCTCACTGCGTGCGCTCAAGTACTCGGATATCCCTTTTCAGTATGCTGTGACTAGAATTGTGCACATTTCAGGTGGGGTAGTGCTGGACCTGTGCTCCATACAAACTCAGTTACTTCCTGAGATTTAAGCTCTATTCTTCTAGCTAAGCAGCCCAACGTGTTCTTTTACGTGAATTTTTTTTTAATGAAGCAAGTTGTTATGATTTGAAATGCTCTACCCAAAAGGGTGGTGGCAGCAGATTCAGTTGTAACTTTTGAAAGGGAAGTAGCGATATACTTAAAAGGGAAAAGAATTACAGGGCTATGGGGAAAGAGCAGGGGAGTGGTATTAATTGAATAGTTCTTTCAAAGAGACAGCACAGGCAAGGCTGAATGATTCTCTGCTGTGTTTCGACTGCTGCTTGCTGTTATGATGGATTCAATGACCTATCCACCAGTGCCCCAAGGTCTGCTGATGCACTATCTGTTTAGAATACTATTTATTTTTTATTGTCACTGTATACTATTCCTTCTCAATCTCATGACTTTTCATTTGTCCTTGTGTTGTCTGTGGCTCAATGGGTAACACTGTCTTCTGAATCAGAAGGCTGTGGCTTCAAGTCCTGTTCCAGAGACATGAGCACCTAATCTAGTCTGACATTCCAGTACAGTATTGAGGGAGTGCTGCACTGTCAGTGGTGCCATCTTTCGAATAAAACATGAAGTCAAGGCCCCATCTTCCATCTCGGTGGATGTAAAATAAAAAATACATGGCACTATTTCAAAGAAGAGCAGGAGAGTTCTCCCCAGTGTCCTGGCCAATATCAATCCCTCAACCAACATCAGTAAAACTAATTATCTGGTCATTGTAACAGTGCAGTTTATGGGACCTTGTGCACAAATTGGCTGCCGCATTTCCTACAGAGTGCGAGGGCTCATCATATGGAAGTGATGTTTTGGGTTAGCACTGGGATAACATCTGAAATAAAAGTCCAAAAGTGTAACATTACCATCTTGTGGCTGGGAGAGGACAGGCAAAATGATTCCATGTCTTTCAAAGAAAAGTGAGCCGTGCTCGTGGTACCCTGGCCACCATGCTTACCCCTATGAGCACCAGTAGAAACAGATTAACTGGTCATTCATCACATTTGCTAATTGTCATATCTTGCTGTGCAAATGTTGCCTCATTTGCCTACAAAAGAGCAGTGATTGCACTTCAAAAGTAATTTATTGGCTGTAAAACACTTTACAAAAGAAAGAACAAACTTGTTTTTCGATATCACCTTTAACAACCTCAGGACATCGCAAAGTGCATAACAGCCAATTAAGTACTTTTTAAAGTGTAGTCACTGTCAAAATGTAGGGGTGTACTAAAGAAGTGATAAGATGCTGGTTACAAATTGGGGTCTGCCCTAGGTACCTTGGATTCAGTGGTGACAGTCAAGTCATTCCTGTAAGTGGATCCCAGGTCCTTTGTAATTATTTAATTGCACATGAACAGTACACTTCAGGCTATCTGAAAATTGCCAAATTACTACTTTTTATACCACTTTTCCAGTGTTCTTTGAACATACACAGACAAGGAAGACTTCTCAAACTTGTTTGATATTAATAACCAACTGACTTCCATTACAGACATCTGAGCTGAGTGTTTGAGTCCAAAAACTGGCCCTGTCTCCAACAAGTAAGGCTAAATTATTATGAAATATCTGAATTAGTAACTTAATGCATGTTTTTTCTTGCAGCATCAGCAGCCTTCACCAGTGCTCTGACAGACCTCTCTTGGAAAATAATTTTTCTGTGAAACAACCTTGTTCTGAATCTTCATTCCAGAAATCAGCATTGACAAATGGTATGCTCCAGTTTTGAAACTGTGTATGCCAACAATTCACAGTTGACCTTGGTGGTTTTATAGTAAAATGTGGGATTGTCAGTGCTACATCTTTAATGATTTATGCTTTGTGAGTGTAAGTGCATATTGCTGTTCTTGGCAGTCCATGCTGAAATGCTCCAGGATCCCAACAAGTAGAAACTTCTTTTGTTCAGGCAAGTTGAGGTGCTAAATTATAAACAAAAAGTGCTGGAAATTATCAGCAGGTCAGGCAGCATCTGTAGAGAGAGATAGTATTAGAACTGGTCAGAACTGACCTGAAACGTTGTTTTTGACTGCAAATGTGTGAGACTGTTTCTCCCAACATGCTGGCTGATCTGGATATTTCCAGAATTTTCTGTTTTTTTTAATTTTCATCACGTGCAGTATTTTGCTTTTGTTAAATACTGAAGTCTTCCAGGTTAAAAGGCTATTGTTTATCTGTCTCATTCTTGTCTATTTGTAAAACAGACTTGTTCAGCTTTCAGAAGTTAGTTTGAATTTAGGAGACTGTGAGGGTTAAAATGGTTGAGTTTATATTTTAAACCTGTATCCATTTTTCTCCCATTCCTTTCCTGAAGGTGCTAACAGCTCTTGGCTGCTCAGCACAAGTGACCATTTGTGCATGAACCTAGCCAGGAAATGGCAGCAGTCTGTTTGATTGAGGTGTGACAGCGATGATCTTGGTCTTGCCCAATATCCATGTACCCGCTTACGAACATACGAATTACGAGCAGAAGTAGGCCATTTGGCCCCTCAAGCCTGCTCCACCATTCAATAAGATCATGGCTGGTCTGTTTGTATCTTGAATTCCAAGCTCCGATCTACCCCCGATAACCTTTGATTCTTAGTTTAGATTTTTTTAGTTTAGAGATACAGCACTGAAACAGGCCCTTCGGCCCACCGAGTCTGTGCCGACCATCAACCACCCATTTATACTAATCCAACACTAATCCCATATTCCTACCACATCCCCACCTGTCCCTATATATTTCCCTACCTCCTACCTATACTAGGGGCAATTTATAATGGCCAATTAGCCTATCAACCTGCAAGTCTTTGGCATGTGGGAGGAAACCGGAGTACCCGGAGGAAACCCACGCAGACACAGGGAGAACTTGCAAACTCCGCACAGGCAGTACCCGGAATCGAACCCGGGTCCCTGGAGCTGTGAGGCTGCGGTGCTAACCACTGCGCCACTGTCTAACAAGAATCTATCTACCTCAGCCTTAAAAATATTCAATGGCCCCCACCTCCACCACCTTCTGAGGCAGAGTTCCAAAGTCGCACAACCCTCTGAGAGAAAAAAATTCTTCTAATCTCTGTCCTAAAAGGGCGACCCCCTAATTTTAAAATAATGCCCCCTAGTTCTGGACTCACCCACAAGAAGGAACATCCATTCCACCCCCACCTTGTCAAGACTGTTCAGGATCTTACAAACTTCAATCAGGTTTCCCCTCACTCTTCTAAACTCCAGTGAAAACAAGCCCAGCCTGTCCAACCTTTCCTCATAAGACAACCCGCTCATTCCAGGTATCAATCTAGTAAACCTCCTCTGAACCACCTCCAACACATTTACATCCTTCCTTAAATAAGGAGACCAAAACAATTCAATTTTCACAGGTGGAGGAATTGTTTCAAATGCACACTCTTTTCTCTGCTGCAGTTGGCTTTCAGCTTGTCTCTGTCTGTCTCGCTCTCGCTCTGTCTCTCTGAACCTTGTACTGAAATTCAAGATAGCTTTCATTGTTGACAGTGTGGTTGGAGAGATACCAGACTGCTTGATGGCTGAACTGGAAATAGGAACATAGAAGTAGGAGTAGGCCATTCAGCCCATCAAGCCTGCCCTACCATTCAGTACGATCATGGCTTGCATGATCTTGCACTTCAATGCCTTTTCCCACACTATCCTCATATTCCCTTATGGCATTTGTATTTAGAAATTTGTCAATCTCTGCTTTAAACATATTCAATGTCTGAGCTTCCACAACCCTGAGTAGAGAATTCCAAAGATTCACAACCCTCTGAGTAAAGAAATTTCTCCTCATCTCTGTCCTAATTGGCTTCTCCCTTATTTTGAAATTGTGTCCCCTGGTTCCAGACTCCCCAACCAGGGGAAACATCTTACTTGCATTTACCCTGTCCATCCCTTTTAGCATTTTGTAGGTTTCAATGAGATCACCTTTCAGTCTGCGAAACTCTAGAGAATACCAGTTTCTCCAGTTTTCCCAATCTGTCTTCATTGGACAGTCCCGCCATCCTGGGAACAAGTCTGGTGAACCTTTGTTGCACTCCCTCAATGGCAATAATATCCTTCCTAAGGTAAGGGGACCAAAACTGCACACAGTACTCCAGGTGCGGTCTAACCAAGGTTCTATTCAATTGAAGCAAGACTTCGCTACTCCTGTACTCAAATCCTCTTGCAATAAAGGCTGACATACCATTAGCCTTCTTACTTGCTTGCTGCACCTGCATGTTAACTTTCAGTGACTTCTTGACAAGGGTACTGAGGTCCGATTGTACATCTACACTTTCTAATTTCTTTCCATTTAAGCAATATTCTGCACGTTTATTCCTCCTACCAAAGTGGATAACCTCACATTTTTCTATCTCACATTATATTCCATCTGCCACATTCTTACCCATTCACGAAGTCTTTCCAAATCCCCTTGAAGCCTCTTTGCATCTTCCTCACAACACACATTCCACCTAGTTTTGTGTCATCCGCGAACTTGGAAATATTACATTTGGTCCTCATTTCCAAATCATTGATATATTTTGTGAACAGCTGGGGTCCAAGCACTGATCCCTGCGGTACCCCACTAGTCACAGCCTTCCAACACGCGAATGACCCATTTATTCCTAATCTGCTTTTTGCCTGTGAACCAATCCTTAATCCATGCCAGTGTATTACCTCCTATTCCATGTGCTTTAATTTTGCTAACCAACCTCCTGTAGGGGACTATCAAAAGTTTTCTGAAAATCCAAGTATACCACGTCCACCAACTCCCCTTTATCAATTCTGTTGGTAACATCCACAAAAAACTCCCAACAGGTTCGTCAAACATGATTTCCCCATTCATAAATCCATGTTGACTATGCCCAATCAGATCATTATTATCCAAGTGTCCATTTATCACATCCTTTGGAATAGATTCTAGCATTTTCCCAACGACTGATGTAGAAACATAGAAAATAGGAGTAGGCCATTTGGCCCTTCAAGCCTGTTCCACCATTCATTATGATCGTGGCTGATCATCCAACTCAGCAACCTGTTCCCACTTTCGCCACATATTCTTTGATCCCTTTAAACCCAAGAGCTAAATCTAACTCCTCCTTGAAAACATACAATGTTTTGGCCTCAACTGCTTTCTGTGGTAGCGAATTCCACAGGTTCACCACTCTGGGTGAAGAAATTTCTGCATCTCAGTCCTGAAAGGTTTACCCCGTATCCTTAGACTATGACCCCTAGTTCTGGACTTCCCCCACCATTGGGAACATCCTTCCTGCATCTACCCTGTCAAGTCCTGTTAGAATTTTATAGGTTTCTACAAGATCCCCCCTCACTCTTCTGAATGTAAGGCTAACAGATCTGTTAGCTAACAATTCCCTGTTTTCTCTCCCCCTGCCTTCTTAAATAGTGGGGTAACATTTATGACCTTCCAATCTGCAGGAACCATTCCAGAATGTGTAGAATTTTGGAAGATGATCACCAATGCATCCACTATCTCAATAGCTACCTCTTTCAACACTCTGGGATGTAGAATACCAGGTCCCGTGGACTTATCAACCTTCAGCCCCATTAATTTCTTCAATAAAACCTTCTTACCAATACTAATTTCCTTCAATTCCTTATTCTCCCACGTCCCTTGGATCTCTAATTCTCGGAGGTTTCTTGTATCGTCCTTAGTGAAGACAGACACAAAGTAATCATTTAGCTTCTCTGCCATTTCTCTATTCCCCATTATAAATTCTCCTGATTCTGCCTGTAATGGACCCACATTTGTCATATCCAAACCTTTCCTTTTTGTGTATCTATAGAAGCTTTTTACAGTTGGTTTTATATTTTTTGCAAGCTTACGTTCATATTCTATTCTCCTTTCCTTTATCAGTTTTTGTCCTCCTTTGCTGTATTCTAAAATCCTCCCAATCCTCAGGTTTACTATTATTTTCGACAGGTTTATAGGCCTTTTCTTTTAATCTTATACAATCCTTAACTTCCTTTGTTATCCATGGTTGACTGCCTTAACAAGGTTTTTGTGCCTTGAAGGAATGTATAGTTGCTGTGAATTATGTATTATTTCTTTAAAGACTATCCATTTTACTATCCTATGTACTTCCATACCTTTTAATGTATTTTCCCAATCCCCCTCAGCCAATTTACCCCTCGTACCTTCACAATTTCATTTTGTTCAAATTTAATACCCTGGCCTCAGATTGAACTACCTCACTTTCAAACATAATGTAAAATTCTGTCATTATGGTCATTCATCCCTAAAGATTCTTTTACAACAAGATTATTACTTAGTCCTTTCTCATTACATAATTCTAGATCTAAAATAGCCTGTTCTCTAGTTGGTTCCTCAACATACGGCTCTAGAAAACCATCCCTAACACCCTCCAGAAACTCGTCCTCCACAGCATTAGTGCTCATTAGGTTTACCCAGTCTATATGCAGATTGAAGTTACCCATAATTACTGTATTACCTATGCTACATGCTTCTCTAATCTCCTGATTAATACCATGCCCCACACTACCACTACTGTTTGGTGGCCTATAAACAACTCCTACCAATGTTTGCTGCCCCTTGCTGTTTCTTAGCTCCACACAAACAGATTCCACATTTTGTCCTTCGGATCGGAGATCCTCCCTAACTAATGTACTGATCCCATCCCTTATTAGTGCAACACCACCACCTTTTCCTTTTTGCCTTCCTAAATGTCGAATATCCTTGAATACTCAGTTCCCAGTCTTTGTCACCCTGTAGCCACGTTTCCGTTATGGTAACTAGATCATACCCACTTACCTCTATTTGGGCCTTTTAAATCATCTACCTTATTGCGAATGCTGTGTGCATTCAGGTAGAGTGCCCTTAAACTTGTCATCTTGACATTCTGTATTCTAAGCCTAGTTGACTCTTGCCTTTGTTTCGCCTGCTTGTCACTCGCTACTTTTTTACCTCCTGTTACCAGTTTTACTTCCTTCCAATTTGAGCTACCCCCCAAGGTTCCCATCCCTCTGACAAGCTAGTTTAAATTCTCCCCAACAGCATTAGAAAATCCTCCTGCGAGGATGTTCGTTCTGATCCTGTTAAGGTGTAGCCCGTCCATCTTGTACAGGTTCCATCTGCCCCAGAACTGGTCCCAATGCCTCAGAAATCTGATGCCCTCCCTCCTGCACCAATTCTCCAACCAATTCAATCAATCAATCCTCCTATTCCTATGCTCAGTAGCATGTGGCACTGTGAGTAATCCGCGATTATTGCTTTGGAGGTCCTGCTTTTTAATTTCCTTTCTAACTCCCTAAAATCTGCTTTTAGGACCTCATCTCTCTTCCTACCTTTGTCATTGGTACCAATGTGGACCACGACCTCTGGCTGTTCACCCTCCCCCAGAAGGATGTCCTGCAGTCGCTCTGTGACATCCTTGACTCTGGCACCAGGGATGCAACACACCATCCTGGAGTCACATTTACTGCCTCAGAAGCCCCTGTCTGATTCCCTGACTAGTGAGTCCCCTATCACTATTGCTCTTCCACTCTCTTTCTTCCACTCTTTTTCCTCCCCTCCTGTGCAGCTGAGCCACCCTTGGTGCCACAGACTTTGCTTCAGCTGCACTCCCCCGAGGAGCTATCGCTCTCACCAATATCAAAAAAGGAAAACCGATTAACAAGAAACATAGACTCGGGACTCCTGCACTGCCTGCCTGGTTCTCTTAGACTGCCCTTCCCTCTCTGCCTGCATACTTCTAACCTGCGGTGTGACCACCTCCCTAAACGTGCTGTCCACCTGCACAACAGTGACTCCAGCCACTGCTCGAGTTCCGAAACCTCTAGCTTCTGCAGATATGTTTGTCTCGGACACGTGGTGTGTCCATGACTTCCCACGTACTGCAGGGTGTACATTCCACTTGGCCAAGCTGACTTGCTGTAGCATAATTTTTTATTACAATGAGAAGTAAAATAACTTCCCAGTTACTCACCAATCGGTTTCTTCCCCTGTACTGAAGAGCGAGGCAGCTACTGGAGGCTGAAAAAAGGTAGGAGCCCCTCCCTCATGCACCAAACTACCACTTTACACACTGTACACTCAAATTTATTTTTTGCTTAATTTATAGTTCCGCCTCCTTACTGAACTCCCTCAATTACTAAACTCCTTTCTTACCACTCGGTGTGCCCTCCAGCAGCACTGAGAGTCCCCGGAATTTATACACTGAAAACAATGCTGTGTCAGCTCTGCTAGAGCTCAGAAACCAGTTAAAGCTAGTTACCTAATTAATTAGCTACAGCTACTCTGCGCGTTAGTATATCCCTGTTTAAAACTGCAAGAAACCTAACTTACCTCTTAACTGAAACAGGAATTTCAATTAATTGCTAGATGTAACCAAAACAAAAACTAGTCTTGAGAAATTAACCCTTAAAATTCACTCACTTACCAAACTCCTTTCTTCACACTCAGTGCAAGAGCTCATAGAGAATGTTCAGAAGGAGAGTTGCTGGTAAGCTACCAGGCCCCTCTCTGCACCCTCCACCTCATACCTCAGGATCCTGAGGCTGACTGTAGCTAATCCTCTGCAACCCCACCAGCTAATTCAGCACAGTCTAGGGATTAAACCCAGGACCTTCCTGGTCTTTTCAGTGCAGTATCTCTCCCACTGTTGAATTTACCCACTGGCGTACATTGAGAATGGGCACTTGGGTGCGGTAGCAGAGGCTGATGCCACTCATGGAACTGTATGTAGTGTGCATTGAGAGGGAGGAGCAAATAGGTCTATTAACTGAAAGTGACGAGGACTTTTCTCCCTTCTTAGATTTCAGGTTTCCGCAAGAGCATTTACTGCCACCGACATCAGCATGTGCTCCTGCTTCTCTACTGCCGAATAACTCCGAGCATTGGACCATGACTAGGCCTGTAAGTCTGGAATATTCCTTCCTAACCCATTTAATTTGCTGAATTTACTATGTGTATATAGATATGGGCTTTTAAATTATATTGAATGAATTCCACACCTAGAGAAAACTTTCTCGCGTGCATCACATTGGAATAACAAAGTTCACTTATTGATTCAGTCACCATTGCTTTTGTAAAAAAAAAAGATTGCTTTATCCTGTTTGATTAACAGCTTTTTTTGTAAAATTGCTTTGCTTTGTGATGTTCTTTCCCCTCAAGGGTTTGCAGAACTGTGTTTTTGGTTTTGTTTTAATTCCTGTAGACAGTGGTAGTTTTCTGTTGATTTCCCACGACATTAACACTCAAATGGAAGATAATGGTTGTAATCCAGGAGATGGGATAGAGAAGGGCAATCCCTATTGTTAGATTTATGAGGAAAGATTGGAGGGGGAGGGGGGAGTTCTTTGGCCTTGACAGGGTGTGACTGAGATAATAACTGTTAGGCAAGATAAATCCAGAGCACTACTTCAATGTAAACATCGATAGTAGAGTTCAGGTTCAAGCTGGATTCAGGAAATCTTTCGAGACTTGGGAGTGGGCAGCTGGTAGTAGAGGCTGACTACCCAACCTGAACCTGACGGGACCCGACGACATATGTCTGGTTCGGGTAGGGTTGGGCCCATCTTCCGGGGCCGGCTTTCGGGCTTGGGTCGGGTTGGGCCAGGTCCGGGTCGAGTTAGGGCAAGTCCAGGTCGGGTCGGGCCGGACACACATGGTAAGTGCTCTGCTGGTAAGTATTAAAAATAAAAAACTTAACTGAGCTGGGAGTTCGGGACGAAACTGAGTCTGCGCAGTGAGCGAGTGACGTCACTATGACGTCATCTTGCATGTGCTGCAGCTTCTTGCAGGTTCGATATCGGGAAGGTAAGTAAAGGGATGGTCGGGTTGGGCTTGGGTTGGGTCGAGTAGTGGCGGGTTCAGGTCGGGTCGGATTCGGGCCAGGTTGGGCTCGGGGCCACTATGGTTCGGTCGGGTTCTTTTTCCCGACCTAAAGCAGGCCTCTATCTGGTAGCATCATGAGATTCATTGCAGATCCAGTTAGGCAGGGAGGGGAGCACTGTTGAGTTACTTTGCCTGTGAATCTTCCAAGTCATTCAACACAACATGTCTTTCTCCATGAAAGTGTGCACTGCCCTGAACTTATGCATTTTTCCAAAATGACGTCTTTGTGGTATGGTGATTGGATGGAAAGTATTTTTATCCAAAGCACTTCTCCAATTTTTATTTATACTGTGGCATATAGGGGAGTGAAAAGGAAACCGTCATAGTAAAGTCAGCGTTCCTCAAAGCAACAACAATTTGTATTTATATGATGTCTTTACTGCAGTAAAACATCCCAAGGTACTTCATAGAAGCATTTATTGAACAAAATTTAACACTAGCCACAGAGATATTAGGACAGTTGACTAAAAAGCTTGGTCAAAGATGTAGTCTCTTAAAGGAGGCGGGCGAGGTATAGACAGAGAGGTTTAACGAGGGAATTCCAGAGCTTAGGCCCTAGACAGCTGAAGGCACGGCTGCCAATGGTGGGAAGATGAAAACTGGGAGTGCACAAGAGGCCAGAATTGGAGGGACACCGAGACCTCGGAGGGTTGGTGGTTGTAGAGGTAGAGAGGGGTGAGGCCATAGAGGGATCAGAACACAAGATGAGAAAACCAGCACCATTTGCTGATGGTTCAAATATTGTTTGAATTTTGCACAATTTTGGCCAGTTTTTTTTTGTAGATCAATGTAGATTTATACTCCATAGGTCAGTTTGTTTTGGGGTATTTTGGAGATCCAGTGCCATAAGTTTGAAGCTTTTCTGGCACATATAAAAGCAGTTGGCCAATTTGAGCAAAATTGTTGCTTTCTTTAATGCAGTGGTTCTCAAACATTTTTTGGTAGTAAGATCTGTCTTCAATGAGTTAGTAATCACAGACCTGCCATCTAAATTATAATACTGTGTAATATTTAGATGAAAGTGCCGCATGTAAAGAGTGTTTTAATAATGCTTTTTCTAAAAAATGAGCATTTACTTTCATGCTGCTCTCAGTGGCTCGTCACATGCATGCTTCTCCTAGGTGAGGCAGCCAATCCACTCTGCGCTGCAAATGTGGCAGCTACGTTCCACTGCTGCCTCTTGGCTCGCACTTTCACATTATTTCTTGGGCGCCCTGGAAAGCCTCTAAGGATTCCCCAGGTGTCCGTGGCCCCTAGTTTGAGAATCTCTGCTTTAATGTGAAAGACTGCAAATGAGTGAGAAATTAAATTGTATTGTCATTTGCTTACAGTTTAATTATGCACTGGAGCTGACTGCACTACCATCTGGTTACTGTCGATTTTATTTCACCACGGTTAGAGGATGCAAGAGAAAACAGTGCAGGTTTGGACATGAGGTTAAAAAAGGAGATGAAAAAGTAAATACATTATTTCTTAATGCCATTGATTTTCAATATACTTCAAGCTGTAGTATTTTTGTAAATCATTGTGTCTTACAGGCTCTCTTTAATAATTTATCTGCTTGACAGTTTTAGTATTTACTTATTTTGAAAATATTTACTAATAATTTGAATTATTGTCAAGGAAAGAATTGGAACATAATCTTTTACTCATTAATATCTGATTTTTAAAAAACATTTGAACAGATGTTTTCTTGCACATAGACATTGTTCTTTTTAAGAGTTGATTATGATTTCAGGATGATCCACTGAAACTTTATTTCGCCCATTCATTTCACGTTTTTCCAGTTTTGTATGGAGATTGTTCAGAAGTTTTTGGAGACCAATAATCTGTATCTCTTACTACGTGCAGGTAGGAATAAGCTTGCTAAGTGCCATTTTCTGTGAAGCTTTATTTCTCATTGTTTTTTAACACAATTATAGCAGCACAGTTGAATTTGGGTAGGGTAGCATAGTGGTTATGTTACTGGTCTAGTAATCCAGAGGCCTGGTCAAATGATCTGGAGGCATGAGTTCAAATCCCACCATAGCAGCTGGGGAATTTAAATTCAGACAATTACATAAAGCGAGAAACTATGCCATGAAGCTACCAGATTGTCTTTAAAAAAATGTGGTTCACTAATGTCCTTTAGGAAGGGAAATCTGCTGTCCTTACCCGGTCTAGCCTTTTTGTGATTCTAGACCCTCAGCAATATGATTGACTCTTAACTGCCCTCTGAAATGGCCTGGCAAGCCCCTCAGTTGTCTCAAAGGCAATTAGGGAGGGGCAATAAATGCTGTCCTTGGCATCGATGCCCACATCCTGTGAATTAATTTTAAAAATTCAGTGGCTGCATTTCAATTGGGAAAATTATATAGAATGAGAGTTCTTCAAAATCATTTAGTTCATAGAAATTCTAAGATTCTCTTCCAAAAACCTTGAATCACATCATAAAATTGGTAACTTCCAGAGGGGGGGGGAGAAATGATCCTGCTGTCCTGTGAAATGCTAAGTGCAAAGCCTTTTGCACCCTTGTGTGTGATGCTAGAGAGCCTGGAAATCCCAATGTCCTATAGCAAGGCCGTGTTTTCTCCTGCCTTGCGCTGCCAGTAGTCTGTTTATGCTTGTCTTTAAAGGCAGTACATTTATCAAATTTGTTTGTACTCCTTGTGAATTAATTGTTTTTTGATTCTGGATAATATTTCGGCCATCACCTGGCTGTACCTGATTGCTGTTTTTTGTTGATGTAATTGTATTGTGCTTTCTGCCATACATTAGTAATGGTCAACAATAAAGGCTTTAGCACTAATAGGAAGCCTAAAACTTTGATAAGTGAGCTTCTGCTGAGAGAGAAATAACAGCTGAGAAAATTTGAGTAAATCATCAAATGAGTTTTATCGATGAGAAATGAATTGGTGTCAAACTGACAGACTATTTCAGCTGTGCACAGTTGACAAGGATGTTGGCAGTGAGTTTATGTTGAAAAGACAAAGTTTGAAATGAGTGCACCGTGATAGAATGGGCCTGAATCTGCAAGCGTGGGGCAAATGAGAATGATTCCAGAATTAATACCTGTGGGGAGCGCATCAGCCAGGTGTATACAAATAGGGGATCAGGTCTTTAGACTAACCATGTGTTTTACAATATGATCATAGAATTATAGAGCACAGAAGGAGGCCTTTCGGCCCATCATGCTGGTGACGTGGGGTATCTTAGATCTAAAAGCATTCAGGAGGGATGCGTCTGCATGAAATGTTCAAAGTTACGTTGGAGTAGGTGTGGCGAAGATGTTTCCACTTGAGGCAAGACCAAAACTGGTGGTGGGGGGGGTGGGGGTGGCGGCAATAAATATACAATAGTTACTAATAAATCCAATAGGGAATTCAGGAGAAACTTCTTTACCCAGAGAGTGGTGAGAATGTGGAACTCACTACTTCAATGAGTGGTTAAGGTGAATAGCATAGATGCATTTAAGGAGAAGCTAGATAAGCCCATGAGGGAGAAAGGAATAGAAGGATATACTGATCGGGTAAGATGAAAAAGGATGGAAGGAGGCTTATGTGGAACATTAACCCCAATGTGGACCAGTTAGGTTAAATGACCTGTTTCTGTGCTCTGCTTGAGCAGCATAGTACTTTAAGCAATGCTGAATAGAGAAAATACAGGACCAGAAAAAGCTCTGCAATCTGTCTGCCAGTTTGCAAGAACTAGGTATCCAAGGACAGTACATTACCAGTCTCTGCATGTTCTTAGGATGTGGGTGACACTTACTGTAACGTTAAAATAAAACTTAAATAATTATAACCTTGTATAGCTGGAATATTCAAAAGGAAAGAAATCCCATCTGCTTGTTCTATCCTCTCTTTATTTTCTCACTCTATTTTTAACTAAATAACCTACATTTTGGTTTTGAAAGTATTTAAAATGCCTGTTTTCCTGCCTCCTGGGTTGCAGTGTCCAAACCGAAAGATGGAACCCACACTGAGAACAATTGACCTCAGAATTTCTGAAACCTTTGATGCACTGCCTGAAAGGGTGGTGGAAGCAGATTCGATTTCAATTGGATAGATACTTGAAGGTAAAAATATGCAGCACTATGGGGAAAGAACAGGGGAGTGGAATAATTGGACAACTCTTTCAAAGAGCCAGCATTGGCTGAATGACGACCTTCTGTGCTGTATCATTTATGATTCTTTTAGCCAAGGCAATCTAGAAGTGTAAAGAATAGACAAGATTTTTGACGTATTCCTGCTGGTTGAGGTACATCATCCACAGTGCTTCCAGCCACTTAAGTTTAGGTAAGAAGAACTTGCCATGGTTGGTTCAGCACCAGAGCAGTGACTGTTGTTAAGGAATGTCCAAGTTCAAATCTTAGTGCTGATCGATCTTACTTGGCCTTCCTAGTTTGATCAGTTTTAATTAAGGAAACTAAGGAAGAGTCATTGGGTGATCTGTGGCTCCCGGTGATTCACCAAGTGGGTGGGGTGGGAAGTGTTGCCTCACTGAGCATAATAGTGTGGCTGCAAGCCTGGGAAAATTATTGAAAACAGAACAAATGTTTTCCAACCCTGCAGATATTGATGCATTGTTTATACTTTTTCCTACTCAGTAAGAACATTTAGAAGTTACTACAGAAATTTTCCGCCTGGCATTTACTGTAGTTCCCAAGTGATGAACAGACTACTTTTCGCACTGTTGAAGTTGCGTAGGTTGCAAGACCTTTTTGAACTGCTCAATATGGCTGTAATCATGAAGGTGTTGGTGAGCACTCGTTTTATTAATAATCCAAATTGAAGTTAATAATTTGTTCTATCTCTCAGCAATAGATAATATACAAAGCAACTAGAAATAGAGCAGACTGTTTCAATGAACAGGGAGATGTCAGTCCCTGCTCTTAGCATGATCGGTGTTGTAAACTGATATCGCAACTGAATCTTGTCTCAGATAGTTGGCAGTCAGTAGCAGTTAAGTTTGAATATGATAACCCTTGAACTGTAAACCATAATAGTTGGCGGATTACTCTTACTGATGTGGCAACTTATTGCTGATCCACTTGACTGAGTTTTGAATAATAAGACTTAAAAGTTCCAGGTAGAATTGTTAAATGGTGTAGGACAGTAGTCTTTGGGAACTGTGCGCCAAGGTTTCCTTTTTCAAGGAAATACTAGGTAAGAAACTTTCCCGCAAAACTTTGACATTTTCTTATGACACTTTTCAAAACTCTGCAAGCTAGTTTTTTTTTCTCTGTTAAAGATTATATCTTCAAAGCTGTCAAGGGGTCACTGAACAGAAGTCTGGGTAAGCAGTTTGCATTGCCAATATTTTGTTAGTTTCCCCTACTTTATTAGATGTGTGATTGGCAACTTCGCTTTCTCTTAAAAGCTGCAAGCAATTTCACTTTTGACATCAGGTGCCACCATAGGTCGTCAATGTCAAATTCTGTGAAACATGTTGGGCTTTTCTGGTCGTTGACTGCTGTGACTTGTCTCTTTAGTGTCTTACTGCCAAGATCTTGAAACATGCGCCCGTTTCTGAAGCAGCTTTCAGACATTGAAAAACTTGTAGACAATTATTGCTGAATGGAGACTCGGGCAGAAGCAACCCAGTGATTGTCAAATTTTCCTGATGCAGATATCTCTCTGCCAGCTTGCAGCTTAATGTGTGCTGCAACTCATTTGTGGCTGCAGAGCTTAAAAGTAGGAAATTTCTGGGGCTTTTTGATTGAACAGTCTGCTTTATTGAGTAATCTCAACCCAATTTATCACTGTTTCTCCATAACCAATCCTGCATCATCTTCAGTCTCTCCCCGCTCCCAGACCCACTTGTTCCTGTCTTAGAAAATTGTCTTGTGTTCATTCTTAGCCATATCAACAAAAAAAAATCAACAATTCATAAACTGTACACACTTATCTGTTCCACCTTCTAACCCCTCCAGTACCTTCCTCTTCTCTCTCTTCCCATACATGGCCAGGGGACATACAGAGATAGAGGAAAAGAGAAAATGAATTGGTGAGAGAGTTGGATGAACCTTGCTGATTTAGAATGCAGAGGGAAAGAGTGGAAGACATGTTGAGAGAGAATTAGGGAGTGGGAGAAGAATGAAGAGATTAAGAGTAGGATAGTGAGCAGAGACACATGATTGCAGAGTAGGAAAGGAGCAACCAAATTGTAATAGAAGGAAGGCTAAATTTATTTTTATTTGAGAAAAAAGACTTGATATACACCAAAAGGAAACTCATACAACACAAAAGGAGGCCATTCACCTTATCATAGCTGTACCTACTCTTACAAAGCCATCTAATTTAATCCCACTCCCCCACTTTCCCCGTAAACCACACAAATCTTTGCTTTGCAAATATCTAACCAATTCCCTGTTCAAAGCTACTATTCAATCTGTTTCCACTACCCTTTAGGCAGTGCATTCCGGATCATACCAACTCACTGCATAAAAATAACCTCTCATCTTCTCTGGTTCTTCTGCCAATTTCCATAAATCTGTGAACTCTGGTTACCAGCCTTTCTGACAGTGGAAGCAGTTTCAAACTCTTCATACTTTTGAACACCTCTATTAAAACAACTCCTTAACCTTTCCTTTGCTTTAAGGAGAACAATTTGAGATTCTCGAGTCACAGCAGGAAACTGTCTCTCCTCCCTTCATTATAACCATTAGCAAAGAAGATTGGAAATAGAAACGTGCAGTGAACAGGACACGCTAAACATGTGGAAAATATTTTCTCTTCTAGCCAGAGGGTGACCTTTTACTGAATGTATTTGATCTTGTGGCATCCACAGACTCGAGGGCTATGGTTCCCAATCTCATAGAGATAACCTGCAAGGTAGGGGCATCTGCAGCACATTTTATATATGTTATGTAAGTGCAGTGTGGTAGCTTTCTGAATAAAGTACAGGATTTTATATACTATTTGACAATTTCTTTGAAGAAATATTAATTAAACTTGTTCATTCCATGCTTTCTTTCATACTGAGTATACAACTGTGTGTGTGTGTGTGTGTCTCGCTCTGCCTCTTGCACCCGCTGTCGCTGTCTGTTCCTAACTATCTTTCTCTCCTTCCCTGCCCCCCTCAAGGAATCAAACATATTGCTAGTATGTTCTAGATTGATGAATTGTGGAAAGAAAATTTGGGGACAACTTATAAGGGCTGTGTATTAACAGTAGGTTTTTAAACAGTTTTTAATTATCCAGAAGTAGACTGGAATATGGAAGATGTTTGTGGTGGGTGTTTTATTTTTGCACTGTTTTCAGGGCTATTTTCTCTACTTTGCTGCTTCTGCAAGGAAAACAAGCCAGTCCTTTTGTCCTTGTGGTCTTTCCACTCTTAATTCATGGCAAGGTTATCTTTTACTGTTGCTTCTCTCCTTTATACCCAAACTATCTGCCCTGCAGAATTTCTTCTTTGCTATCTCTCTCTCTCATTCACTATCCAAGTCCTGGATCATTCTCGTCTAGCGCTGCATCCCTCCTTTAATTCAGAAATTATCTCCTTTGTTCTCTAGATTTTGGTACTAGTAATGGTACTTATTCCAGTAACGATAAGCACATTTTACATGTTCTGTTGATATGTATATTTGAAGACTTTCTTCCAGATGCAGTTCAATGATGTTTCAGAGGTGAGAATTGCAATGAATTCTCTTTGAAACGCTGCTTTAGCAGAAATAAAGACATAAAATGCTTGAAAAACACCTTGCAGGACAGGCAGCATCTGTGGGGAGAGAAAAAGAATTAATGTTAGAGGTCGCTGATCTTTCATCAGAACTGGAAGATATTAAAGATTTAGTAGTTGTAATGTCTGTAGCGCCTCCCATGACCTCTGGACATGCCAAAGCTAATGAAGTACTTTTGAGTGCAGTCACTTGTGATATAGGAAGCACGACAGTTAAGTTACGCACAGCAAGCTCCCACAAACAGCAATGTGATAATGTCCCGATAATTTTTTTTTTTAGTAATGTTGATTGGGGGATAAATATTGGTCAGGGCACCCAGGAGGAGTGTCCTACTCTTTGATGTCGTGCCTTGGGATCTTTTACATCCACCTGAGAAAGACAGCACCTCTGACAGTGCAGCACTCCCTCAGTACTGCAATGGAGTGTCACCCTGGATTTTGTGCTCGATTCTCTGAAATAGGGCTTGAACCCACAAACTTCTGACTCCACGAAAGTGCTACCAACTGAGCCAAGGCATGTTTTAGATTTGCAAATGGCGTTCTAATTAAATGTCTACGTTTGAGCTAAACAATGATAGGAAAGTATAAATAATACATTTTAGATGTATTTGAGTTTTTAAATACAAAATAATTTGCTGACTTTTTCAGCTTGCGGAAGCAGGACTTAAGTTCCAGTTGGATCAGTTTAACTACATGATACATCTGCTAAATCAGCTGCAAGTGTCTCACCAAGAAATAGATTTCATCTTGGGACTTAAACCCAGGTAAGCATTTGCCCATTTTGTTGTTCTGTAAACTTGTATTGTTAAGTTTTCAAGCCTATGATACTAAAGAGTTCCCTCTGGTGTTTTTAAGTGAATGCTGGATCTATATATTTGGGCTTCATTTGGAACTTTGATAAAATTATATGGGCATGTAATATTGGTATATGAGAAATAAATGACTCATTTCAAGTGGTGAGGAGGGATAAAGAAAGCACTGTGGCTTTTTAAATTTGTTGCCCCATATCACATGCTGAGATTTATTTAACTGTGTTAAGGTGGGAGGAACAAATGTATTTATCTGCCGTAAGTATGGAAATACTATTTTCCAGTACCAATCAAAAATACTGTCTTGGGGAGATCTGTTAGAAACTTGAGCCATTAGAGGGGCCACTGTGGTCTTTCTGGTACTGTACATTACTATGTTCCTAAATTCTTTCATGGTCAGTCTACCTCACCCCATTTGCAGTCACTCCCTCCTTGCAACAATATCATCCCTGACTCACTGAGCAGCAACACAAAGATTTGGTAGTGACTTTCAAAACTGTTCTGTCTTAAAATACTGCAGGCTTACATAGAATCTTACAGCTCAGAAGGAGGCCATTTGGCCCATTGTGCCTATGATAACTCTTTGAAAGAGCCCACTCCCTTGTTCTTTCACTTAACCCTGAAAATGTTTCCTGTAAAGTATATATCCACTTACCTTTTGAAATTTACATGCTACATTATTTTTTCTCTTCCAGGTTGCTTTCTCTTCAGACTGAACCAGAAGGACTGTTTGACTTGAATTTTGCAATAGCTGAAATAGAGGTGTTTGGATTTTACTCTCTCTTTTAAAAAAAAAATGCATTTATCGGCATTCTGAAATCTGTTAATATTTATACAAAACCTCTGGGCACTCCCAATTTGAAGAGCGCGTTAGGTTTCCTTATATTGTGCCTGACATGGGTACAAATGCTAATAGATGCTGCAATCAGAAAATTCTGACATATAAATAAACGCTTCAGCTGGAACTAGTGCAACCAACCTTCCAGGAGTTAAAAGATTTATCTCCAGGACACTGCTGCGAGCAAAAGAAGTAATGGCATTAAAACAACTTTTATGTTTTTTTTTCAATTTATTTTGATGGTTATGAAAGTATCGGAGATGATGGGGTGGGGGGTGGGGAGAAAAAGGCTATTTGGCTGTGTTGGGTAGTTGGAGGCGGGAGGTCAAGTGATGAACCCTCCAGGAATATGTCCGACCAAGAGTTGGTAACTCTAGCTGGAAGTCTCTTAACTGTTCTTCAGGCATTGTCTTTCAGTTAAAAGTGTGTGCTGGCAAGCAGGAAAAAGTTTTCTATATTTTTGCTTCATCAAAAATCTGACCGACACTTCACCTGCAGTCTTCCCTTGTTGCCCCCTCCCCCCACCGCAACACACATATAATACTGCCCTTTTTAGAAGTTAGCCAGTCATGCTTCTCACTTGGGGATCTTTGTTCCAAGTGCGTGCTGCTCACAGAATGAGAAAAGCGATGTTGGGAAAACCCAAGCAGTGTCTTTGAGTTTTTGGAAAAAGCATCTTTGATGCTAGTTTTTGTCTTAGAAGTCTGCCTGCAAAGAGAGTTATTTCTCACTGAACTATTGAAAGGGAAAAATAAAGCTAGTAACACAAGTAAGTGCGACAAACTCAAACTAAAGGCCAATCACATGAGGGAAAATGTCCTTGTGTAGAAGCAGTCATCTAGGCAGACCCCCAAAAAGGTGGAGTCTTGAATTCAGGTTCCAAATTCTCAGAGATATAGCACATCCTGATTGCGAACCAAGGCTGTGGGTGTAAAAGCACGTGCTTAGAGAACCGAGAACCTCAGCGATTCTTTTGCAGGTTGAGTGACATTACAATGCATTTCAATGTGCTTTAAAATGGCAGATAAATAATTGTTATGTTTATGTTGGTAGTCTCCCATGGCATTGCTTACATTAAGTCTGAGGATTGAGGATGTGATGCTTCATAACAAATCACAGGATATTACAACACACAGGCCACTCATCCCATCAAATCTATGTTAATGATTTCCCAGACTTGGGCCAAAGGGCCTGTTTCAGTGCTGTATCTCTCTGACTCCTCATGAGCTAATCCAATCACATGCTCCTTACTCACTCCCATAACCTTTTAATGGTCAGTTTTGATTCACCCGACGTTGCAATTTTCCTTTATTTGCCTTTCCTAATTTCTTTCTCATCTTGTGTTGTTTAACCCTATTTCAATCTTCCTAACTCTTTTGTTGTTTAAATCTATAGACTACTTTCCCTTCCATTCTACTCTCATCTCTTGCTTGTGCCATGTTAATTGAAATCCTCCCTCACATCTCTAAATAACCTACCCACAAGGATAACGGTTCCAGTTCTATTCAGGTATAGACCATTCTGTTGATACAGCTCATTACAGCCCCTCTCACCGTTATTTGATGCCTCTGGTTATGCATTTGCCTCCCAAAAGTGGCTGTTCTTGGCTGGGCTGGGCTGGCACTGGGATCTGCTGGTAATCCTTCGACTTGGTGAAGTCTTGCTTCTTAATCTTCCCCCTAACTCTTTGAGTTTTTTTTTTGCAGGGCCTAAATCCTACTTTTCCCTTTGTCATCCCTTCATATACCTACAGTATTATCTGGCTGATTCCTCCTTCCTTTTCAAGGGTTTCCTGACCACATTAGTGTTCCCGGGCATCAACACAGCATTTGGAACCACCTTACACAAGTGACTGTCTTCACCTCTGACTATTGGATCTCTCATTACGACTACATACCTGCATCTCTCCCTTTGACCATTTACAATGGAGTTGGTCTTGATTTCCTTCCCGAGTTACTGCTCTTGAGCGTATGATAGGTACCCAGCACTATCCAGCTATTTATCTGGCCCATGGGAGTGTCCTGCACTGTTTCCACTCGCATACCAATCTAACATCTAGACCCTTCCCTCTTATAAATTGCTTCTATGCATTTGCCATCCTAATCTGGCTGCTTCTATCATAGCTAAAGGCTAGAATTGATAATTCTAAGGTTACCATCTTTGCGGCCCTGCTTCTTAATCTACCTCCTAATGGATACTCACCGATTTTCCCTTCCTTTGCTTCACTATTCCTCTGTAGCTTTGGATGACGACTTCCTCCTTTGCATGTGCTGAGACATATTCCTCTTTCTGTCTGCAGTTACTTTATAAACTTAGTAATTTTGAGTCCACCTGGAGACACTACTTTCAGCAGTGGTGCTTTAACCCTGATTTTTGGGCTTTACGCCTGTTAAAAGGGGCACTGATGACCCATCCCCTTCCCCATTTGCAGTTATATATGGGGGAGAAATGGGCCAATTCCGGAAAACAGGTGTTGGGATAGCGGTATGTGATTCACCTACATCTGTTCATTGCATTACAGGTAAATTTGTGCTGTCTACTGCTTTACAGTATTGCTGCACGCAGCTGGTTCTACCTACACTGTTCATTGGCTGCATGCAGCAGCAGCAGGGGCCTGATATTGTAAGTTGCCAGCACGACATTGTGGCTGCAAGAGGTGGTGGGAGTCATTTGAAAACTCAATCTGTGCTCTGATACACATGTTCAGACATTGCTCAGAATGCGAGCAGGTATCAAGGTTTTCAGCCGTGCCCCTAGCCAAGCTGTTCCAGTACACCTACAACACTGGCATCTACCTGACTATGTGGAAAATTGCCCAGGTATGTCCTGTACACACAAAGCAGGCCCATCAGTCTATTCTCGATCATCATCAAAGTGATGGAAGGTGTCATCGACATTGCTATCAAGTGCCACTTAATTAGCAATAACTTGCTCACTTTTATGCTCAGTTTGGGTTCTGCCAGGGCTACTCAACTCCTGACCTCATTACAGACTGGACAAAAGAGCTGCATTGGAGGTGAGAGTGATTGCCCTTGACATCAAGGTAGCATTTGACTGAGTGTGACATCAAGGAGCCTTAGCCAAATTGAAGTCAGTGGGAATTGGGGTGAAACTCTCCAGTGGTTGGAGTCTTACCTAGCACAAAGGAAGATGGTTGTGGTTGTCGAAGGCCAGTCGTCTCAGCCCAGGACATCGCTGCAGGAGTTCCTCATGGTAGTGTCCTCGGCCCAACCATCTTCAGCTGCATCATCAATGACCTTCCCTCCATCATAAGGTCAGAAGTGGGGATGCTCGCCGATGATTGTACTATGTTCAGCACCGTTTGCAATTCCTCATATAATGAAGCAGTCCATGTCCATATGCATCCAGACCTGGACAACATTCAGGCTTGAGCTGATAAGTGGCAAGTAACGTTTGCATCACACAAGTGCCAGGCAATGATCATCTCCAAGAGAAAATCTAAGCAACACCCCTTGACATTCAATGGCATCGCCATCACTGAATCCCCCACTATCAACATGTTGGGGGTTGACATTGAACAGAAACTGAACTGGACCAGCCGCATAAATACTGTGACTACAAGAGCAGGTCAGAGGCTGGGAATTCTGTGGCAAGTAATGCACCTCCTGACTCCTCAAAGCCTGAACACCATCTACAAGACGCAAGTCAGGAGTGTGATGGAATACTCTCCACTTGCCTGGATGGGTGTGGCTCCAACAACACTCAGGAAGCTTGACGCCATCCAGGACAAAGCAGCCTGCTTGATCGGCACCCCATTCATCCCTTAAACATTTACTCCCTTCACCACCGACTGACAGTGGCAGCAGTGTGTACCATCTACAAGGTGCACTGCAGGAACACACCACGCCTTCTTATAGCACCTTCCAAACCCGTGACCTCTACCAACTCGAAGGACAAGGGCAGAAGATGCGTGGCAACACCACCATCTGCAAGTTCCCCTCCACGTCACACACCATCCTGACTTGGAAATATATTGTTGTTCCTTCGCTGTTGCTGGCTCAAAATCCTGTAACTCCCTCCCTGACAGCACTGTAGGTGTACCCACACCAGATGGACTACAGCAGTTCACGAATGGATGGGGGTGCAGCTCACCACTACCTTCTAAAAGGCAATCAGGGATCGGCAACAAATTTGGCCTTGCCAGTGATGCCCACATCTCGAATAAAAATAAAAAGAGACTGCACTGGACTTGGCGGAGGAGGTGGAAAGAAGGATAAATGTCATGTATCTGCAGATGTTCAGGATGGAGTGGGAAGACATAGCAGTGGAGGTCAATGCTAGGAGTGTTGTTCCAAGAACATGGATACAGTGTAACAAGAAGTTTTACCATCTTGCACAAGTTGTCAAAATCTGTAAATTCATCTTCAAATAGCATATCCGACCAACTGTACCAGTAGCCTGATACACTGCTCAATTTGCAAGGCTATCACCCATTTACCAACAGTCTCTATCAGTCAGTACTGAACTCTACAATTCATGCACTTTACCTCACCATCACACACTTAGCACTGTTGCAAGCTTCACACCCACCACTCTCAGTTCTTACATACTGGCAGCTGTTCAACCATGACTGTCACATCACCCAAATATATTGCACTACACTCACTGACATGCTTCTCTCTTTCTTACAGGAGTTACGCAGGTGGCAGCAGACAAGTGAGTTTTAATATCCAAGGAAGAGATGGCGCTAGGGCATCACTGAGATCATGGCCACTGTCGAGGCTGGAAGGATCGATGATGGGAGTCTTTGTATTTCTAATCTCGTCATCCTTCAATCTCTTCTGATTTAGAAGCTGGAAATGGTGTGCACATGCACTTCTTTCTCTTCTCCCCTCATCACAACCCACCTTGTCCCTTCAGATACCAAGGACTGAAGGTTTCCAGTCAGTGGAGGAAGAAGACAATGACGATGAAAAGAAGCTGTGACTCGATCTTACACTTGCAGTCATCAGATCAGACACTGACACTGTGTCTATTTTTAGATTCTAGGATAGTGGAGAGATCTGCATGTGATGAGACACCGGGCACAAGTGCGCAGGAGCCAGGGTGTGGGGGTGGGAAAAGACTGGGAAAAGATTGTGCAGGTGCCAGCTCACTAGAGGGCAAGGTTGCATACTTGTTCTGCTACAATGGACTTAAGCCAGGCGACAGAAGAAGGCTGGTGGGTGTACACAACCACATGCTTGGTGCACTAGAACGCCTGCCAGAAATTCCATGCTCAATGCAAGGAGCATGGAGGAGTTCAACACCAACTTGGCACAGATACTTGCGTAGAGCTTGGAGTCAATCTTTTCCAATATGGAATGGGTAGTCACCTACATCAGCACACCTGTGGAACCCACCATAATGCAGCGTCTGATAGCTGATGTTGCAACTTTCATTGCAGCACGAACAGCTTCCATCCAAGATCTGAGTTTCTGTGTTGTCTGAAAGAGCAGGATGTGATGGCCAATGGTAGAGGAAAGGTAAGGAGTGTGAGACTATTGGTGAATGGAGAGGTGTGGTTGAAGCTACTGGTAGCACTCATTATTTTATAATGTAGTGTCTGGGCAGAAAAGGGCTATCTACATTGTAGCCTCTCTTCCTGTTCCTTTCTTCTTCCTCATCCTCCTGCTCCTCAGCTTCTTGGCTGATAGTTGGCAGCAAGGGTTGCTCTCTCATAATGGCTAGGTTAATTGGTATACTACCACAAATCTTGAGTACGCTGCTTAGCAGTGTACTCGGGGCTCCTTCAGAGTGGCCCAAGCAACGGAAGCATTACTTAAGGATGCTAATGGCTTGCTCTATGCTGTTCCTTATGGCAGCATGACTCATTTTAGGTTTTCTGTGCATGGGTTTTGGACAGGAGTCATGAGCCATGTCATGAGTAGCTAACCTTTTATCACCCAGTACCAACTTTTGACTTGCCGTGGTGGATTAACTATAGCTAGCAAGGAGGACTGCTGCAGAATGAAGGAATCCTGACTGCTGCCAGGATAATGGGCATCCAACTGCATGAGTTGTCTGTAGCCGCACTCCAGCTGCACATTCAGAGATTGGAATCCCTTTTGATCATGAAAATGACCCAGTCCATATGAAGCGTATGCAGGACATTGTGCATGCAGTCAATAGCATCCTCCACTATAGGGAAACCTGCACTATGTGCAAACCTTCCTGTTTGATCTGCCTACTTGGCTGTGGCAAAACAAAATGAGATGAAGCTGTCTCTCTCCTTTAGAAAGCCTCAATGACCTCTCTTAAGCAGCAGTGTACTGCAAACAGCAAGATGTTGGTAATCTCTCCAACAGCAGCCTGGGACGAGCCAGATGCATAAAAGTTGAGAGCTGCAATCACCTTGACAGCCGCAAGTAATGCGGTCCTAACCCTGCTTTGAGGTTGCAGATGTGACTGCAACAGTTGACATATTTCAGTCATGACATCTTCAGTGAAGTGAAGACATCTCAAGCATTGGTCCTTGCCACTTGAAGACACAGAAGACCCTGGGTAGATAATGGTCTCCTGCTGAGAGCCCTCTCCCCGTCCTTCATCCCCCTCCTCCCTCTTCTAGCAACGTGTCCAGCTTTGCATTGGCTCTGCTTGTTCTCCCAGACATGTTAATTCCAAGAGGAAGTCCTCACAGGCCAATTTGTTAGGAAGCAACTTGTCTCAACACGAGCTTTTAAGTGAACAAAAAAAGTACTTCAGCACCAACCAGACCACTCCCTGTAAACTATTGAAACGTTAGGCAAGTATAGGAAAGCTCCAAAAACGTATACAATTGCACCAGCAGCCATGTCCAGCAATTTATGCAAGTAGTTCATGATCCTTGTAGGCAGTGCTGGTTTGTGGGGGGGAGGGGGTGTTTGGTGGAGATGCTCCTTTATGCCATTTAACAGCATGTACAGCTGTGCGAGTTTAACTCTGCGTAGGCTGGAGCGTGCTGCTCATAAATGGCACCACTGGCATCAAATCAGCGTTGCCGTGCATGCCACTGACAGTCATTAACTGCACATGTGCAAACCTCTTTACCAAGATGAGTTTCGGTGTACATCCCGTTGGAACTCCACACGCCCTACCATTTGCCAATTTCAAGTGTCGGGAGGCCCTGTAGTGCCTAAACAAAAATGGGCACTACAGACCAATTTCTCTCCCATAATCTTCCAACCACCTGCTTTTGGATTGGAGTCTGTTTAACTCCCACGTGCTTGATGTTGTTTGTTTTCCTTGGTGGGGTGATAACTGGCTTCCCAATTTCTGCATCTGCCTACCCACTGTTTGCTATCCCTGGTGGTATAGTAAGCCCAGTAGTTCACGTCTGGTGCCCACTCCCCCAACCACAACTGCTGATTGTGCCATCTGCCCACTACCACCCCAGTTAACCTGCCCCTCCCTTCTAGAAAGCTTTACTCCCAACAATCTTCCTGAATGCCGGCAAAGCATCTTTAAAGCACAAGAATGCTTAGAAGCACTTAAACTGGCTATTGTACTATACAAATGCATGGTATTAAATGATTTAAGTGCCTAAGAACCGTTACTTTAAAAAAAACTTTTTAAGCTGAAAGGCGTTTACTTTTCCCTTTAACTTATCTTTACAGTCGGCAATAACTTGATAATTGGTCATAGCGCTTTGAAAAGTAAACTGCCGGTGAAACTGGCACAAGTCGCTTAGTGGCAGGAAGCAGCAGCTGTAAAGGTAGGAAAGGAGTATTAATTCACTGGTGCCTGCTGCATTTAATTTATTAATTCATTGCTGTGCTTGCTGCTCAGTTGATGTGTTGAAGTACCCTCTGGTCTTATGAATTTATTAATTCAGTCTTGCCCACCTCGCCTATTTAATTTTAGTGCCTGCTGCTGCATTAATATTATTCATTTGCTCCTTAGCTGTGTGGCAGTGCTAATTGCTTTGTTTTCATCGTTGTTACGATCATGTGATTTGCATTGCTTTCCGTGCTCAGGTTCTTTGCTGCGATTGCAGTCTGACAAAAAAATGAGAGAGAATCTTGTTCTAATTTAAGTTCTCCAATTTGCTTTATTTTTTTGGTCGATCTTATTGCAGTATCCCTTCTGTTCACTGTTAAAGTGATCTGGCATCACATTCTTTGGGGGGGTTAGAGATGAAGCTTTCCAACCTTCACTCTGAAATAGAAATTGATGGTATCTAGCTTCTCAAATGGAAAATAAGACAGCAGCAGAGCACATCGGGAGAGAGGAGTTTAAAATGAGCGCAGGAACCACCGGCAGAGCACGTTCCCACATCTCCAACAGCACAGCATGTGATTGGAAAGAAAAATCAAGGTGTGACATCACAGGGAAGCAGGTAGGTGATGGGTTGGGTGAGACTTCGGAACTACAAACAGCACGAGAGGGGAGAGAGTGAGTGGTGAGGCACAGAGAGCTAGTCGGTGAGTATCTGGTGGGTATTTTCTTATTTTTCTTTTTTCTCTAACATTTAAGTCTGTCTACTAAGTGGATGCTAAAATACCAGTAGTCAGTAGGTGGTTACTCATTTGTTTGTTCTACGTATAACCATTTTATTGTGTTTTATTTAACTTCAAATTTTAGTGCAGTAATTAAGTAATTCAAGGCATGGCAGGGCTGCTCATACCCATCAAATGCACATCCTGTGCCCTGTGTGGACTCCAGGACCCTACCCATGTCCTGGCAACTACATGTGCAGAAAGTGCCACCAAATGCAAAAACTCGAGCGCTGAATCTTGGAACCCGAGGAGTAGCTGGTGTCACTGAGGTGCATTCGCAAGGATGAGAGATACGTGGATAGTACATTTCAGGAAGTGGTCACCCCGCAGCTTAAGAGAGCGCAGGCAGAGAGGGACTGAGTGGCTGCCAGACAGACAAGAAGGACAAGGCAGATGGTGCAGGAGTTCTCGGAGGGCATCCCACTTTCTAACCAGTATTCAGTTCTGAGTACCGATGGGAGAGAGGTTCCTCTGGAGAGTGCAGCGAGAGTCATGACCGGAGCACCACTGGTGGCTCAGCTGTGCAGGGAGGGAGGAGAAAAGACAGGAGAGCAGTAGTGGTAGGGGATTCTGTAGTTAGGGGACTGGACAGGCGTTTCTGGTCGCAGATGTGATTCCAGAATGGTATGTTGCCTCCTTGGTGCAAGGGTCATGGATATCACCAAGTAGCTGCAGAGTATTCTGGAGGGTGAGGATGCACAGCCAGAGGTCATGGTCCGCATTGGTACCAACGATATAGGTAGAAAAAGGGATGAAGTCCTGCAAGCTGAGTTAATTGAGTTAGGAAAAAGATCAGCAAGTAGGACCTCAAAGGTAGTAATCTCTGGATTACTTCTAAGGTATAAAAATAAGAGAATACACCAGATGAATGTGTGGCTGGAGAGATGATGCAGAAGGAAGGGCTTCAGATTTCTGGGTTGAGATTTCTGGGGCATTGAGACCAGTTCTGGGGAAGGTGAGACCTGTACAAGCCAGACGGCCAACACCTGAACAAGACCGGGACAAGTATCCTTGCAGGAAGGTTTGCTGGTGCTGTTGGGGATGGTTTAAATTAGATTGGCGGTGGATGGTGACCTGAGTGCAGTTTCAGATAGGACAAATTCAGAGCAGGGAACGGGAGACAGAAAATGAGCAAGTAACTCTGAAAGACAGAAGAAGCAAAGATTAAAAAATGTTCAGAACAAGAATTTGGCAGTTAAAAAAAGGAATTTATTTAAATGCAAGAAGAATAGCAAATAAAGCTGATGAGCTGAGTGCATAGATAGACACATGGCAGCATGATATCATTGCTATAATGGAAATTTGGCTTAAAGAGGAGCAAAAATGACAGCTCAACATCCCTTGATCTAGAGTTTTTGGGCAAGATAGGGGGATAAAAAGGAGGGGGTGTCGCATTATTGGTTAAAGAATCAATTACAGCTGTGAGGCTATATGGGTTGAGCTCCGAAATAAAAAAGGGGCAGCCCCACTACTAGGAGTATACTATAGATCCCCAAATATCCTCACTAGATACAGGCGAGGTACCAGAGGATTGGAGGTCTGCGCACTTTGTACCATTGTTTAAAAAGGGTGCGAGGGATAGGCCGGTCTGTCTGACCTCGGCGGTTGGAATATTATTAGAATCAATTCTGAGAGATCGGATAAACAATCACTTACAAAGCCACGGATTAATCAGAGATAGCATGAATTTGTAAAGGGAAGGTTGTGTCTTGCCAACTTAATTGAATTTTTTTGAGGCAGTAACTAGAAGGATTGATGAGCGTAGTGCAGTGGATGTTGTTTGCGTGGATTTTAGTAAGGCATTTGACAAGGCCCCACATGGTAGACTGGTTAGAAAAGTCAAAATTAGCTCAGTGATAGGAAACAAAGGGTAATGGTCAACGGATGTTTTTGTGAATGGAAAGCCATTTCCAGTGGCGTTCCACAGGGCTCAGTGTTGGGTCCCTTGCTGTTTGTGGTATATGTTAATGATTTGAACTTAAATGTGGGAGGCATGATTGGGAAATTTGCCAATGACACAAAAATTGACCATGTAGTTGATAGTGAAGAGGATAGCCGTAGACTCCAGAATGATGTCAATGGTTTGGTTGAGTGGGTGGGAAAGTGGCAAATGGAATTCAATCTGGAGAAATGTGAGGTAATGCATTTGGGAGGGCAAGCAAAGCAAGGAAATACACAATAAAAGGGAGGATATTGAGAGGGGTAGAGGAAGTGAGAGACCTTGGAGTGCGTGGCCACAGGTCCCTGAAGGTGGCAGGATAGGTAGATAGAGTGGTGAAGAAGGCATATGGAATGCTTTCTTTTATTGGCCGAGGTACTGAATACAAAAGCACGGATGTAATGCTGGAACTGTATAAAACACTGGTTAGGCCACAACTGGAGTATTGTGTGCAATTGTGGTCACCACATTGCGAGAAGGATATAATTGCTCTGGGGAGAGTACAGAGGAGATTTACAAAAATGTTGCCAGAGCTGGAAAATTGCAGCTATGAGGAAAGCTTGGATCGGCTAAGGTTGTTTTCCTTCGAACAGAGGAGGCTGAGGGGTGACTTAACTGAGGTGTACAAAATTATGAAGGGCCTAGATAGAGTAGACAGGAAGGACCTGTTTCCCCAGTGGAGAGGTCAGTTACCAGGGGGCACAGATTTGAGGTGATTGGTAGAAGTATTAGAGGCAAAACGTTTTTTACCTAGAAGGTGGGTGTGTCTGGAATTTGCTGCCCGGATCAGTGGTGGAGACAAAAACCCTCAACTCATTTAAAAGGTACCTGGACCTGCACCTGAAGTGCTGTAACCTGTAAGGCTATAGACCAGGTGCTGGAAGGCGGGATTGGAATGGGCGGCAGCTTTTTCAGTCACGCAGACACGATGGGCTGAATGGCCTCCTTCTATGCTGTAACATTTCTATGGTTCTAAATAATTTGCAAAAAATCCTGTATTAATTTAACATTCTTTCACTGATTTTCATTTCTCAGTACTGCAAGAGCTGGATTAGCCTGACCTTGCAGGTTGTAGGTTAGATATTTCCAATTTGAGCATCACAACTTGCTTAAAACACCCTGAAACGATTGTCAGGACTCCTTTGATTTAAATAGCTGATTCAGTATTTAATGCATCCATTCAATAATTCAATTTAAAAAGGAGTTTTCAGTCATATGCATAACTGGACAGTCTCACAGAACTGTTTGTTTGAATTATGTAGCTTAGTTCCTTTCCTAAGCTTGTTAACTCGGAAACAAAGCTCTCAACATTTGTCTTATTTTAGGCTGGTCAAGGTTTGCAGCTGTTTTTTATAGGAAAAAATCCTTCTGCATTATCTCTGGATTAGAGAGGCAACTACCACAACTCTGTTTATTCCACAACACTTATATCATGATAATAGGCTCACAATTGCACTATATAATCGCCTCTCCTTTATCAAACAACATTATATGCAAAAATGCTCACATTCATTTTAACTTGAGCCTGAAAATATAACTAGACTACCACTCTTAACAAAAATGCTACTTAAGTTATTCAATCGCTGTAAATCAGCAGAACTCTTTATGTACATTATATGATATTAAAAGGTGTATCCTCGAACTCACTGTAAGCAATGCTATGAGCTGTCTGCTAAAATACAGGTGTATGTTTCTGCTTGTCAAGCCTGTTTCCTGGTTTTGAAAAGCATTTGTGATACTTCATGTTGCCTGTTCTGTAACATCTGACATAATGCCTGCTTTTATGTGTAATGGATATAGCAGTTCAGTCCCGTATGCTGCCCAGCTTTACGCATTATGCAGTCATCGAATTTTACAGCACCAAAGGAGACTGTACAGCCCATTCTGCCAGCTCTCATTTCCCCTTTGTCCTCTCATCCTTGCTGTCATCTCAGTGAAATCTCTCTTCCCATCTTCGCCATGGGCTTGAGGTCTTTTCTAAATTAAAGATGCCCAAAACTGGAGGCCATCATCATAACTGTAGCCTAACCATTTCAAAGTGGTGGGTCTCCAATCAAAAATTATATAAAAATCTTTCAGACCAGCATTATTTTTTTGAACTGAAAGTACTCTCCATACACTTTGCATTTTAATTAAGAATTATAACTAGAAACACTCTTTGGTTTTAAAATCTTAGATTTAGCAGCACAAGTCATTCTGGAAAGGTTTCTGTCAAGCAAAGGATTTGTATGTTTCACAGCTTTTGTCATTTGCTTTTTTGATGCTGCTGAATCCTGGGGGTTTGGGACCATTTTAGTGCTGATTTTGTTGTGGGCTGTGATGCCACAATCACCTCCATAATCTAAGTATGACACTTAAATGTTCACATAGTCAGTGACAGCAAGTTGTTTAGCTATTATTTTTTCCTTGCCCGGTGGTGTTAACCTTGACTCAATGGGAATCTTCTGACCTCTGAGTTAGTGGCTGTAGTATCGCGCCCCACTCCAGACATTTGACCACAAAACCTGACCAACACTCCCGTGCAGTATCAAGGGAGTGTTGCATATTGGAGGTGCCATCTTTTGGCTGAGATGCTAAAATGAGGCTCTGTCTGCTTTCTTAGGTGGGCGTAGGTGGTGTCCCATGAAGAGCAGGGGAGCTCTCCCCTAGTGACCGGGCCAATATTTATCCCTCAACAAACAACACTAAAAAGATTAGTCATTTTTACATTGCTATTTGTGGGATCTTGCTGTGTACAAATTGGCTGCTGCATTTCCTACATTACAACAAAGCTCTTTGCGACATCCCGAGGTCTAGATAGGCACTATATAATGCAGGTCTTTTCTTCTCAACTGAAGCTCACTTTCGTACCACCCCAGCTATAACCATCCACTCAGCACAGGACTTCCTGGCCTACACTATGTACATTGCTGCCTTAGATATAGGAGGGCTTCTGATCATTCTGTTTTTTGACCTTACTTTGCTTTGCAGCAATATAAAGAAAAAGGAGAATGGAACAAGGTGGGAATGTTATTTCAGAAGTTACATTGGAACAATGATGCGAAGAGCGAACTCCACAAGATTGCCACATACATTGCTGTTACGCTCGTAAAAAACAAGGATAATGGAGCTGCAGTCCCCTTCTGCGAATTTGCAAAAGCAGGTGTGGTTCATTTGATAAACGTCAGCATGAAAGTATTGGATGCTCTTAGTTACTGGCTTGAGAATTGTTCTGAAATGTTTTTTGCTGCCAGACTTCTGGCCACTACCAAAGCAACATCACTGCAGTTTTTTTGTGACCATTTCTTTTCTACAATGTCTGAGAATTTTACTGTAGTTTTTAAGTGACAGAGATATTGCAAAATTATTGACGTCTTGAATTGTTTGTTTATCTTCCACATGTATTTGGATAGTCATCCTAAAACATTAATGGTTGCCAGATCCCTTGTAGTTTTGAGAGCTGCATCATTCACTGATTTCATGTTCGGTGTTGCTGAAGGCAGCGACTCCTCATTGAGGTACAACTCCCTGGCACCCTGGTTATTTGGCCCAAGTGCCATTCCTCATATTGTCAGTGTAAGAGTACTCTAAAGTAAGAGGTGGGTTGCAGCCAAGTCCTCAGCTAATGCCCGCAAATGCATAGATGCGATCGTTGGACAGCGATTAAAAGCAGCAAACCTGGCTAAGTTTTCACTCCCTAACTTGGGGATACCAAGAACACATAATGCCACTACTGCAACCCGGCTTCGAGTTTTTGCTTGGTGCTCTCATGCTTGCTCTGTGTGTGTCGGTGATCTTTCTCCTCTTGTTTTGCTCTCTCTCCCTCCCCCCCCACCCCCCCCGTGTGTGTGTGTCTCTCTCTCTCTCGTTCTGACCAGGTGAGGAAGAGGTCTGAGGATCGCCATTTGCCCCTTTTCTGGTTTGACTGCAACAGGGTTTATCTTTTCAACGCAGTGATTTGACTTACTACCTCAGTGAGCACTTGCTCCTTCTCTAATTATAATTGTAAATGAACCAATCAGACAGGTTTTCTTGAGTTTAAACAAGAAAGATGTAAGTTTATTCACCTTATCACTGAACTGGTAAAAATTACTAAAATACATGACACATCCACGCTCACATTCATATGAGAGACACACACACACAAACAGATACAGATTGGGGAGGTTTAATAAAAATGGAATTTAAATATGGAAGTATAGTCCCAGTGTCCTCAGGTGAAATTGAAGTCTTGAACTCCTTGCTGGGCCACGAGCATGTTTCTGGCTTGCTTCTCTGGTTCTGGAAGGCCAAAGAGAGACTTTATCTGTCCTCCTTGATGATGGCACAGTGGCACAGTGGTTAGCACCGCAGCCTCACAGCTCCAGCGACCCGGGTTCAATTCTGGGTACTGCCTGTGTGGAGTTTGCAAGTTCTCCCTGTATCTGTGTGGGTTTCCTCCGGGTGCTCTGGTTTCCTCCCACATGCCAAAGACTTGCAGGTTGATAGGTAAATTGGCCATTAGAAATTGCCCCTAGTATAGGTAGGTGGTAGGGAAATATAGGGACAGGTGGGGATGTGGTAGGAATATGGAATTAGTGTAGGATTAGTATAAATGGGTGGTTGATGGTCGGCACAGACTCGGTGGGCCGAAGGGCCTGTTTCAGTGCTGTATCTCTAAACTAAATTTATGTCCGTCGGGATCTGTAGATTAGAAGTTTAGCTGCAGCCGAGGCCTTCCTGGGACTTTGCTGGAGAGAGGAGAGATGTTCCTCCTTGAATTTCAGTTTCTGTCTGCTTTCAGAGGCACAATTCACAAACTGAGTCACACAGGCAAACATGTCATGTGACCACCTTTGAAACAGAAGTTTCTGGAAGGTTTTTTGAAATTCAAATTTCTCCTCTCAAGCTGTGCAAACAGCAAACATACTTTGTTTGTGGGGAGGGGGGGTGGTGGGATTGTCTCTTTCAAAGTCAATGGGTGTCGAAGGCCTTTGATGACCAACGTTGAAAAAACCATTCTAGTTAATTGAATTAGGGAGCACCCCCATTGTTCCAGTTAGACTGGGCAATTACCTCTGTCTCCCAGCCGGCCTTTAGCTTCTCATTTGCAAATTGTGCGCGGCCATCTTTAGCTGTTCTGTTGTGCTTTTTAAAAGAAATTTGTTGTAATGTTCAGTAAAAAACAAGTCTCAGGCAGAGTTCCATATGACAAAATTAATATTTTCTATCTCTCTCTGTTTATCTCTGCCTCCATATATCTGTGCAGCCTTTTGTTTGCCACTGTCTTTCTCTCCTTATGTCACTTGGTGCGTTGCACTCATCTTTGTTTCCACCATTTCACACTCATTTGTATCTCCATTTCAGTCTTGCATGTGTTCTTTTGTTTCATAACCAGGAATGTTACGGGGAACATTAATTGAGTGGAGCCAAGGAGGGTGTTAAATGGGGAAGGGAGGTGTGGCAAAGGATTGGGGTGGGGAACACCAGCAGTGAAAAGTATTGTGGCTGGTATAGGATGTGGGGCCAAAGATTTGGGTCAGGAATAGTAGTAGTTTGGGACAACAAACTGGAATGGTGCAGGGATGATGAGATATGGGATGCAGAAGAAACTATAAAGTGGTGTAGAGGTAGGATTTGCTCAGGCTCCCTCTTGAATTTATTAAAGGCCTTTATTTAGCTTGCTTTTTTTCTAGGGAGGTGGACAGCACCTGCCAGACAATATTTATTGCCCACAGCTGTCTAGCATGTAATGTGGGACTATGAACATACAAATTAGGAGCAGAAGTAGGCCATTCGGCCCCTCGAGCCTGCTCCACCATTCAATAAGATCACGGCTGATCTGTTTGTGTTTCGAATTCCACGCTCCCATTTACCCCCGATTTAAATAAGCTTTGCGTTGGCCAGGAATTGAACCCAGGCCTCCTGGACTGGCGTCACAGCTCTCCCAGACCCAGGTAGGAGTGTTAGTAACCAGTTGGGGTTTCATGATTTTCTGGCAGATTTCTTGGTCATTTTTGGATGCTAGCTCACCACAAATAACCAGATTTATTGAATTCAGTTTCAGAAGTTGCCGTGGTGGCATTTGCACGTGCAAACTCTGGATTGCTAGTCCAGTACCTTAACTGCAAAGCTGCCATACCCATTAGCTAACCAAAGGTGTTCAATAACAGTGTCTTTCTCAATATCATGTGGAAATCTTTAAGAGAATCACTCCCCTGCATTTCAACAACAATTTCCTGGTTAAGAATGTAAAATGACCGTTGAAATGCCATTTGCAGCAGGTAGGGGGAGAATAAAAAGCACTAAAATGGGGTAGCTGATTGACTGGAGTGATGAGACACCGCAGTGTACAGGTGGTGGGAAGTTTGCAGATACATTGTGATGCGCAAATTACTTTGAAAGTTTCAAATTATGAATGTTGACAAAAATGACTGGACCAGGGAGTTGTAGGGGTGGTGGTGGTATGCAGTTAGTAATAAAATGAGTGCAGAATGAATTATTCGAACACAGAAAGTGTAATTTACATTTTGTGCGTTGTGCTTTGTGTTTCAGGTTGCCAAAAGCCACACATCAATGGTATGGCCAAGAAATTTCTTGTTCGGATTGGAATCTCTGTGATGGTTGCATACTATAAAAGTGAGCAGTGGAAAAAGGTATGTCAAGGCCCGTTTAGCTGAGTGATAGAGTGAATTCCATTTATTTTCAGAAGATACCAATTAATTTTATTTGTGTCTTCACCCTTGCTGTTTCCTTTTTGTCATTTTCAACACCAAAGAACATTCAAAGCTCTTGTTACCTTGGTGAGGGCTTGAAATTTTTGTATCCACACTTTATAGTTCACGGGACTGGTTGATGTGGTGTTGCCAAATAGCTTTGTGCATTATTTTAATGAAGTTATTTACCTGCTGCCTAATCCAGATTACTGCTGGAATGTCACCAGTCACTGTTTTAATTGACTTAATTTACAATTTTTACTTATTGAGAAGCTAAAGTCAAAGGCCAGGACACAGTGCAGGATAACAGCATGTTTGGAATGAGCTGAGCTGAATCAGGAGCTGGTGGTTAGATGATGCCAACCTAGGGTTTTAAAAGACTGTAGGAGGAAAAGACTGGAAAGCGAGAAGGTTGACTTTTCAGCACTCAAAGAATTACAGTAGGAGTTTGTGTGATGGGTTTTAATTTCGATGTAGTAGGGATGATATAGGAAGGATGCACACTGTAGGAGAGTGTATTGGACTGCATGTTTGGAGCTGAGAGGGAAGTTCACAAGCTGTGAGCATAGTTGGATCCACTTTAAAAAAAAAAAAATGACAGTGGTTGTGATCAAGTGAGAGATTGAAGGCTGGAGGTGAGCAAAGCATTGATCATCCGGTAAAGGGCTTTTTCTTGTTCCCCGTCCAGATGAGGGGTATCTTCCAATATGTGTGCAGTACTGAAGGGGTTATAAAAATCTGGCATGCAGGAGGAAAGGGAATTTTTTGAGGAAAACTGGCAATGGACAAGATGTGTGATCTCTGTTTGAGACCAAAGCTGATGGTGAGCTGAAGAATAGTAGTAGCTGAAGTAGGGCTAAAATTGGAGTTATCAATGTTGGGATAAATTATTCAATTTCAAGGATTGAAAGAAACCAGGTTTTCAATCCTCCTTAAAGAGCATGTAGGAGAATTAAAGGTAATGTTCAGCCGTCGCACTGCAAGAAGATTAGTGAGTGAATGTCACAGTCATTATTTACGGCACAGAAGGACGTCATTCGACCCATCGAGTCCATGCCGGCTTTCCACAAAGGTATCCTGTCAGTCCCACTCCCCCGCTCGATCCTCGTAGCCCTGCAAGTCTGTTTCTCTCGAGTGGCAATCCAACTTCCTCTTGAAGTCAGTAATCGTTTCTGCTTCCACCAAGCATGTGGGCAGAGTGTTCCAGGTCATTACCACCTGCTGCGTTTTAAAAAAAAAAAAGTTCTTCCTCATATTCCCCCTGCATTTTTTTGCCCCAAACTTTCAATCTGTGTCCGCTAGTCCTTGTACCATTTGTTAATGGGAACAGTTTTTCCTTGTCTAACTTATCTAAGCCTGTCATAATCTTGCACACTTCTATGAAATCTCCCCTCAATCTCTTTTTGTTATAAGGAGAACAAACACAGCTTTTCCAACCTAACCTTGTTACTAAAATCCCCCATCCTGGTAAATCTCCTCTGCATCTTCTCAAGGACCCTCGCATCCTTCCTGAAGTGTAGTGACCAGAACTGGACGCAGTACTCCAGTTGGGGCCTAACCAGAGCTTTATAAAGGTTCAGCATAACCTTCCTGCTTTTGTACTCAATGCCTTCATTTATGAAGCTCAAGATCCCATATGCTTTGCTAACCAGTCTCTCAATACGTCCTGTCACCTTCAAAGATCGATGCATGTGCACCCTCAGGTCCGTCTGTTCCTGCACACTCTTTAGAACTGTGCCACTAAGTACATGTTGCCTCTCCCCATTCCTTCTGCCAAAATGCATCACCTCACTTGTCAGCATTAAATTCCATCTGCCATTTGTCTGCCCATTCTGCTAACCTATCTATGTCCTGTTGCAGGTGGTTCATATTATCCTCACCGTTGGTCGCACCTCTAAGTTTGGTGTCATCAGCAAATTTTGAGAGTCTACTCTGTATTCCAAGATGCACGTCATTTATGTAATAAAAAAAAAAGCAGTGGTCCTTGCACTGAGCCTTGGGAAACACCACTGTCTATCATCCTCCAGTCTGAAAAGCAACCATTTACTACAACTCGCTATTTTGTGTCCTTATGCCAATTTTTAAAAATCTAATTGGACACTGACCCTCCTATTCCATGAGCCTCAGTTTTGTTAACCAGTCTTTTATGTGGTACCTTACATGGATTTTAAGAAAGTGTTTGATAAGCAACATCCACTGCATTCCCTTCATCAGCCTTCTCTGTTACTTGAGCAAGAAACTCAATTAGATTAGTCAAGCATGATCTGTCACTTACAAATCCGTGCTGGCTGTCCTTAATTAACTCGAACCTCTCAAGTGTCTGTTGATATTTTCCCTGATTGATGTTTCTAAAAGCTTGCCCACCACTGATATTAAACTAGCTTGTAGTTGCTAGGACTGTCCTTGCACCCTTTCTTGAATATGTGCCACATTTGTTTTTGGATTTTTACATTTATATATTGCTTTACACAACCTCAGAACATTCCACAGTGTTTCTTAAGCAATGAAGTGCTTTTTCTTTTGTGTGTAGTTACTGTTGTAATGTAACAGTCAATTTGTGCACAGCAAAGTCCCACAAACAGCAGTGTAATAAATAACAATCTATTTTAGTTTGGCGATTGAAAAAGTCTTGCCGGAGAACTCCTTTCCTCCTCTTCAAAGAGTGCCATGGATGTTTTTACATCGACTAGATGTCGGGGCCTTGGTCTAACATCACTTCCGAAAGGCAGCATCTTTAATAGTGCAGCAATCCTTCCGTATTGCATTGAAGTCAGTTTAGATTGTGTGCTCAAGTTTCTAGAGTGGGGCATGAACCCATGACCTACTGACTCTGAGGCGAGAATGCTACCCACTGCCTCAAGGCTGACTCTATAAATATTCTTGGATCTATCAGATCCTTCCTGCAGGCAAGGCGGCAATCCGGAATATGTCTTTACCTGCCCAATATCCATCGAAAGCCAAGGAATGAAACAAAGTCCTCATTCGTGTATTTTGGCCACTAGTTATATCATCAATAGTCAAGTAATCTTCCTCATTTTGGAAGACTGTATAATAAAAACTTTACCAGATCTTGGATTAGTCTATAAACTGCTACCACAGATTTATTAAATGGACAAGTGACCAAAAACAATGACGCACTTAGGAATTGCAGGAGTTGTAGACTCAAATATCCCTTGAGAAATACAATGGTAACAGTCTGCTAAACTGCAGTGTAAGCTGGAATGGACCCAAGGTCCATGAATGCTAACCTTTACATGATGGATAGTAATCAACAGTCCAAAGAGTCTCTGTGGTCTATCAGCGCCTTGGGTGGCTTCAGACAGGCTATACAATTTACAGTTTGAAAAATACATTTAGAAAAAATTTTCTGGAATTGAAGCAGATTTTAATTTGTCTGAAACTCTGAGCTACCAATCAAATAACCATCAAACAATCTGTAAGGTACGCTTGTAACTGAATTAATTGCCTTGAACCTTCTTACTTGGTTATCTTGGCCAGGCACAAGGATATTCTGGAGCTGTTGCATCAAGACAGGCTAGACTGTTTTCTGTGAATGCACCTGGTTTTCAATCAGACGCATACTGTGATAAATAAACTAACAGTATGACATAATAGAGACCATTATGCTTCATTTATGTCACAGTGAGTACTGATACCATGACAGCTGAAAGAAGTAGAGGACTGCAGAATGAAATAATCAGTAGAAAAGTGAGTAGGGTTAGATGATGATTAGAGTAGGGCATTGATATAAAGAAGGCATAGAAGTAGAAAAGATTGTACACTATTTTAGGGAATCTGTGAATGGAAAAGGGATTAGCACGCAACAGATTTGAGAAGAAGTCAGATAGCCATGAATATAAATTGTGCAAGGCTTTGTTCAGAAGTTCTGTTTGACAGATCTTGTTGAAGACTCGGGCGATGTTCTGGGAAAAGGCTGCAAGTTGCACTGTATCCAGTCTCTTTGCTGCTCTTATAGACGCATTGTTGATGTGACTTAGGCCAGTTAAGCTTCTGGTCAATGAATGGACCCCCATGTTGATGGCGGGTGACTTGGCAATCGTTGGGGGGTTTTCTGTTGGAAATGGTCGTTACTTGGCACATCTCTGGTGTGATAGTTGCTTGCCTCATGTCGGCCCAAACCTGGGTGTTCCTACTGTGAACTGTCATAGGCTGCTCCATTATCAGTGGAGTTATGGATGGAGATGGATGTTTTAGAATCATCAGGGAACGGCTCCACTCTTGACCTTATGGTGAAGGGAAGGCCATTCATAGGAAGTTGAAGATAGTTGGGCAGAGAACACTTCTCTGAGGAACTATAGCAGCAATGTCCAGAGACTATGATTGGCCTCCAACAACTACAATATTTTCATGTGTGTTGAGGATGATTGCTGCCATTGGAAGATCATCTACTTGAAACCTATTAACCTCAGTTTCGTTAGGGCTCCTAGTTCCATATTTGATCACATGCTGCTTTAATGTCAAGGAAAACTATTCTCCTCTCTCCTCTGGCATTCAGCTCTCAAATGAACGTCTGCATCAAGACTGTGACAGGTCTGAAACCGAGTGGTTCTGGTAGAACCCGCACTTTGGGTTGGCAAGTATGTTATTTGTGTGTTGGTGCCACTTGATGGGACTGTTGATAACTCCTTCCATTACTTTGCTAAGGACTGGGAGGAGGCTGACAGGGTAGTAATTGGTTGGGTTGGATTTGTTCTGCCTTTTTGTGGATAGCAGGTTCCTGGACAATTTTCCACATTGTCAGATAAGTGCCAGTGTAATCGCTGCACGGGAATAGCTTGACCAGAGATTGATGTTGCAAGTGCTTTGTTTTTTAAAAAGAAAACTTGGAGTTCTGTGTTTTTAAAAAATCTGAGGAAAAAAAGGTTTTTTTCTGAGACATTGAATGCTGAACTGGGTGGCACACAGACTGCAAGGCAACCTGTTTCCAAACAACAGCAAGGGAAATGACAGATCACATGCCTTATTGTTGGAGAGTTTCAGTTTCATTTTGGCTTTGTGAAAGACCAGTGCTGGGCAGACAGGAAGCACAACAAACTGGTTGGGACCTGTGTTTGCAGACTAGAAAAAGACCTCTCCCTGAAAGGAAGCCTTGGCTCTCTTGTTTAAAAAAAAAAAGGAATCCGACATTTGAGTTGTGGTTGCGTTCTGCCTGGAGAGAGAAAAAGACCTGAGAAAGAGGAGTTGCTGCTCTCTGTGGAGAAAGGCTCCTTTGCCAAGAGGAAGCCCTGCATTGTTAAAGGTAGCAAATTCCTATTGCCATCGGTCTGTGGAAAATCTCCACCTCAAGAGTGATTCCTGTTACTTATGTTTTTGGGAGATCCGGAAATCTCAAGAAAGCTTCTATTGATAGACTGCTACTTTAAAATTTAAGTAGACTTGTTGCTGCACCTTTTTGTTGAAAGATCTGTGTGACACCTGTTGCAGACAAATTGCCTTGAACGTCTACCCATCACAGACTGTTCATCACACTCGCCTGGCATCCAACTCTTCGACTCTGGGACACCTCACCAATCCGAAAATATCCTACCAAACCGTGACCACCAACTATTTTATTCCTAAGGAACAGTTGAACACCAAAAAGTCTTATTCCCCAGTTAACCGGTTTTTGAATCTATGTTTGTGTGTGTGTGCATGAGGGTTAGGAAGGATAAGATGTTATAAAATCTTTTCCTATATAGATTTATCTCATTATTGTTTAGGATTTAGTTTATTAATAAATAGTTAATTTTGTTGTTGTTTAAAGAACCCTGGTTTGGTGTGCTTTATTCTGGGCGATAAAGTGTTTAATTTGGCTAATTTGCAAGTAGGTGGGAAACTTTACTAATATGCTGTGACCTGTGGAGTAGTGGGATTGAATTAACAGTGCATTACTCCCGCCTTGGTCAACAGGTGTGTTCAAGTCTACAGACAGGGTGTCATCAAGTCTCCAGCTTCCCTGTGATCAGTGCAGTAAACCTTTTAATGTGCCGTGGAGTCCAGCAAATTGGCTGGGCACTGATCTCTATGATCACCAATTGGGATTGTCCACTTGGTACATTTTTGTCTGACAATATGTGCAAATACTTCAGGGCTGTCTCTGGTACTCAAAAGGATGGGCTGATTATAATTAAGGTTGGGAATTTTCATGTAGACTCCTCTTGCTTGCTGCCTTGTTGTCCCTCTCCATTCTTAATTGGATGTGACACAACAGAAGAACTTTGCTCTGATGCCTTAGTGATGGGAAGTTTTGTACTTATCCTGTTATCACCTATTTTTGACTTGCGTCCCTTATGTCATTAAATCGCTCCTATTCACCCTTTCACAAACCTTCCCTTTTGTTCTCAAATAAAAACAGTGCTGGAAATACTCAGCAGGTCAGGTAGCATCTGTGGAGAGAAAAGCAAAATTAACGTTTCAGGTCTGTGACCTTTCATCAGAACTGGCAAAGGTTAGAAAAGAATTAGGTTTTAAGCAAGTGAAGGTGGGTGGGAGAGAGGGGGGTTGGTGGGGAAGCGAAGAAAAGGGAAGGTGTGTGGTTGGGCTGAGGACAAAGGCAAAGAGAATGTTGATGCTTGTGGTGAAAGACAAAGCATTAGGCCAGAGAGAGTGTGAATAGAATAATGAGCAGCTCTGTCTACATGAAAAACAGGCACATGGTTAAAAAAAAAAGGGTCAGTCATGCTCTGAAATTATTGAACTCAATGTTCAATCCACAAGGCTGTATGGTGCCTAATCAAAAAGATCAGGTGCTGCTCCTCGAGCTTGCGATGGTGTTCACTGGAACACTGGAGCAGGCCAAAGACAGAAATGTGGCCATGAGAGCAGCGGGGTGGGTGTTGAAATGGCAAGCAACCGGAAGCGCGGGATCATGTTTTCGGACTGAGCAGAGGTGCTCCGCAAAGCAGTCACCCAATCTGCATTTGGTCTCCCCAATATAGAGGTGACCGCATTGTGAGCAGTGAATACAGAATACTAAATTGAAGGAAGTACAAGTAAATCGTTGCTTCACCTGGAAAGAGCGTTTGGGCCTTGAATAGTGAGAGAGGAGGTAAAAGGACAGGTATTACACCACCTGCAATTGCATGGGAAGGTGCCGTGGGAAAGGATGAGGCCTCGAGAGATGGAGGAGTGGACCAGGGTGCCATAGACGGAATGATCCCTTCGGAATGCTGATGGGGAGAGAAAGGGAAGATGCGTTTGGTGGTGGCATCACGCCGGAGGTGGCGTAAATGGGGGAGGATGATCCTTTGGATGTGGAGGCTGGCGGGGTGGAAAGTGAGGACAAAGGGAACCCTGTCGCGGTTCTGGGATGGAGGGGAAGGGGAGAGGGCAGAAGTGCGAGAAATAGGTCAGAGATGGTTGTGGGCCCTGTTAACCGCAGTGGTGGTGGGGGGGGTGGGGATTCCTCGGTTGAGGAAAAAGGAAGACATATCAGAAGCGCTGTTGTGGAAGGTTGCATCATCAGAACAGATGCGTCGGGTATGGAAAAACTGGGAGAATGGAATGGAGTCCTTACAGGAGGCAGGGTGTGAAGAAGTATAGTCAAGGTAGCCGTGGGAATCTGTGGGCTTAGAATAAATACTAGTGGACAGCCTATCCCCAGAGATGGAGACAGAGAAGTCGAGGAAGGGAAGGGAAGTGTCGGAAAGAGACCATGTAAAGGTGAGAGAAGGGTGGAAATTAGAAGCAAAGTTGATGAAGTTTTCCAGTTCAGGTTGGGAGCAGGAAACGGCACCGATACAGTCATCAATGTACCAGAAAAAGAGGTGAGAGAAGGGGCTTGAGTAGGACTGGAACACTGAACGTTCGACATATCCCACAAAAGGACAGGCATAACTAGGACCCATGCGGGTACCCATAGCAACATCTTTTATTTGAAGGAAGTGAGTGGAGTTGAAGGAGAAGTTGTTCAACGTAAGAACAAGATCACTTTTCTTCTTCTTCTTCCCCCCCTCCGCACCAACCCCTGCCTTTTTCCTGACTCAGCACTCACTTAAAAGCGGTTCATCTCTTCACTTGCTGTTCTAACAGTAGGTCATTGACCTGAAACGCTAACTCCCCTTCTCTATAGATGCTGCCTGAGCTGCTGAGTATTTCCAGCATTTTCTGTATTTATTTCAGATTTCCAGCATCCCTAGTATTTTGCTTTTTGTTTTGTTAGAGTTAGAAGGGTGTTTGGTTTAAATTAAGTGTGTTGAACTACAATTAAATTGTGTGTATATTTTGTTTTATTGAACAGGCAAGAAAAGTTTTGGACATGTTGCAGGAAATTCAAGTGAATTTCACAGTGTTGAAGGGTCTCGTTAGTGAGTGTGCTGTATCAAGATGCCAGATCATTAATGTTGCTGGAGAAATCTTTCTCAAAGCAGGATGTGTGAATAGAGCACTTTGGCTATTAAGAGGTATTTCCTAATTTATTCAAAATGCTGAGAATCAGCCCTAATTTGGGGATGCAAATAACATTTAATATTTAAGCTTTCCTTATCCATGTCATACTCTGGAACTTTTTCCTGTAACTGTTATTTTCTGAAAATTTTTAAGGTACTATCAACATGGGAATTTCCACTGAACTTTCCATCATTCTGCACAAACCCTAGGAATTGCTGTTATCTCATGGAGGAATAACCAGAAAATTTGTATTTTAAGCAGTTGGATAACCTTGATAATTTGAACATTCTTGTGTTTGTTTAAGTCAATCAAAGTGTAAGAGGAACATCTCCCTAATGTTTCATTAAAGTTTGATCTTTCTGATCTTAGTAATAGTCTGGGGGAAATAAAACTAGCACTCCATTTAGTTGGCACCAGTTTGGATCCTAGAGCATGGAAATTTACAACAACAAAGATCATTTGGACCATTGTGTCTCTTTGTTGGAGTCCAAAACCAGTCCCATAAGATAGTATTTTCCTGCTGCATTCATTTATCTACTTTTCCCTTGAATACTCATGCCCGTCTCTGTCTTAACTCCTCTCTCTGAGCAAACATAGGAACAGGAGTAGGCCATTCAGCACCCATTCCATTAGATCATGGCTGATCTGTATCTTAACTACATCTGTATGCTCTGGTTCCGAAATCCTTAATACCCATGCTTATCAAAAATCTGTCAAGGCCTGTTAATAAATTTTTAGCTGACCCTGCCCCCCACATCCACTTTTTTGGGAAGGAGTTGGGGGGTGGGTTCCAGATTTCCACTACCCTTTGTGTGAAGAAGTACTTCCTGACATCATCCCTTGAGCATTCTAGCTCTAATTTTAAGGTTCTGCCCCCTTGTTCTGGATTCCCCTCATCCCCCAGTCAGAGGCTAGACAGAGAAAAACTCTTTCCTATCAACTCCTTCAATCATCTCAAACACCTTAATTAGATCATCCTTAATCTTGTCTGTTCAAGGGAAGCCTATTCTATGCAACCTTACTCATACTATAACCCTTTTAGCCCTGTTAGAGCAATAACTCCCTGGATAACGAAAATGTATCCTAAAGCTTTCCATCTCAATTGTTTAGTGATATTGGTGACTGCTCGCCACGGATTCTACAACCAGAGGAAATAGTCTATCTCTCTTCACCCTATAAAACCCTGTACTATTAACAAATATCTTTCTCTTGGCGTTCTCGCACTTGGACTTTGGCCGATGGCTAATCACAACTGGCTTCAGAATTTTATATTGAGTGCTACTTCTTCCCGGTGATGGATAGTCACTGCACCTATTCCTATTGTGCTCTGCTGTTAAATGGTGAAAATAGACAGTGTTCACAAAAACTCACATTAAAGATGCATGTGTCGAGTAATTTTCTTTGTTGGATGTTTGTTTGGCCAAGGGAAAAGAACTGAGTGGGGTAGGAGGCGCTGCATTCTACTGGGGTCTCAAATCAGCCCAAATGTTGGGGGCTGACTGAGTCAGCAGAGCCTTCACCAAGGCACCTGTACTGATTCTAAATATGATGGCAATCCAGGTTCCATCTCAACATGGGGCTACTGTCACTCATTTGACTTCAGTTCAGTCTCGTGGAGTTTTGACTTCTGTGTTGATATATGAAAAATCCTTTACTGATGTATGTACCAACTAGACTAAGGACAAGTGGGATTGTCCTCCTTAGAGCAGAGAAGGTTAAGGGGAGATTTAATAGTTATGTTCAAAACTGATGAGAATAGTTTCTCCTAATGTATTCTATCAGCAGGAGGGTCAGTAACCAGAGGCTCCAGATTTTAGGCAATTGGCAAAAGAACCAGTGGAGGGGTTGGAGTGGAAAATTTTTTATGCAGCAAATTATGATGATCTGAAGGATGGTGGAAGCAGATTCTTTAATTGATTTTTGCATCACTCACTACTTCTGGCCAAGCATTCCACATTTTGATAACTGTGTGAAAAAGTTTATTCTAATCTCTCTCAGTTTGGGTTTCGGCACTGAGTTGCAGCTGTAGGAGCTCCTTTTTGGGAAAACCACTTGGGATGGAGAGCAAGTCAAATTATCCCTAGTAAAGTTTGAAAGTGCCAGCAGTGGCCCAGCAAGTTTGTCCAATGAGTATACAATCCTTACAGGCAAAGAAGGTCCTAATTTTCATTTTGAGCCTGTCCTGAGTTGGTAGTTTAGTTATGTTAGCACAGCAGGAGACAGTTCACTACTTCCTTCATTGGGCTGAATTTGGAAACTGCTCGGAGAACTGATTTTTTTTTTTCTTTTTACACAGAATCTTCTGCTTCCTCTCTACACCCTATACATTATATTATCCAGTAGTTTCTTGAATGCTGTAATTGAGTTTAACATTGATCAGTACTTCTGGGTAAAGCATTCCACATTTTGATAACTCTTTGTGTGTTCCTTCTAATTTCTTCTTGTCATTGATTATTTCCGTTAAGTAAATCAATGTATGTTACCTTGTCTATTTCTTTTTATAATTTAGCACACCTCTATCAAATCTCTCAAACTTCTCAATTTGACAGGATGTAGCCTTTGCTGTTATATTCTTTTCTCATAACCTAAATCCCTCTCTCGGTGCCATCCTGTTAAATCTACATTGCATTGTGTCCAAGGATATTTGGTCCTTCCTATTATTAAGTAGCACAGAATTACACAGTTTTCCACACCTAGATCCCTTTCTACCTTTATTGATTCAACCCCTCCAAACCCATACAAAAGCAAAATATTGTGGAGGCTGGAATTACCATTGGCTTAAAAGTGAGCCTGCCTCCACTGGACCTGGGAGTAATGCAAAGACTTTGCGTGGCCCAGGCCCTTAATTGGCCTCGGGTGGGACTTGCGCCCCTCTAAGGTAGGAGGTCCTGCCTCCAGGAGCTGCCAGCCAATCGAGGCCAGCAGCTCCCCAGTCCCAGCAGTGCTACCAGGAACGGTGGCCACTGCTGGGACTGCACGCAGCTTCAGAAGAATCATGGATACCGGCATCGAAAATGATAAGTAGGGTTTTGGACCTTGCCAGGAACAATTGGCTGGGTCCTGGTGAGGATCAATCAGCAGGCTGGTGGGAGGTGCATAGGTGGGGGCGGCAGGAACTGCTGTGGCGCCCTCCGTGGGGCACAGGTTCCCCAATCAGGAGGCCCTGCTTCCCCTGCCTGCCCTCCCCCCACCCCACCCCCCCCCCCCCCCGGGCCTGCAAGGAGGCTGCCTGGTATTACTGGGCAGTCTCCACAGCTGACAAAGTGCCCACCAGCAGCTGAACAATATACCAGTGGTGATGGGAGAAGGCCCTTAGGTGGCAATTAATTGGCCACTTAAGAGCCTCAGTTGGCCTGGGATGGGCGGGCCAGTTATCACCTTTCCCACCACACTCAAAATTGCAGCAGGGGTGGGAAGGCAATGGGAACAGCTCCCCCACCTCCCACATAATTTTAAGCTTGCAGCCTGCTCCCGCAGAGGGCATAAAATTCCAGCCAATGTTTCAGGTCTGTGACATTTCATTAGTACTCGGAAAAATGAATAATGTAATAGGTTTTGCGCAAGTGAAAGTGGGGAGGGTGGGAAGAAGAACAAAAGGGAAGGTCTTTGATAGGGTGGAGGACAGGAAAGATTAAATGACAAAAGGGTTTATGGTGCAAAGCCAAAGGGAGTGGTTAAAAACAAAAGAAAATCCATCTAGAGGATGTGAGAATAGCAGGATCCTGAATAGCTGTTATCTGAAAGAAAAAGAAATGAGAGAAAATAACCAAAGCTGCAAAGACAAAGGAACCAAAATTGGGGCAGAGGTTGTGATCTAAAATATTTGGACTCCATGTTGAGTCCAGAAGGCTGTAAAGTGCCCAGTCGAAAGATGAGGTCCTGTTCCTCGAGCTTGCGTTGAGCTTAATTGAAACACTGCAGGATGCCGAGGACAGAGAGGTCAGTGTAGGAGCAAGGCGGAGGTGATGGCTTTGGAGGGAACCTGTGTCTTATTTCATTCTCTCCATTTTTCCAGCTCTGAACTAATATGTGTGTGTGCTCCTTTACTTCAGTATTGACTATAAAAACCTTCCATATGGACTTCTGTTCCTAAACCCATCTTCTCTCAACCACCTTGAAAAGCCTTCTCAAAAACTCTGTCCAAGCAAGCCTTAAGTCACCTCTTCTATCTCTTGCTCAGTGTCTGTTCCCCTGCCCTTGGGATGCTTAGCACATTAATAGCTTTTATGTGAGACATAGTCTGGTCATGGATGACTGGAGGGCTGAAAATTAAGCAGGCCCAGTGGGACAGTTCCAAGCTCCATAAGAGTTGCATATTTCAAGCCCTAGGCCCATATGGGAAAAAGTAGTTGCAAGGATTTCCAACATGCAATTGCTAAAATAAAAGCAAAATACTGCAGATGCTGGAAATCTGAAATAAAAACAGAAAGTGCTGGAAATACTCAGGTCTGTCAGCATCTGTGGAGAGAGAATCAGAGTTAACGTTTCCGGTCTGTGACCTTTCCTCAGTTCTGATGTAAGGTCACAGACCTGAAATGTTAACTTTGTTTCTCTTTCCACAGATGCTGCCAGACCTGCTGAGTATTTTCAGCACTTTCTGTTTTTATGCAATTACTAAATCTCTGGGTAAGATTGATGGTCATTTTGGAGATTGTTTTGTTGTATTATAAATTTCATTTTTGGGGGTGTATAGTGCGGTGAGGAAATCAACAAAGGAAATTTAAGTCAGAAATGTGGTTGGTTTTCTAGTACTTGGTGAAAACTGTTTTTAATGAATGGAAATTTTTGTAACGATATAATTTTATGCAATTGGTAGTTTCTCAATGGCTTAAATGTTTTTTTATGTAATTTAAAAGGATGAATCCATTGAGGAATAGTGATTTCTGATTCACTTTGTCTTAAATGTCCCAAATGAGAACAAATCAGAATTTTCTGTCCCATGGCTGTGTCAGGCAAACAATCTTTATTAGTAGCGATGGATGGGTCTTACAAAATAAAATCAGCAATCACAAGTCTACCTTTGCTGCTGAAATGATTCAGACAAAACCTCTTTACTCTGAATTATTTTTAACATAGAATCTGGATGGATAATCAGTACCTCAGAATGGCCCTGTGACAAATTGGATGTTCTCAATCGACATAATTTTCTGTTTAGTCTTGCTGATGCAACTCTGAAGAGTAACATGTATTCAGAAACACTGGAAGTTCTGCAGCACCTGCCTGGATTCCAGAGTATAGATGGTAAGTCCAGTGGAAGCAATCTGCTGTGGCACAGATTTTAGGAAACAATATACTCATTTTCCAATAATAATATGTCTAGTACATGTATCTGCAGTTAGTTTGTTTCTAATTTTGTGTTTGTCCAGAAAGGGTGACCATTCTGGAGGAATGGATCACGTTCGCACTAGTTTCATTCAGGATTGAGCTTTTTATGTCAAGTATGACTAGAGTTTCCAACTTTAATTGGACATATTCTTGGATGTTTCATCACACAACCTCCCAGCTCAAACCTCCCTGTCTGGTTAAACATCCTTTCTTGTTACTAACTCAAAAAGGTAAGAATAACTAGTTCAAGTATTGCTGAAAATAGAGACATGTTGACGAAGCTTTTCGTCTTGCACTCATCAGGACCATCCACAGGAATACCAATGTAAGGGGAAACAACAACTTTATACAGTATGAGAATAGAGTGCTGATTGGTTGGCAAGTGAACTCTGGTAGAGGCATTGCCATGGAGAATGCACCAGTTTACGGTGACTGACAGTTAACTCCCAAGCTTTGTTTGAAATTTAAATCAGGCAGCTTGACTGGTCAAGGCATTGCTCTGAGGAATGAACCAGTGAATGGCTGTCACTTACTTTGTTTAGCTGAAACAAGCGCAATGTTTGTACACGTTCTTTCTATCTGCAAAGAACAGGGCCATGTGTATTAATATATGTAGCTTCCAGAATGTGTAAATGTGCCACACTGCGAGCACTACTGACAATCTTAAATTGGTTGTCAGTGTAATTCTTAACACACTGAGGATTATTTTAGTAAATATTGTCCAGTCACGGAATCAGATCTAATGTTGGACGCTGTGTTTTGAGTTTTGCAAGCACGGGCTGGTTGGGTACGGTATTGAAATTCATATATCAATGCCAGTGTGATGCTAGGTGTATAGGCCATACGTCCCAAAGATCGTATCATACAACATGTCCCTTCCACTGTTCGCAACAGGCAAGGTACAGCACTCTCTTCTCATACAGTAAAGTGGTTGTTTTCCCTTACACTGGTATTCTTGCGGATTGTCCTGATGATTGCAAGATGAAAAGCTTCGACAACATGTCTCTATTTTCAGCAATACTCAAGTTCTGTACTACCAAACAACTATTTAATAACTAGTTCGCTTGAAATGCCAGGAGGCCAGTAGCATTCATGAAGTATACCCCAGTGTGAGGAAGCAGGTTCAGCAAGTAAGAGGAGAAATACTGGGTGGAGAAACTGAATACCAGGTGAGATGGAGATTATTGGATCTTTCCTTGCATTTGGCTAAAACTTAAAGCACTTACCAAGTCACAAGGAGCAGGCAGCAAAGAAAGCTCTTAGCTCACAGTTGTCAGTTATATTTTTGTTGACTTAATCACCAGCAAACTTGTAACTGGGACCTGGGAGGAGGGTTATGCATCAAAGTTGGGTCATTACATAGCAACAACAGCAACTTGCATTTATAAAACGCCTTTAACATTGTAAATTAGCCCAAGGTGCATTACAGGAGTGTTGCCAAGCAAGATTTGACACTGAGCCAAATTAGGAGATCTTGGGACAGGTGACTAAAAGCTTGGTCTAAGAGGTAGGCTTGAGGAGAATCTTAAAGGAGGAGAGAGAGAGAGGTGGACAGATTCAGATTTAGGGAAGGAATTCGAGCTGAGGGGCCAGTTAGCTGAAAGCATGCACACCAATGGTAGGGAGATAGAAATTGGGGATGTGCAAGAGGCCAGAATTGGAGAAGCATAGAGATCTCAGAACATTATGGGACTGGACCCTGTGTAGAGTCAGAGTTATACAGCACAGAAACAGGACCTTCGGCCCACCGTGTCCATGCTGTCCATCAAGCACCTCATCCCATTTTCCAGCACTTGGCCCGTAGCCTTATATGCTATGGCATTTCAAGTGCTCATCTAAATATTACTTAAATGTTGTGAGGGTTCCTGCCTCTACCACCCCTCCAAGCAGTGTGTTCCAGATTCCAACCACCCTCTGGGTGAAAAAACTTTTCCTCAAATCCCCTCTAACCCTCCTGCCCCTTACCTTAAATCTATACCCCCTGGTAGATCTGGTTCATGTTATTTGCATCTTCCTGCTACATGGGAAGCTGGCCCTTTTTAACTTTCTGACAAATTCCAGTTCAGTGTTTTCCATAAGGACCACCCAGTACCCCATTAAAATGATAAATGCTACCTTGTAGCCCAACCCAAGTCATGATTATTCATTTTGAACTTAGTGTTGATGGGCCAGACATGAAGGTTGGCTGGAAGTCCAGGAATTGGAGATGCCAGTGGTAATTCCACACACTTGCGTATGGATTGGTGTTTCTTTCAAGCTTACTGCTGTTGAACTCTTGAGAAAAAACAAAACAATTGATGGTGACTTTCTGAGAAATAGAAAACTAAATATATTTTCAGTTCTCTCTAGCAGAAGTTCATTGTTTTTGTGTGTTGCAGGCACCATGGATCTCTTGCCATATGTCAGGATTTTCAACAACCTGCTGGATGAGTGCGTCCAGAATAATTGTCTTGGGGTGTCTGCTGACACAGTGGAGTTTATGAGGTCGGCAAACATTCCCGTAAACTCTTTGGCTGTAAGAAACTTGATCACAGCTTTGGGCAGGTCCTGTTTGTGGCTGAAAGCAAGAAAGCAGTACAAGAGTAAGTCTGCGGCTTTGTCTACACTTGTCCACTTGTGCAAAGTTCCACATCTGTGTTGGAAAGTAGATGGAAATCCACTCATTGACCAGAATCACTCCGTTCTGATTGTACATACTTTTGGAACTGAATATTTACTTACCTTGGTGTTTAGACCCGTGCTCTGTCATTTCCCTGTCCGGATAAGTAGCTGGCTTCAGTTGTATTTCCTTTTTATTTATTCATTCATGGGATGTGAGCGGTGCTGGCAAGATCAGCATTTGTTGCCCATCCCGAATTGCCCTGAGGAGGTGGTGGTAAGCCACCCTTTTTGAACCACTGCAGTCCATCTGGTGTGGGTGCACCCACAGTGCTGTTGTGGAAGGAGTTCCAGGATTTTGACTCAGGAACAATGAAGTGACAGTGATGTAGCTCCAAGTCAGGATGGTGTTTTTTCCTGCACCCCTGACATGCCCTTCCCCCCCCCCCCCCCCCCCCCCACTGACCCTGTGCAAAATCTGCCAGCACCATGTGCCCTTTATGGCCTCCGCAGCTGTATAGCTGCCTTACAAGGAAGTATATGAAGATGGTGGGTGATCAGCTCTCCCTCTGAGAAAGCACCAGGCCAGTGAGCCTCTGGAATGTGTCGCTGGCTGGTGTGGGTGCTGACTCTCTGCATCGCCTTCAAGTGGGAGCTAGACCAGTTCCTGACTGGGGCAGAGCTTGCATCATATAGAAGGGAAATGGTTTTACAGATGACACTTGGTCCACGTGATCTGGACAGGTTTTGATCACCTGAGGGGGTCAGAGAGCAATTTTTTTCAATTGTTGGTTCTGTTTTATCTCTCTCTTTTGGCCTTTACTGGGATATTACATGGCTGTGGGTTGGGAGAAGGGGAGTAAGTCTCAGTCCTGATGGTGCAGGCTTGAGGGATCGGATGGTCTTTTCTCCCCCTCAGTTCTGTATGTTATTGCATTATAGGGGTACATCTGAAAATTCAGGTGCGTTAAATCAAGGCCCTGTCTGCTGCTTCCATTGGTTCAGATTGCACTATTCAGGATGCGTGCAGAGTTCTCCTGGTGTCCTGGACAGCTTTCATTCTTCACCCAGTACCACAAAAAACAGATTCACTTGTCCATCTCATTTGCTGTTTGTGGGATCTTGATTAGCAGAAATTCACTGCCACTTTCCCTACATAACAATAGCGACTGCACTTCAAAACTAGTTCATTTAGATGTGAATTACTTTGGGACATCCCGAGGCCCTGATGAAGCATTTGGTAAATACAAGTCTGTCCTTTCCTGTCCCATTCAGATTTTTCTGTAGGTTCTGGAAATAACAAGACGATCTCTGTAAAAGTGACTACGAAGCTCTCAGATTATCATTAAAACTCAATCTGTTCATCGATGGGGACAGAGACCTGCCGCCTTTACCCAGTCCGATCTATGTATGACTCCAGTCCCACACTGTGATTCTTTGAAGTGCCGAGCAAGCAACTGCATTATATTGAACATGCTACATACAGGCAGACAAGAAGGCAGTCCACCACCACCTCAGAGCAACAAATGCCATTGGCACCCACATCCCAAGGAGAATTCATTAAAATGGGAAGCAAGCAAATTTTTTTTTTTTTTTAAACTTTCTCCAGTTCTGATGAAGGGTCACTGGTCTGAAACATTAACTCGGCTTCTCTCTCCACAGATGCTGCCAGACCTGCTGAGTTTTTCCATTTGTTTTTATTTCAGATTTCCAGCATCTGCAGTATTTTGCTTTTATTTACTTTTCCAGTGCCTGCCCAGTTGCATTTTTAGCCAGCTCTCCACCTTATTTCCTCTGCGTTTAATTATTTTAAATGGCAACATTACCTTTCCCTGATCCTGTATTCTTAGCATTTATGAACCATTTTTCACATCCTTAGCACTTGTGCCATTGAATTACACTACTTATTTCAGCAAAGGTGAGAGTGACTTTGTCTGCAGCAAGATCCCACAATTACTGCTTACACTACGTTACTGATGATGTTGTTTGAGCTATAATTGTTTGCCAGGGCACAGGAGAATTCCCTGTGCTCCTGTTCGAGTAGCCACATGAGCAGGTAAGATGTCTCATTCGAGAGACAGCACTCCTGCAGGTATTGCACTGATTGCTCAAGTCCTGGAGTGGGTCTGTACCACTGAACTAAGCTGGCATTTCATACTAGTTAGTAATAGAGGAGCTGAATAAAGTATCAATCGAGCGCCATAAACGCATTTAACCCATTCAGATTGGTACATGTCCCACATTCATTCCTATGTTAAGGTAGGGAATACATCATCTTATAGGACACTCCTATCCTCTGCGTTTAATTTTTTAAAAATGAAAATGTAGTTATACTCCCCTGGCTGGAGAGTCCAGAACTCGGGGCCATAGTCTCAGAAGGAGGGGTCAATCATTTAGGACTGAGGAGGAGGAGAAATTTCTACATTGAGGTTTGTGAATCTTTGTAATTCTATACCTCAGAGGGTGGTGGGCTCAGTCATTGAGTATGTTCAAGACAGAGATAGATGGATTTTTGGGCAGAAAGGGAATTGAGGGATATGGGGATAGGATGGAAAAATAGCACTTAAAGATCAGCCATAATCTTACTGAATGGTGGAGCAGGCTTGAGGGGCTAATGGTCTACTCCTGCTCCTATTTCTAATCTTATACAAATCCTTTCTGGCTGGGACATTGATTCAGGATACTGAGTCCAAATGACATGTATTAAATAAAGACTTGCATTTATATAGTGCCTTTCATGATCACCGGATAGCTCAAAGTGCTTTACAGCCAATGAAGTCCCGTTGTAATGTAGGAAACACAGCAGCCAATTTGCGCACAGCAAGATCCCACAAACAGCAAAGTGATAATGACCAAATAATCTGTATTTGTGATGTTGGTTGTGGGGCAAATATTGGCCCCAGGACAAGAAAGATAAAAATAAAAATACTAATTCTGATTTCATTTTGCAGAAGCCTTGTCCAGTGGGTGCTATCCACCGGTTGAGGAAAACCTGTATCGCAAACTGCTCCCAATTCCATGCTTCCTGTCAGATGTGGAAATGTTGTTGGCGATTGAGATGTTCCTGGTTACAAATGCTAGCAACATTCAGAGTCCCAGCGTCTCCAAGCAGTCTTTGCAGATTGTACTGAGAAGGTTTAAGTTCTCTTCTTTTAAACCATAGCCTTGTTTTATCATTCAGTAAGCAGGTGTTTTATTCTGATTTTATTTTTTTTGGGGGACTCTTAAAGGTATGAAGATGAAAGGAATCAGTTGACGAATGGAGATTATGAAGCAGCAGTAGACAGATTGCTGGCAGCTGCCCGAATATCGGAACCAAAGCTTCAGATAAAACACACGACAGTCAACATTGCAAAAGAAGAGATTTTCAGTTTAGAATATTCCTCTGCTCTCAAGTGGCTTGAACAGAACATGAAGTGGGCTGGCAAGGTTTGGCTGTTTGACTAATTACAGCAGAGAGATCACTCTGGCCTGAATGTAAAAAAAAAACAATTATTTTTGAGTTGTTAATGTTAAATTGCCAATCACTGTACAATAAAACCATTTGAAGCTGAAAATTTGTCTTTTCATTGAACAAGAGACTTGCTGCAGTAGAAATGATGGTGAGGGCCAGGGGAACACACTGACCTGACTTTCTTGAACAGAAACCAAGCCAAACGTCCCCTTGTAACTGGTTATAATTTTAATGGGTTTTTTTGCAATTTAAATCTTATGGTTAAAAGTGGCACTGGATTTTCTATGCCGGTGTCTTGCTACCTCAGTGAAAGTGAAGCAACAGGTATAAATCCAGCCGTTCTATTGTACTAGACCTTTTATAAAAAAAAATGGTATTGAAATTGGAAGCAAGAATTTCAGCTGATCCAATTTATTTTGAAATATCCTGGGTTTAAAAAAAAAACAAATACTTGAATGTACCCGTCCCTAACTAATTAAACACCTCGCATATGAGAGGGGAACTAGGTGGGTATCACAGTGGTTAGACACCTCTGGGTTCAAGGCTGATGGAATGAAAGTCTCAGTGCAATTCTCTACTTGCAGGTTGAGAATGAACTGTGGCTTTAGCCTATGGAATCTCCATACTGGAAATGAGGGATTTGGGGTGGAGACCAGGGGAGACTCTCATGATGAGTACAGAAAGCAAATAAACTGCAGATGCTGCAAATCTGAAATGAAAGCAGAAAATGTTGGCAACCTTCAGCAACTACAGCTTGCATTTATATATGATGAAACATCCCAAGGCATTTTGCAGGATCATTATCAAACAAAATTTGACACCGAGTCACGAGATGAGAGGAAGGCAGATAACAGATGTTGATTCTAAGGAGCACCTTGAAGAGAGGTGAAGAGGTTTGGGAAGGGAATCCAGAGTTTTGGGGCCTAGGCAGCTGAAGACACAGCTGGCAATGGTGGAGCAATTAAAATTGGGAATGTGAGTTTGTTTGCTGTATTGAACCCTTTGCTGAGTCTATTAGGAAGGATGCGAGCATAAGAGGGGTGACAATCCCAGGCAGCGGAGGCACTCAGGTCAAAACCTCCCTGTACATGGATGACGTCGCCGTCTTCTGCTCGGATCCGCTGTCCGTGCGCAGACTGATGAGCATCTGCGACCAGTTCGAACTGGCCTCGGGAGCCAAAGTTAACCACGGCAAGAGCGAGGCCATGTTCTTTGGGAACTGGGCTGACCGATCCTTTGTCCCCTTCACCGTCAGGTCAGATTACCTGAAGGTGCTGGGGATATGGTTCGGAAGGGCCGGGGCGTGCACCAAAACATGGGAGGAGCGAGTAGCCAAGGTACGACAAAAGTTGGGCATGTGGGGGCAGCGATCTCTCTCCATTGTGGGTAAGAACCTGGTCATCAGGTGCGAGGCGCTCACGTTGTTGCTCTACGTGGCGCAGGTCTGGCCCATACCCCACTCCTGCTCCGTGGCAGTCACCCGAGCCATTTTCCGCTTCGTCTGGGGATCTAAAATGGACCGGGTCCGGAGGGACACGATGTTCAAATCTCTGGACATGGGCAGGAAAAATGTACCCAACGTGGCCCTCATCCTGATGACCACCTTCGTGTGCGGCTGCATCAAGCTATGTGTAGATCCCCAGTACGCAAACTCCAAGTGTCACTACGTGCTGAGGTCCTATCTGTCCCCGGTGTTGCGAAGGATGGGCCTGGTCACATTGCCGCGGAACGCACCATGCAGTTGGGCGGCGCCGTACCACCTATCCTTCGTGGAGCAGTTTCTGCGGAAAAACACCTTTGACCACCGGTCCATCAGGCAGTGGTCTGCACGGAATGTCCTCAAGGCCCTACGGGAAAAGGAAACGGTGGATCCTGTCGGATGGTTCCCCGAGCAGACCGTCAAAGTCATTTGGCGGAATGCCTCATCACCAGAACTTTCAAACAAGCACCAAGACGTAGCTTGGCTGGTGGTGAGAAGGGCCCTCCCCGTCAGATCCTTCATGCACACCCGAAGTCTCGCCCCCTCCGCACAGTGCCCCCGCGTTGGCTGTTGTGGGGAAGAGACGGTCGCCCACCTCCTCCTGGAATGTGCCTTTGCAAAGCAGGTGTGGAAAGAGATGCAGTGGTTTTTGTCAAGGTTCATCCCAAGCAGCTCTGTAACACAGGAGTCTGTGCTCTACGGGCTGTTCCCAGGGACGCACACCGAGACAAACATCAACTGCTGCTGGAGGACTATCAATTCGGTGAAAGACGCCCTTTGGTCTGCCTGAAACTTGCTGGTCTTCCAGCGCAAAGAGTTGTCCACCACCGAATGTTGCAGACTGGCACATTCCAAGGTCCAGGACTACGTGCTGAGGGACGCACTAAAGCTTGGGGCAGCCGCAGCAAAGGCTCAATGGGGAAAGACCACAGTGTAAGGTTCCCCCACCAAGCTGGACTGAGGGGCTGGATCAATGGGAAACCCCTCGAACTGTATCGTTAATATTCTCAATTGCTGTAAATGTAAAACTGTAATTGACATGACAATTGTGAAACGGAAGGGTTGGGAAGAAACACATGACAGTATTGAAGGAAACTGATCTCCCTTGCAATGTTTGTATTTTTTGGTGCTGTTTGGAAACTGTTTGGCAATGTAATTTTTACAGATTTTTATGAATAAAGTATATTTTGGAAAAAAAAAAAAATTGGGAATGTGCAGGAAGCCAGAATTGGAGATGTGGAGAGATCTTAGTAGGGTGTCGGGCTGGAGGACGTTAGAGAGGAGCGAATCCATCAAGGGATTTGAACAGGAAGATGTGAATTTTAAATCTGGGACATTGTCAGACTGGGAGGTGGTGTAGGCCAGAGTGTGATGGCTAAAGGAGACTTGGAGAGAGGATACAGGCTGCAGAGTTTCGGACTAAGCAGGTCAGGCAACATCAGTGGAGAGAAGAGGGCCCACTACCTGAAATGCCAACTCCTCCAGTCTCTGCAGATGCAGACTGCCTAAAGTGATTTTGAAAAGCTGGAAATAGGGAATAATCTTAGCAAGGCAACTAAAAGGACAAATAGCAGTGGAGGCAGAAGCGGCAAATGCAGGAAACCTCCAACAAGCAACTCGAACACATGAGAAAAGACTAAAGCCCAGTCACAAACATCCACAAAAACTGGTTTGATGAAAGCTCCACGCTCACATTAGCAGCCCACCTTCTGCCAGCTGCTTGGGCTAAACATGCCCATACTCCCTCAGTTCCATTAAAGGACTCACATTTTCCACTTGGCCCAAAACCTTTACTGTCTTCCCCACCTAGCCTCCCCCCCCCCCCCCCCCCACGCCCCTGCCCCTCTCTTTAGATGGTATTTTCAGTTATTTTCACCCTCCGATTGGAGAATTGAAAAGGTGAAAAAAAACACTTGGGTTTGCATTTTCATAACAGCGTAAGAAATAGAAGTAGACCATATGGCCCCTTGAGACTGCTCCACCATTCAATACGATTATTGCTGATTTTCTGCCTCAACTCTGCTTTCCCACCTGCTCTCCATATTCCTTGATTCCCTGAGAGACCAAAATCCGTCGATCTCAGCTTTAAATATATTTGATGTTGGAGCATCCACAACCCTCTAGGGTAGTGAATTCCAAAGATTCACCTGACTCTTTGTCCTGAGACTGTGTCCCCATGTTCTAGATTTCTCAGCCAGGAGATACAACCTCTTGGGTGTCTACCCTATCAAGCCCTATGAGAATCTTGTATGCGGTCACCTCTCATTCTTATAAAGTTCAGAGAGTATAGGCCCAATTTACTCTGCCTTTCATCGTAGGACAAACCTCTCATCCCAGGAACTAATCTAATGAGCCTTCACTGTACTGCCTCCAACAATCTTTTATGCTGGTAAACCTGAATCTGGCTCTGACCACAAAGTTGACTATTTTTCCAGGTCAACATTGCAAGATTCCATCAATTGTGCTGGTTTGGGAGGGCTCTTCAAAATACTTTTAAGCACGGGCTCTAGTTTTAAAAGTCTTTTAATATCAAGAACTTTAATCTACTAAGAAACCGTCCACTGTACACCAATGGTTCATTATAGTTTTTTCAATTCATATTCAGTAATGTTAAATAAATTCGGTTACTGACAGATGAAGGACTGGACACCTGAAGAAAAATTCTTATTTCTGGTGACGAACCCATTTTCAGCTGTATTAATAAAACTGCACCAAATTCCACTCTTAAGCACACCAAGGAATACGTTTTAGCGGAAATTTAGAAAAAACAAATTTATTACACTGCTCAACTGCCCTGTTTCATGGAAGATTTTGTTTGTGATTATGCAAATGAATTTTAGCAGAATCTTAACCTAACCAGTGCAATTTCCCAATTGTGCCCAATATGGCAACTACCCCAGAGTATTCACCAATAATTTAACCACAACTTTCATTTATATAGTGTCTTTAACATAATCAAACTTTCCAAGGCACTTAGCAAGAGCAGAATGACAGTGAGCCACAGAAAGGACATCAGTACAGATGACCAAAAGCTTCATGAAAGCGGTAGGCGTTAAGGAGTGTCTGAAGAGAGAGGCGGAGAAGTTTAAGGAGGGACTTCCAGAGCTTAGGGCCCAGGCAGCTGAAAGCATAGCTGCCAATGCTGCAGTGATTAAATTGAGGATGTGCACAATGCCAAATTTGGAGGAGTGGGTTGCAGGGTGGGAGGAGATTTCAAAGATAGCAAAAGCCCTGGAGGAATTCGAAAACATCAAGGATGAGATTTAAAAATTAGCATGTTGTAGGACCAGAAGGCAATGTAGGTCAGCGAGCGCTGGGGCGATGGGTAAACAGGACTTGGTGTGAGTTAAGATATGGCAGCAGAGTTCTGGATCAGCTTAAGTTTACGGAGGATAGAAGATGGGAGGCTGGCCAGGAGAGCATTGGAACAGTCAAGTCGAGAAGTAACAAAGGTATGGATGAGGGTTTCAGCAGCAGATGAGGTGCGGCAAGGTTTGAGTCGGGTGACGTTACAGAGGTGAAAGTAGGTGGGCTTAGTGATGGAGCAGATATGAGGTTGGAAGCTCATCTGGGTCAAATGCAACATCAAGGTTGGAAACAGTCTGGCTCAGCTTCAGACAGTTGCCATAGAGCACAATGGAAAGAGTGATCAGGAAACGGTGATTGTGCTGGGGACCAAAGATATTGTTGTTGTTGATTCAACAGGTTTAGCCAATGAGTGGCTGAACATAGAGACCAGGAGGTTCCCATTAGTCTTTGCTGACTCAGCAGCTGCGAGCCCCAAATAACAACAGGGACCATTACAAGTTACCTTAGCCCAGCTGGTTTAGGAAAGTCTGCTACTTCTGTTCAGTGACCCATGTTGCACCCGATATCAGACTCAGTTCTGATATCTTCTGCAACTAAGTGACCTGGGAGCACTCTCTGTCAGCACTCAAGATCAATAAAACTTCACCTGGGTGCTGGGAAAGACAGAACAAATTTGCATTTATACAACACCTTTCACAGCCATGGAACATTCCAGAGCACTTCACAACCAATGACGTACTTTTTGAAGTTAGTCGCTGTTGCCAAGTAGGAGAGATTAAATGACAAAGATGTCATGAAACAAAGGCAAAGGGAATGCTAATGGTTGTAGTGAAAGACAAAGCATTAGCCCAGAGAGAACGTTAATGGCAGAATAATGAGCAGCTTGGTCCAAAAGCACAAATATGAAAATGATTAAGACGGACACTATAAAAAAAAATGAAAATTTAAAATTTCATGAATTCAATGTTGAGTCCAGAAGGCTGTAGAGAGTCTAATCGGAAGATGAGGTGCTGTTCCTTGAGCTTGCATTGAGATTCACTGGAACATTGCGGCAGGTCGAGGACAGAAATGTAGGCATGAGAGCAGGTTGGTGAATTAAAATGGCAAGCAACTGGAAGCTCGGAGTCATGTTTGTGGACTGAACGGAGGCGTTCTGCAAAGAAGCTATCCAATCTGTGTTTGGTCTCCCCCATGTAAAGGAGACCACAATGTGAGCAGAGAGTACAGTATACTAAATTGAAAGATGTACAACGTTGCAGGGCAGGTGGGGGGTACTCACCATTCAACCCCCTACAGCAGGTGTATTTGTATTAGAATTTCACCCCTCGGTTTTATTTTTCAAATAGCCAGACAGCGACAGCTTTTCTTGTAGGTTTTAAAGTCAATTGTTTATTGATCAATACACCTTAATCCCAAAATTGGCACAAGAAACAGATTGAGAAGGGGAAGGTTTTTTTTTATACTGGGAAAGGTTCAGATAAACCTGTTGAATTCTAGTGAGACTCATGTTTTAGATAGTATAAGGCCTGAAATGATTGTAGATTTCTCTCGATTGAAGGTTCTGTTGAAAATGAGTTCTGCTGTATCATATAGATGTCAGATTTTTTCAGCAGGTCATCTGCTTTCTGGCTTGCTGTAATGCCAGCGGTTACAAGTAGCCTCACCTTGTGGGTCAGTCTCTCTCTCCCTCTCTGGCTGTCTTTGTTTTAAAGTAAAACTGTGTCACCTCTCACCTCCAGTTTGGAGGCACTTTGGTTTCTTTCCCATGGTGATTGCACAATGACCCAGGATGTGGCTGCTTCACATCTCCTTTGTTTGAGAAGACATTCAATTCTGGAATGTTCTTAGGATAGGTGTAAGATGGATTTCATTAACACTTTTTGGCTTTAAAGATTTGGTCTTTGTCAGACCGTTTGGATACACAGAAGGCTAATCCCCTTTTTCTGGATCATTGTTCACTTTTTAAAATAAAAGGTTCATTTTTTTTAAAAGACAAAGTCCGTTTTTTCATAACTCTTCAGTGTTAATGTGTGAATGTTATATCATTGCACTACCAATATGCATGACAACAAGTAAATCGCTGCTTCACCTGGAAGGAGTGTTTGGGGCCTTGGATGGTGAGGAGAGGAAGTAAAATAGCAGGTATTACACCCTCTGCAATTGCATGGGAAGGTGATGAGGTGTAGGGTGAGGGAGGAGTGGACAGGTATCACGGAGGGAACGATCCCATTAGAACTCTGACAGAGGAGGAGAGGGGAAGACGCATTTGGTGGTGGCATCACGATGGAGGTGGCGGAAATGGCAGAGGATGATCCTTTGGATGTGGAGGCTGGTGGGGTGGAAAGGGAGGTAAAGGGGAACCCCATCACAGTTTGGGGAGGAAGGGGAAGGGGTGAGGGCAAAGTGCAGGAAACGGGTCGGAAATGGCTGAGGGCCCTGTCAACCACAGTTGAGGAAAAAGGAAGACATAGCAGAAGCATTGTTGTGGAAGATTGCATCATCAGAGCAGATGCGTCAGGGACGGAGAAACTGGGAGACTGGAATGGAGTCCTTACAGGAGGCAGGGTGTGAAGAAGTGTAGTTGAGGTAGCTGTGGGTGTTGGTGGGCTTATAATGGATATTAGCAGACAGTCTATCCCCAGAGATGGAGACAGAAGTCAAGGAAGGGAAGTGTTGGAGATGGACCATGTAAAGGTGAGAGAAGGGTAGAAATTGGAAGCAAAGTTGAAGAAGTTTTCCAGTTCAGGGCAGGAGCAGGAAACTGCATCAATAGAGTCATCAATGTATCGCAAAAGATTTGGGGGAGGGGGCCTGACTAGGACTGGAACAAGGAATGCTCGACATATCCCACAAAAACACAGGCAAAATTAGGACCCATGCACGTACCCATAGCAACACTGTTTATTTGAAGGAAGTGAGTAAAGTTGAAGGAGAAGTTGTTCAATGTCATAAGTTCAGCCACGCAGAGGAGGGTGGTGGTGGATGGGGACTGGTTGGGCCTCTGTTCAAGGAAGAAGCGGAGATCCCACAAACCATCCTGGTGGGGGATGGAGGTGTAGAGAGATTGGATGTGCATACTGAAGAGGTGGTGGTTTGGGCCAGGAAACTGGAAATTGTCAAAATGATATAGGGTGTCAGAAGAGTCACGGATGTAGGTGAGAACAGACTGGACCAGGGGAGAAAAGATAGAGTCAAGATAGGAAGAAATAAGTTCAGTGAGACAGGAACAGGCTGAAACAATGGGTCTGCCATGTTTGTGGATTTTGGGAAGGAGGTAGAAGCAGGCTGTCTGGGGTTGCAGAACCAAGGTGAACTATCTCAGAGACTGGTCTATGTCCCGCCCTTTGGCCATCTTCCTTGGCACTAACTCCTTACTGCGCCAATGGAAAAGGTTTGACCCAACACAGACTAGGGATCAAACCTGGTAGTTTACTGAAACAGCTGGGAAGTGCTTGTCTCTTTAATGAAGTTGGACTTGGTACTAGCATCATTTCCAGGACAACACTTCCTTGATTCGCTGTTCTGTTCTTTTAAATATCTCTTGCCCTGTCAGTGTGTGCTGCACATGTCGGATCTGCTGTGCTCAATATTCCTCAAACCTGGGAGATTTGATGAGCAGTAGTGGAACAGGAGGATTTAAAATAAAACAGAATCCAAATTAGCTTCACTCAGCAAAATGGTTAGATATGGATGAGAATGATAGCTCGGGTGCAAATGCCAGTTATTTGGGGCAGTGGGAATAGTCACTACGTTGCATGAAGGACCAGAAGTAGATAAATGCATGAGGGGGGAAGGAATAGGATATGCTGATAAGAGTTGGACGAAGTAGCGTGGGAGGAGACTCGAGTGGAGCATAAACTGGGCAAGTACCTGTTGGGCCGAATGGCCTGTTTCAGTGCTGTAAATACTGTGCAACTCAATGTAAATCAGTAGCAGGAGCAGGTAGAAATGAGAGATGGATGAAGTAAATGGTGCGGCTGCTCATACTTCGAGTTGGCAAATTATATATACATATATATATATTTTTTAATTCACACGGATTGCATTAGTTCTCTGCTGGCAAGTGGGAATTCCAGTGACACTTCCAAAACATGCAGATGGCCAGTCTCACACACAGGCTGGCTTCACACAGTCACGCGGCACAGCGCTGTTTCAGCAGACACTGCAGGGAACGTCAATAGTCCAGTCTCCTTTTCCCATTCTTCCCATTTACTGTTTCCAGTCCCAGGGGATGCACAAGTCACCATCCTGCAACACTGAATAGAAGTGTGAAATACACAGGTGCATCCCTTGCAACTCGCTGATGCATCCTTCAAGCAATCTTTGGCAGCACTTCACCATTTGGAGACTGGATACACTGGCTCCTTGTACAGTCTTTTGAGTCCAAATCTTTCTGTGCAATTGCTCATCAGTTTCTTCTGTTCCACTTCCAATCTAATCGGATTTAAAAAATCCATTAAATTCTGGAGTAAAACATTGGGCTGAATCTTGCTAGAAAAATAACAAGTTAATGATGCACATTGTGCAAATCAGCCAGCAAGTTCAGAGGATGAAGAGATACAGCGTGAGTTGTGAATCGCCAGAACTTGTTGGTCAATTTATGCTGTTCCGCAGTTTACTTCACACAAACACCCTCTCACACTCAACTCCCTGTTGTTTTTAAGAACTTTCAGGCTTTGCACCCATTAATTGCCTTTTAAACTCACCGCAGTAAGTTAGGGCTCATAATTAACAGAACAAGAACCCCTTTAACAATGTGACATTGTATTATCAACATTTCTGGCCCAGAAAGGGAACAATTTAAACTGTTCAGTCTCATTCCTTCAGGTAGTGAATTGATGGTAGAGGTTTTACAAATGTTTCTTTTTCTTATTTTTCCTTTCTGTCTGTCTTTCAATCCAATCTTTTCTTCCCTCTATTCTCCTTCTGTACCTGATTTGACTAATTCACTTGATTGACTTCTCCGTCAATCTGGTTCTTTCCCAATCTTTAAATCTGATTGCATAAGGAGATAGATGGTTGGTGCCGTCATTCACTGAGGTCCCACATGCTCCATTGCCCTCACTGTGCTGTTATCAGAAAGTTAAGAGCAAAAGACCTTCGAGCTGAAGATTGCAGGAAAAGGTCTAACAGGGCCCCAATCCAGCAAGATTTGCCCCATTATGATTTTTTTCCTTACAATCTACTTAAGGATTTTGGGTGGTAATGATGGTTTTATTACATAATTATTTTACTATCTCTTTGCTGTAGCCAGTAAATCCCTCGATTGCACTGCTGATGTCAATGAACTAATAAGCAATTTGGAATTAATTAATACTGCCACAGCCACCCTCAAGCTGGCCCAATCAATGGCATTTTAGCTTTGCGATGTGTGGGATTGTGATGTATAGTGAATTGAAGATCCGACCAGGCAGGTGATAAATTTTTCTTCTTTTCTGCATCCTTCAAGCAACAGAACTACACCATTTAACCCTGCCCCAAAATCTGAAAAAAACACCAATAGATGACAATCCACAGCCCCACCTAATAGAGCCTGGGTCACAAGGACTGGCCTTGAAACAAAAGCCTTCACGAATGTATCTTAAACAACAACTTGCATTTATATAGCACCTTTAAACATAGTAAACTGCCCCCAGGTGGCTCACAGGAGCAATTATCAATCACAATTTGACACCTAGCTATATAAGGGGGGGGGGAGGGGGGGGGAGGGGGGGAGGGGGGGGGAGGGGGGAGGGAGGGGGAGGGGGGAGGGGGGGGAAGGGAGGGGGGGGGGAGAGGGGGGGGGAGGGGGGGGAAGGGAGGGGGGGGAGGGGGGGGAGGGGGGGGGAGGGGGGGGAGGGGAGGGGGGAGGGGGGGAGGGGAGGGGGGAGGGGAGGGGGGAGGGGAGGGAGGGGGAGGGGGGAGGGGAGGGGGGAGAGGGGGGGAGGGGAGGGGGGAGGAGGGGGGGAGGGGAGGGGGGAGGAGGGGGGGAGGGGGGAGGAGGGGGGCGGGAGGGGGGGGAGGGGGGCGGGAGGGGGGGAGGGGGGGGAGGGGGGCGGGAGGGGGGGGAGGGGGGGGGAGGGGGGGGAGGAGGGGAGGGGGGGGAGGGGGGGGAGGGGGGGAGGGGGGGGGAGGGGGGGGAGGGGGGGGAGGGGGGGGGAGAGGAGGGGGGGGGAGGGGGGGGGAGGGGGGGGGAGAGGAGGGGGGGAGGGGGGGGGGAGGAGGGGGGGGGGGGGGGGGGAGGGGGGGGGGGGGAGAGGGGGGGGGGGGGGGGGGAGGAGGGGGGGGGAGGAGGGGGGGGGGAGGAGGGGGGGGGGGAGGAGGGGGGGGGAGGGAAGCGAGGCAGCGGAGGGATTTGAAAACAAGGATGAGAGCTTTAAAATTGAGGTCTTGCTGGACCTGGAACAAGTGTAGGCCAGTAAGAACAGGGTGGTGATGGGTAAATGGGACTTGCTGCGAGTTAGGATACAGGCAGCAGAGTTTTGGATGAGCTCAAGTTTACGGAGGGTGGAAAATGGAAGGCTGACCAAGAGAGAACTGGAATAATCAAGTCTAGAGGTAACAAAGGCATGAATGAGGGTTTCAGCAGTTAATGAGCAGGGGCGGAGTTGGGTGAAGTTACAAAGGTGGAAGTAGGCAATCAATAAAGCAACTGTATGGCTACGTTGATAGATATTGTCGTGAGTTATTTTGGTGCTGTCCTTATGGTAGAAACTCTATTCATGGCTTATCTGACACTCCTTTTTTTTTTATACTGATAGTTGTTTGCTGATTGCCAAAAGGACCACTTGAAAAGTGTTTGTTAGCAAATATGAGCAGGTAACACGTGCAATCTTATAACAAAATACAGGTTCATCATGCTTTCCACAAACTTCTTCACTACCTTGTAAATTAATCTTGCTTTTGCCAGAGTACTGTATATAATGCGGGACAGCCATAATTTACTACCTAGAAACATAGAAAATAGGAGCAGGAGTAGGCCATTCAGCCCTTCGCGCCTGCTCCGCCATTCATTATGATCACGGTTGATCATCCAACTCAGTAACCTGTTCCTGCTTTCCCCCCATATCCTTTGATCCCTTTCACCCCAAGAGTTATATCTAACACCTTCTTGAAAACATACAATGTTTTGGCCTCTACTGCTTTCTGTGGTAGCGAATTCCACAGGTTCACCACTCTCTGGGTGAAGAAATTTCTCCTCATCTCAGTCCTGAAAGGTTTACCTCATATCCTTAGACTATGACCTCTGGTTCTGGACTCCCCCACCATCAGGAACATCCTTCCTGCGTCTACCTGTTGCAGGATTTATAAAAATCAGCTAATTCAGCATTGATCAATGTTTCTGTGACATGCAAAATTAAAGTTACATATTTTGAGGAGTCACTAATAAATCCAGTAGGGAATTTGGGAGAAACTTCTTTACTCAGAGAGTGAGAGAATGTGGAACTCGCTACCACAGGGAGTAGGTGAGGTGAATTGGATAGATACATTGAAGGGGATGCTAGATAAGCACACAAGGGAGAAAGGAATAAAAGATTATGTTGATAAGAAAAGATGAAGAGGGATGGGAGGAGGCTCGTGTGAAGCATAAAAATCAGCACAGATCAGTTGGGTCGAATAGCCTGTTTCAGTGCTGTAAATTCAATGTAAACCAATAAATAGCCACCAGACACAAACCGTTCTGTTTCTACTCTAATTAAAATTACACGTTTATTATAAACACTATTAAAATTGATTTACCCCAGTTTCCCAATACTTCACTGAATTAGCCAATTCTGCAAAATCCATGCAAATAAACAGACTGTAAAAGTGGGGTCTTGTTCACAGGATTGACTGCAGCTGCCAACCTCTCATCTGTTACTTACTCCTCCTCTCTTCTCAGGTAGGTCCTGGCTTTCGGTGCGTGAGCCAGAATAAACCATTGCAAGGCAGTAGGGTCACATGTGACAGGCACGCTCACTTGGCCCGTTTTGAGGAGGCTGGGAGCAGAAGAGTCACTGAAATGACAGAACAGCATCCTGTTAGCATGAGCAGTCGCTTGAAAGAATGGAAGAATAAGTTTAAACCTTCGAGTGCCTTTCACAACCTCAGGACATCCCAAAGTACTCCCACCCAAGATGTACTTTTTGAAGTGTAGCCACCATTGTAATGTAGGAAACACAGCAGCCAATTGTCACACAACAAGATCCCATAGTCAGCAATGTGATGATGACCAGATCATCTGTTTTAGTGATATTGATCGAGGGATAAATATTGGTCAGGACACTGGGGAGAACTCCCCTGCAATTCTTTGAATAATGCCATGGGATCTGTTATGTCCAACTCTCCCACTTGTTAAACACCTCTCCCGAATTTGACTTCCATTGACTACACGGAAAGATCCCTGGATAGAGATCCAGGTTAGTAACATGGCTGATTTTTCTCTCTTTGAACCGACTGTGGATCAACCCTGGAACCTTTGTAACCTGTGTGGATAAATTATAAAAGGAGCCACCTAGGGTATCTAAATATCAGAGTGCAAAACCTATGAAAAGAAATCCTTCTCCTGCAAGAGGTTTCTTCCCAGTGGAAGACAAGCCATCGATAACATAAACTCAACAAGCCTGGAGCTAAGTACAACTCAAAAGGTTAAGGATCTGACTGAACAATCCATTGATGATTTGGCACACCATATTATAAGTGAGTCATCCAGAGATCCCTCCTCTTTCCATCCCTTCCCCAAACATACAGAACCCACATTCAACAGCACCACCATTGAGGAGTACAATATATTCAGTGTACAAAAGGCAGTTTGAGCTCAATGCCTTGTTGCCTTGTTGGCCCAATTCTGCTTAATGGAGCATCAACATGAACGTGACACAAATGAGTTAGCTGATAGTATCTCAGAACACAAAACCCACCCTATCAGGACACTGTATGCAGCATTCCCGCCTCCCTGTGCAAATTCACGTACAACTTTTAGTCACCCTTCGACCAGAGGGAGCTATTTTGCGATCACTCACTTTTCTAGAATTATTTGCAGTCCTTTTAGACTTCGTGGGTGAAACAGAGGTTGAGTGATGACCAAACTCTGATGGAAGGCCTTTAACATCCTGTAATAATCCTCCAGCATCATCGTTGGCTGCAGGTCTTCATCATAAATTAACTCAACGTCTCCCAGAAGGAAGCTGGTCCTCTCTTTCAACACAGAAAGGTGGTTGTGAAGATCATAGTAGGTGGGCAACCTCTCCAATAGCTTCAAGTAATAACAGATTAAATATTTACTCCACTAATACTTGGTGCTTAACTCACACCTTAAACACTTAACAGATGCATTTGTTACCTCCAGGCTTCATTATTCCAATGCTCTCCTGGCAGGCCTCCCATCTTCCACAAACTTGAACTCATCCAAAACCCTAACTCGCACAAGTCCTGTTCACCCACTGTGCTCGCTGACCTACACTGGCTTCCGGTTAGGCCATGCCCCAATTTGTTTTCAAATCCCTCCATGGCCTCATCCCTCCCTATCTCTGTAAGCACCTCCAACCCTGCAACACTCCAAGATATGTGTTCCTCCAGTTCTGGCCATTTGTACTTCCACAATTTCCTTTGCTCCACCATTGGAAATTGTGCCTTCTGCTGCCTGGGTCCTAAGCTCTGGAATTCCCTCCCTAAAAGTCTGCACCTCTCTCCTCTAAGATGTCCCTACCTACCCCTTTGACCAAGCTTTTGGTCATCTGTCCCAGTATCTCTATGTGGCTCAATGTCAAATTTTGTCCGATAATCACTCCTGTGAAGCGCCTTGGGATATTTTACTACGTTAAAGGTGCTATATAAATGCAAGCTGTTATCCACAAACAGCAATAGGATGAATGACCAGATAAGCTGTTTTTTTTAAAACATTGGTTGGAGGACTGTATGCTGTGAGTACATCCCACTGACACTGAATGCCAGATACTTCCAGTGGCTTCTATGACCATGATGAGGGCACAACAAGACTCAAACCTTGACCAGACGAACAAAGTGATCATTCATGCCAATATATTAAACATAAAAATGTACGCACAATCCCAAAATGTTCACTGTACTGTTAAAGTTTTACTTACTGTCATCCAGTGATGATGGACATCCACTGTTCCCAACATAATCTGCCCTGCAGCATTCATCCCCGAGTTATCAGCAAAGATTAGTGTACATCCTGAGAAGGAAATAGCCAAACTCAGAAATAGGAGTAAAAAGTTTGCTTCAACATCTACAGTGTAGCAGATACATCACAGAGCTCCATTTTGAATTGGTCAGACCCGATCTGGAGTAACTGCATTCACTACTGGTCACTGTATCTCAGGAAGGATATATTGGCCTCGGAGCGGGTGATACTGGGCTGGAAAAGGTTAAATTTTGAGGACAGGGTGCATAGACGAGGCTTGTATTCCCTTGAATATAGATTAATGGGTGAACTAATCAAGGTGTTTAAGATGATTAAAGGAGTTGATAGCATAGAGAGAGAAACTATTTCCTCTGGTGGGGGGAGTCCAGGACAAGGGGGTAGAACCTGAAAATTAGAGCCAGGCTGTTCAGGGGTGATGTCAGGAAGCACTTCACATAGAGTAGAAATCTCGAACACTTCCCCCAAAAGGCTGTTGAAGCTGGGGGTGTGGAGAACGGTAGTACAGCGGTTATGTTACTGGATTAGCAATCCAGATGCCCTGACTAATGCTCCAGAGACATGAGACATGAGTTCAAATAAGAACAAAACAAATAGGAGTAGGCCATTCGGTCTCTCTAGCCTGCTCTGCCATTCAATAAGATCATGGCTGAACTGATTATAGCCTTAACTCCACTTTTCTGCCTGCGACCCCATAACCCTCGACTCCCTTGTAGATCAAAAATCTGTCTAACTCAGCCTTGAATATAATCAATGATCCAGCCTCCACTGCTCTTTGGGGAAGAGAATTCCAAAGAATCTTGTATTTTTCAATAATATCACCTCTCATTCTTCTAAACTCCAATGAGTATAGGCCCAAGATGCTCAACCTTTCCTCATAAGAGAACCCCTTCATCCCAGGACTCAGCCTAGTGAACCTTCTCTGAACTGCTTCCAATGTAAGAATATCCATCCTTAAATAAGGGAGACCAAACTGCACACAGTACTCTAGGCATGGTCTCACCAATGTCCTGCACAGTTGTAGCAAGATTTCCCTACTTTTATGCTCCTTCCCATTTGCAATAAATGCCAACATTCCATTTGCCTTCCTAATTACTTGCTGTACTTGCATGCTAACTTTTTGTGATTCATGTACAAGGACACCCAGATCCTTCTATACCACAGCATTCGACAGTCTCTCTCCATGCAAGTAATCTGCTTTTCTATTCCTCCTGCCAAAGTAGGCAACTTCACATTTTCCCACATTATACTGCCAAACTTTTGCCCTCTCACATAACCTATCTATATCTCTTTTCAGACACTTTATGTTCTCACAACTTGCTTTCCTACCTATCTTTGTATCATCTGTAAATTTGGCTACAATACAGTCAGTGCCTTCATCCAAGTCATTAATATAGATCATAAATAGTTGAGGCCCCAGCACTGATCCCTGTGGCACTTCACTAGTTACAATATGCCAACCTAAAAATGGCCCATTTATCCTGACTCTGTTTCCTGTTAGTTAGCCAATCCTCAAACTATGCTAATTGTCATGCAGGCCCCCCAACTGCCAAGAATGAGGCACATTAATTTCACTACATGGACATTAAATTTCAAATTGTTGTTGGGAAGAGAAGGCCTGTGACAAGGGGTTGCCAGGCCCCTGGCTGGAAAGACATTTTTGCATATTAATAGACAGTGTGTGGAACAAAGGAGCTATCCCCTGCTCCAATACAATCCAGAAACAGACGTGGTGGAACCAGTTAGTCACATGACTAACATGCGTGGTAGTCTGGGTTTTTTCCTGAATTGTACAGCTTGAACTGAGAGCCTGCAGAAAGCAGAATGCTCCTGGACTGAAGAAGACCTCCTGCATGTCTGTCTGCTCCTATCTCTTTCTCACAAGCATCTGAATCCACTGAAGACACATGAACCCCAAGAAAGAAAAGTCTCTGACAGCGAACAAGGTTAAGAAGAATACTGGGCCCCAACGAAAAGCAAGATCTACCTACAATCAAGGACTCTACAGTGAGCTCGAAGAACTGTAACAAAAACTCTTCAGATATTGCCTCAAACTTTTCCATTTTATTTTGTCTGCTCTTTTCTGTCTCTATTTGCATGTGTGTATCACGTAGACATGCTAGCGTGGGCGCGTCATGTATCCGTAGGCGTTAACCGAATTAAATAAAATTTCACTTTTATTCTTTAAACCTGAGAAAACCTGTTTGTGCTGGTTCCTTTGCCTTAGAATTGGAAAGCGGTGAACAAGGATTCACCAAGGGGTGGGGGGGGGCTAAAAACACTGTTTAAAAATTAAACCCTGTTACAGTAAGACCAGGTGAAGGCTGAGAGGGAACCCTAGATCTCTTTCTCACCTGGTCGTAACAGAATATATTAATCTCAACACCATGAACTCTTATCTTGTGTAGTAACCTTTTATGTGGCACCTTATTGAATGCCTTTTGGAAATCCACACTACATCTACTGGTTCCTCTTTATACACCACAACATCTGGAGAATTTAAATTCAATTAACTATATAAATCTGGAATAAAGTTAGTATCTGTAATTGCAACCATAAAATGATCGTCATAAAACTATCTGCTTCACTAATGCCCTTTAGGGAAGGAAATCTGCTGTTCTTACCCAGTCTGGCTTACATGTGACTTGACCCAGAGCCATGTGGGTGACTATTAACTGCCCTCTGAAATGGCCTAGCAAGCCACTCAATTATAGCTAACCTCTACAAAAAAGTTGAAGAATAAAAAAACTGGACAGACTACCCGGCATCGACCTAGGCAACGGAAACGGCAAAGGCACACACAGCCTAGTCGACCCTGCAAAGTCCTCTTTGTTAACATCTGGGGACTTGGGAGAGCTGCCCCACAGACTAGTCAAGCAACAGCCTGACATAGTCATACTCAGAATCATACGAGACAGCTAATGTCCCAGACTCCTCCATCACCATCCCTGCGTACGTCCTCTCCCACTAGGACAACAAGGACTATAAGATTGGCTTTATCGGCAACCTCAAAAATAGGGCCCGAGCCATTTTCTCACCATGCAAGCTTGATGCTGAAATAGGGCGAATCAAAGACATCCTGCGTGACAATGGCTACCCTGATCAGATCATTTCTCGCTGTATAACACGGAAACTTATGAACGGGCCTAAGGCCGCCATTTTCAGCCCTGAAAAATGCCCAGTCTACCTCAGATTACCCTGGAAGGGTAATGTATCCCAAAAATTTAAGCAACAGGTGAAGCTAGCTGTTTCACGCTTCTACTATGCAGTGGCAACATGGTGGTTATCTCCACTAACAGGATGCTGCAGTCAAGGCAAAAAGACGTCCTGCCTATCACACAAATGAGTAATGAGATATATGAATTTCAGTGCCAGTGTGATGCTAGGTATATAGGCCGTACGTCCCAAAGACTGGCGGATCATATCAAACAACATGTCCTTTCTGCTGTTCGCAACAGTCAAGGTAAAGGCCGTAACCAACCAGCCCGTACTTGCAAAACTCAAAACACAGTGTCCAACATTAGATGTGATTCCACGAGGGAACAACATTTGCTAAATAATCCTCAGTGTGTTAAGAATTACGCTGACAACCAATTTAAGATTGTCAGTTGGGCTCACAGTGTGGCGCATTTACACTTACTGGAAGCTACATATATTAATACACAGGGCCCTGTTCTTTGCAGACAGAAAGAACATGTACACACATTGCACCTGTTTTAGCTAAACAAAATAAGTGACAGCCATTAGCTGGTTCATTCCTCAGGTCAATGCCTTGACCAATCAGAGTCAGACTGCCTGATTTAAATTTCAAACAAAGCTTGGCAGTTAACTGTCAGTCATCATAAACTGGTGCATTCTCCATGGCAATGCCTCTACCAATCAGAGTCCACCTGCCTACAAATCAGCACTCTCTTCTCATACAGCATAAATTAGTTGCTTTCCCTTACATTGGTTATTCTTGCGATTTTTTCTGATAAGTACAAGACGAAAAGCTTTGACAAAATGTCTGTTTTCAGCAATACACAACAAAGTGTGCAGGAGAAGTTCTGCCTTTGGATTTCACTTGAGTGCCATTTATCTTTTGAGAGCAGGTGTTTATGAAAAGACAAACCTTTGATATTGTGCAATATTGGAGTGTTCTGCTGGGCAAAACGAGCCAGGCTGTGCAGTTGACTACAACGATGAGCTATTCCCCAACTTTTCTGCCACCTGGACCAAGAACAGAATGAAAATTAACTTATCCGTGATAGACTTCAGTGTACTGTGAACTGAGAAATATTCCTAAAGCATGTTGGAACCCAGTGTGAGAAATAAAACTTAAATATTCTTGCATGCACAATACGGTATCAGTGGGTAACACTCTTGCCTTGAGTCAGAAGGTTGTGAGATCAAGTCTCATTCCAGAGATTTGAGCATAAGGACTGGGTTGATACTATTAATGCAGTACTGAAGAGCCACTGCACTGTTGAAGGTGCCGTCTTTCAGATGATATGTTAAACCAAGGCCCTGTCTGCCCTCTCAGGTGGGTATAAAAGATCCCACAGCCACTATTTTGAAGAGGAGGGGAGTTATTCCCAGTCTCCTGGTCAATATTCATCCCTCAACCAGCATCACTAAAACAGATTACTTGGTCATTAGCCCATTGCTGTCTGTGGGATCATGCTGTGTGCAAATTGGCGACCACATTTTCTACATTACAACAGTGACAACATTTTGAAAGTATTCTGTTGGCTGTAAAGTGTTTTGGGATGTCTTGAGGTCATGAAAGGTGCTATAGCAATGCAAATCTTTCTTTCTACACATCCAGACATACATCAATTACATAGGATTATATACACAGGATATGCAGCACAGAAACAGGTCATTTGGCCCAACCAGTCCATGTCACATTTATGCTCCACTCGAGTCTCTGCCCATCTTTCCTCATCTAAATCGATTATCGTAAGCCTCCATTTCCTTCTCCTTCATATGCCTGTCTAGCTTCCTCATAAATGCATCTATATTGTTCACTTCTCCCACTCCTTAGCCACAAGTGGAAACATTCTCACTCTATCAAAACCTTCCATAATTTTAAAGACCTCTATTAGATCACCCCTCAGCTTTCTCTTTTCAAGAGAAAAGAGACCCAGCCTGTTCATCACATTTCTGGTTTCATCCTTGTAAATCTTTGCTGCACCCTCTTCTAATTATATGGTGACCAGAACTGCATGCAGTACTCTAAGTGTGGTCTAATCAAGGTTTGATACAGGTTTAGCATAACTTCCCTACTTTTCAATTCTATCCCTCTAGAAATAAAGCCTAGTGCTTGGTTTGTTTTTTCTTATGGCCTTTCTAACCTACAGTGCAACTTGTAGCGATTGATGTATTTGTACTCCGAGATTGCTTTTTTCCTTTACCACACCAAGACTTGCACCTTCCAAGTAATAAGTGACCTCCCTATTCTTTCTACCAAAATGTAGTACCTCACAGTTATCTTTTTTGAACTTCATTTACCAATTATTTGTCCATTCTGCAAATTTATTAATGTGCTCCTGTAATTTGTTGCAGTCCTCCTCAGTATTGACTATTGTTATGATCCTGTAGTTTTTTTTTCCCGGGAAGTATGCAATGTGTCTTTAAGGCTGAAAAAGGATCAGTACTGTATTTGTTATGACCGACCGCTCCTGTTGAAGTTCTCAATCAAAATATATGATTCTGATTGTGGTGGGAGAAACACACTGATAATTCAATCCTGTCACTCCACAGATCGCCTAACATATCATTTAAAACTTTCCAAATTAAAGAAAGACCCAGCCAAATTGTACCATCTATTAACCCTCGAATAAGGCTAACCAAACCAGGTGTCTTTAAATCAACAAGTTAACTCTTTAATTAGAAGAACTAAATTCTTGAACACTATGCCAAGATAGAAACAACATTTAAAATAGAAAAAATTAAAGTCCTTGAAAATTTACAGTCAAATGCTGCTTGAAGTCCTCACAGAATGTTGCTTGACTTCTATAGCGGATTTCAACAATTAACAACTTGCAAACAGTTTCAACAGAATCAATCTGACTTTAGAGTTTGAGGGATAAAAGATTGTCACAGTCTAACTTCCCTTCCTTCAGTTTAAATTACCAGAGATCTCTGTTTTGGCTTGATGTTTTAGAATTTTGGGAGATAATAATTAAACAGACTAAAATCCTATTCCTTCAGCTTAAATGGCTGAGAGCTCTATTTTTAGGTGCTGATACCACAGCTGTGTCCTCTGTCTGTGTGTTCTGTTAGAACAAACTGTCTTCAACTAAAAAGCCAGTTCAAAATTGAATTGTAACAAATGTATCGCTTGAGACTCACTCCCAGTGGCTGTATCTATGGTAACGAGAATGCACCCTTTGAATCGCAGTCTCCAAATGGTTGCATCCAATGGCAACCGAAAATGCACCTTTCAATAACTCCCGAGGCTTGCTGGTTCTTAAAGCAATATTGATCTTTTGCAAGTCTTAAAGGCAAACCGGATATTCCCGAAAAAAACTACAGGACCATGATAAGAAGTATGCGATGTGCCTTTAAGGCTGGGAAAGGATCAGTACTGCGTTAAGGCAACAAGCTCCAGGGACTGTGACCTAAAGTGCATTTTTGGTTACCCAGCAACAACCACTCAGAGACGAAGGATCGAGATACAATGCTGCGATTATTTTTTGAACTGGTTTTTTAGTGGAGACAGACTGTTCTAACAGACAGACAGTTGGACCAGCATGAACGGAACAGAGATCTCTGATAATTTAAACTGGCACACCACTGGTCACACGTCTCCATTTTGAGAAACTCCCTTCCACTGCTACTCTCTGTCTCCTGTTGCCCAGCCAGTTCTTTATCCATCTAGCTAGTACACCCTGGACCCCATGCGACTTCACTTTCTCCATCAGCCTACCATGGGAAACCTTATCAAACGCCTTACTGAAGTCCATGTATATGACATCTACAGCCCTTCCCTCATCAATCAACTTTGTCACTTCCTCAAAGAATTCTATTAAGTTGGTAAGACATGACCTTCCCTGCACAAAACCATGTTGCCTATCACTGATAAGCCCATTTTCTTCCAAATGGGAATAGATCCTATCCCTCAGTATCTTCTCCAGCAGCTTCCCTACCACTGACGTCAGGCTCACCAGTCTATAATTACCTGGATTTGCCCCGCTACCCTTCTTAAACAAGGGGACAACATTAGCAATTCTCCAGTCCTCCGGGACCTCACCCGTGCTTAAGGATGCTGCAAAGATATCTGTTAAGGCCCCAGCTATTTCCTCTCTCGCTTCCCTCAGTAACCTGGGATAGATCCCATCCGGACCTGGGGACTTGTCCACCTTAATGCCTTTTAGAATACCCAACACTTCCTCCCTCCTTATGCCGACTTGACCTAGAGTAATCAAACATCTGTCCCTAACCTGAACATCCGTCATGTCCCTCTCCTCGGTGAATACCGATGCAAAGTACTCGTTTAGAATCTCACCCATTTTCTCTGACTCCACGCATAACTTTCCTCCTTTGTCCTTGAGTGGGCCAATCCTTCCTCTAGTTACCCTCTTGCTCCTTATATATGAATAAAAGGCTTTGGGATTTTCCTTAACCCTGTTTGCTAAAGATATTTCAAGACCCCTTTTAGCCCTCTTAATTCCTCGTTTCAGATTGGTCCTACATTCCCGATATTCTTTCAAAGCTTCGTCTTTCTTCAGCCTCCTAGACCTTCTGTATGCTTCCTTTTTCCTCTTAGCTAGTCTCACAATTTCATCTGTCATCCATGGTTCCCTAATCTTGCCATTTCTATCCCTCATTTTCACAGGAACATGTCTCTCCTGCACGCTAATCAACCTCTCTTTAAAAGCCTCCCACATATCAAATGTGGATTTACCTTCAAACAGCTGCTCCCAATCTACATTCCCCAGCTCTTGCCGAATTATGATATAGTTGGCCTTCCCCCAATTTAGCACTCTTCCTTTGGGACCACTCTCGTCTTTGTCCATGTGTATTCTAAAACTTACGGAATTGTGATCACTATTCCCAAAGTAGTCCCCGACTGAAACTTCAACCACCTGGCCGGGCTCATTCCCCAACACCAGGTCCAGTATGGCCCCTTCCCGAGTTGGAATATTTACATACTGCTCTAGAAAACGCTCCTGGATACTCCTTACAAATTCTGCTCCATCTGGACCTCTGACACTAAGTGAATCCCAGTCAATGTTGGGAAAATTAAAATCTCCTATCACCACCACCCTGTTGCTCCTACATCTTTCCATAATCTGTTTACATATTTGTACCTCTATCTCACGCTCGCTGTTGGGAGGCCTGTAGTACAGCCCCAACATTGTTACCGCACCCTTCCTATTTCTGAGTTCTGCCCATATTGCCTCACTGCTCGAGTCCTCCATAGTGCCCTCCTTCAGCACAGCTGTGATATCCTCTTTGACCAGTACTGCAACTCCTCCACCCCTTTTACCTCCCTCTCTATCCCGCCGGAAGCATCGATATCCTGGGATATTTAGTTGCCAATCATGCCCTTCCCTCAACCAAGTCCCAGTAATAGCAATATCATCATACTCCCAGGTACTAATCCAGGCCCTAAGTTCATCTGCCTTACCTATTACACTTCTTGCATTAAAACCAATGCACCTCAGGCCACCAGTCCCTTTGCGTTCATCATCTGCTCCCTGTCTACTCTTTCCCTTAGTCACACTGACTTCATTATCTAGTTCCTTACAGGCTTTAGTTACTACCTCCTTACTGTCCACTGACCTCATTTGGTTCCCATCCCCCTGCCACATTAGTTTAAACCCTCCCCAACAGCGTTAGCAAAAGCACCCCCAAGGACATTGGTTCCAGTCCGGCCCAGGTGTAGACCGTCCAATTTGTAATAGTCCCACCTCCCCCAGAACCGGTCCCAATGTCCCAAAAATCTGAACCCCTCCCTCCTGCACCATCTCTCAAGCCACGCATTCATCCTGACTATTCTTTCATTTCTACTCTGACTATCACGTGGCACTGGTAGCAATCCTGAGATTACTACCTCTGAGGTCCTACTTTTTAAACTTGGCTCCACAGGGATCCGTGCTGGGACCACTGTTGTTTGTGATATACATAAATGATTTGGAGGAAAGTATAGGTGGTCTGATTAGCAAGTTTGCAGATGACACTAAGATTGGTGGAGTAGCAGATAGTGAAGGGGACTGTCAGAGGATACAGCAGAATATAGATAGATTGGAGAGTTGGGCAGAGAAATGGCAGATGGAGTTCAATCAGGGCAAATGCGAGGTGATGCATTTTGGAAGATCCAATTCAAGAGTGAGCTATACAGTAAATGGAAAAGTCCTGGGGAAAATTGATGTACAGAGAGATTTGGGTGTTCAGGTCCATTGTTCCCTGAAGGTGGCAACGCAGGTCAATAGAGTGGTCAAGAAGGCATACGGCATGCTTTCCTTCATCGGACGGGGTATTGAGTATAAGAGTTGGCAGGTCATGTTACAGTTGTATAAGACTTTGGTTCGGCCACATTTGGAATACTGCGTGCAGTTCTGGTCGCCACATTACCAAAAGGATGTAGATGCTTTGGAGAGGGTGCAGAGGAGGTTCACCAGGATGTTGCCTGGTATGGAGGGCGCTAGCTATGAAGAGAGGTTGAGTAGATTAGGATTACTTTCATTAGAAAGACGGAGGTTGAGGGGAGACCTGATTGAGGTGTACAAAATCATGAGAGGTATAGACAGGGTGGATAGCAAGAAGCTTTTTCCCCAGAGTGGGGGATTCAATTACTAGGGGTCACGAGTTCAAAGTGAGAGGGGTAAAGTTTAAGGGGGATATGCGTGGAAAGTTATTTACGCAGAGGGTTGTGGGTGCCTGGAACGCGTTGCCAGCGGAGGTGGTAGACGCGGGCACGATAGCGTCTTTTAAGATGTATCTAGACAGATACATGAATGGTCAGGAAGCAAAGAGATACAGACCCTTAGAAAATAGGCGACATGTTTAGATAGAGGATCTGGATCGTCGCAGGCTTGGAGGGCCAAAGGGCCTGTTCCTGTGCTGTAATTGTCTTTGTTCTTTGAAGAAAGGGAAGTTAGACTGTGACAATCTTTTATCCCTCAAAAATTCTAAAGCCAAATTGATTCATTGAAAAATGTTTGCGAGTGGTTGATCTACAGTGGTCATCGCTGGACAAACGAGGAGTTGAAGCTTCAGATGTAGGACATTTTCTTTTATTCCCATCGAACAGCTGCGAGGACTTCACGCAACCTTGGACAGTTCCACATTGGAAGATTCCACTTCGGCAGGAGCATAAATCTGCATGGACTTTATTGTATTTACTTTTTTTTTAAATGTTGTTTATATCTTAGTAACATTTAGGAATTTATTTTTTTCTAATTAAATAGTTAATTTGTTGATCTAAAGACACCTGGTTTGGTTCGCATCATTCAGGGATTAATAGATGGCTCATTTCAGCTGTGGATTTCTTTAACTTGGAAGGTTTAAAGTGATATGTTAGGCAATCTGTGGAGGGACGGGACTGAATTGACAGTGCGTTTCTCCCACCGCAATCAGAATCATACATTTTGACTGGAGGCTTTGTCTTGAGCGGTCAGTCAAACACTATCACCTCCACCACGCACCCCCTCCCCCCCACCCAGTTTGGTGTCATCTGCAAATTTAGAAATTGTTTTTGATTCCAAAGTCCAAATTACTCATGTAAATTGTGAACAGCAGTGGTCCAGAGGAACACCACTTCCCATTTATTACCCTTTATA